>NC_142134.1:63911363-64214393 GCF_024610735.1 Ursus americanus
ATGCCTTCTCCGAGCAGACACAGTTCTGAGCACTCCACATATGTCAGCCAGCTTCACACGGCAACAGAAATCATTAGCTCTCTTCCTCTCCTCCTCCCTACCTCGCCGTGACCGGTAAACAAACTCATACCCGTGAACAGACTGACACAGTTCCCGGCCCACAACACTCCATAAATCTTAGCTATGATCGTGTGGGATGATCTTAAAGGTCACACAGATACACTTTTTAAAGTTCAGAGTGTGCCTTTATAAAAATAAATGTATATTAGAAAGAAACAATACGCTTTGCCCGTAATTTCATCGAGATCATGGCCTAAGTTGAAGATAGGGATGATATTTAAGTGAAAATACAGAGTCAATTTAAGAAAGATTAAGTAAACAGCAGCCTAGACATGAAAGGGACTCAGCAAAAATCACTAAGGTAGAACACAAATGCCCAAGCGTTGGGAAATACGGCTTTAGACCTCAAACAGTGCCCGTTTCTAGCAGCCGTCTCCCCTGCTCTTTCTTCCAAATGCCCACGTCTCCTGGCTTCAGCAGTCCAGAAAGACGCTGGCGGGATGCATCCCATTCCCTGAAACCAGCCCAACCTTTTCGGTTCAGGCGTTTCCTGGGTCAAGGCCATACCCTCAGGGAAAAGGCAATGGGTGTGTTTCCCACACCCTAATCTAAAAGCGAGCTTGAGGGAGCTCCTCCGAGACCACACCTGTCAGGGTGCATGATAAGTGCTTGGGTCAGGATCCCAGAGGAGGAGACGTCGCCTGTCCCGTGAACGACAGGACCCCGCACAGCCAGAAGCCCTAAATGTCCCTCTGGTCCCTTAAGTTCATTGCCCACTTAACCATTAACAAGCCCCTTCTTGAGGAATTTGGAAAGCCCTTGAGCTGTTGGCTGGAGCCCTTGGAGACAGAGGGAAGGGGTTGGCTGGGCTGTTGCACCTGCCCTTGAAAATATTTACAAATAGGTAACTCTTTAGCTTTCAATAAGCTCTTGAATCATGAGGAAGTTGTTGAGGCTCTGGTAGGTCTATAAAGCCTTGGTCCAGGGTTTTGTTGCCCCCCCGCAATAAAGCACGTGGGAGTCCCAGGCAACACATGCTTCTCCTCGCGTTCTTGGGAAGCCAGGCTAGGCGGCTGGCTTTGCATGGAGCCGGGCCTCACCTCCCACCACCAAGGCTGCTGGCCTTCCAACTGCATCCCACATCACCGTCGCAGAACTGGTGTCATTCCCAGGGGAAAACACATATAAAGAAAGCAGAAATAACTTCCCTTTGAAGGGTTGCAAACCTTGAGCCACCAAACACTACCATTCCCAGGCTCTTGGGCCTGCGGTCTCGCGTGGCTTGGTTATTGCTATCACTCGTTCCAGGGGCTCTCAGGGGGACCCCAAAAGTAAGCACCCCACCTCCATGAATCCCTGCTGCCTCTAGGTTCAGGCTCTTTTCTTGGCCGCTTGCAAGGTACCGAAGACTCTGCTAAGTGCTTTTCAAGCATCATCTCATGCAAGCCTTATGGTGACCTTGGAGTCTGGGTTTATTTTGTCCTGTTATAGGAAATCACTCAACAACAGTCCGGAGTTGAAGTTCAGGCCTGGTGCAATGGTTCCATCGGTCATCACCCTTCTTCCCTCCTTGCCCTCCTTCTCCCCGCAAACAGACATTCTAAGAACTTAAGCAACTTGCCGCAAATCACAAAGCCAGTTAAAAGAAGGAATGGGATTTGAAGTCAAGATTGTCTGCCTCCAAAACTCTTGGTGCCACAACGATAGAATCTCTCTGTGGATGGAATATGCCAGCTCAGCCTCAGGGGGCCAGCAGCACCTCTGCTACACCCCCTGCCTGAGTCCCCAACACAGGGAGGGTTCGGACCCGTAACAGGCAGCCAGGTGGGTGCTGAGGAAAAAGGTCTAGAACCCTCATCTCCTGGGCATCAGCTCACAGCCTCTGCCTGATGTGGCTTCTGGTCCTTCCAGCCCCTAGAGACCTGCCCACCCAGGATCTCAAACTCCGGACCCTCTGCACACAGTGCTGCCAGATTTGGAGAAAAACAAAACAAAACAAATCAGAACTCCCCATTCGCTACAGGTGGGGTAGCAAAGATGATTCATTAAAACAATATTATCACGGTTCTTTGATCTCCCAAGAAACAAACGATGTAAGCAGAAAACATTATGACTTTGGTAGACTATTATTATTTTATGTTTAGAGTTGAGATTGACCTAATCTTAATACACTAAAATGATACAGGTGTTCACCAAAGACATTAACAAACATAAAGCGAGATTTTAAAGCCTGCAACACAGATACGTTATTTTGAAGGACAGCACTAAGCGTCGATGTCAGCATACAGTATACATTAATTATTTTTCTCGTATGACTTACCGGAGCTGGAAGGATAAAAGGAAGCATTTAAGCTATCTTATAAACCTTTAAAAAATATCAAAAACTGAAAAAATATGTAAAAATAAAAGATTGACCTAATAACCAAAAAGTTAGAATAATAAAATATGACTTTTCATTTATTAAATGAATATATGAATTAAATGAAATTGAATAAAGTTGACAATGGCTAGTGTTATGATGGACGTGAATAGAATGTGCTAGGCTATTCGCATTCAGCTCTGGAAGGAGTAGAAACCTCTACATTTCCCAAGAGCAATGTGGCAAAGCACATCAAAATCCTTGGAAATAGGCTCTGCCTCAAAGATCTTTCTCCTAGGAATTTGTCCTAAGGAAATAATTTGGGATAGGTGCAAAGATTTCACTGCAAAGTCGTCCACTGCAGCAATGTCAACATATACATACTGCAATAACATATGTCATCATAGGTAATTATATGTTAGTAGTAACAAATAGGTGCATGTATATGTATCTACATTGTACATCATATATACGTCTTATATATATATATGTGTATATAATATATAGTGTATATTTTATATAGTATTTATATATTATAGAAATATAGATTTATATATTAGAGAAATTATGCAAAATGAGTGTGGAAGTAAAACCTAGAGAGAGCCCAACTGCTCTGCTGGAGAACTGAGAAGAATGTGGATTTTTGAAGTAATCTTGGAGGTAAGGGACGAGGAAGAGAGGCAGGCGGGAGCAGAGGAGAGAGGAAGGTCGGTTCACAGGGTGGGTGGATGGATCTCAAGATGGTGAAATGACCAAGGGATTCCTCAGTCTTCGGTTGAACAGTGTCCTTCCTTGTGTCCGGTACAGAGCACACAGTGCTTTATGAGTGGCTTGGGGTTTTTATTTGGTATTTGTAAAATTTTCTCATATGAAATAACACAGTGTTGGAGAGGGATACAGAAGCAGCTCCTAAACAAAGCAAATTCACCAGACGCTAAAATTCAGAAACAGGTGAGCGGAAGAATGTAAAGCGCCACCCCCTCCCCATTCATCTCATGTAGAAGATGATTCAAGGACATTCTATCTGAACTTAAGAGGGCACACTAAACTCTACCTCTGAAACTAATAATACACTATATGTTAATTAATTGATTTTAAATTTTAAAAAACTTAGTAGGGCAGCAAGACCCTAGGTGACAGCTAAGTAACACTTCCATTGTCTCCTTTCCTTGATCTCGACAACTGTCCTGTAGAATGGGTACTAATATTATTCTCATACACAATTATAAGACCTCAAGGCTCCAAAAAGGACAAGTGATGTCCTATGAACAAAACTGGAATAGTTGGGGGCGCCTGGGTGGCACAGCGGTTAAGCATCTGCCTTCGGCTCAGGGCGTGATCCCGGCGTTACGGGATCGAGCCCCACATCAGGCTCCTCCGCGATGATCCTGCTTCTTCCTCTCCCACTCCCCCTACTTGTGTTCCCTCTCTCGCTGGCTGTCTCTATCTCTGTCAAATAAATAAATAAAAATCTTTAAAAAAAAAACTGGAATAGTTGATTACTGTATTTCTAATTCATTTTGCAGACTAGCAGACCCTTCTAATTCCATCACATAGAAATGCTGGACACAATTTAAACCATCCCCCCCACCATGTTTAAATACTTGACCAAGCTTGAAAACTTGAAAAGAATCTCCCCAGGGTCTGGAGCAGGGGGCAGGAGCTAAAAGGAAAGAGTCCACATGAGTATTAGAACGAGGAGGCAGAGATTGGTGTGGAAACAAGCAACCAGGATGTCAGCCCGTGAGAGGTGGAACCTGGACCTGAGCCCCCTCCTGCCTTGAGTTAAGGTTCTCTGTCTCTGAAACACGCAGCAGAAGTCCTTCATTGGCCAGTGATGCGGAAAGGAGGTCAAACATCTCTCAGGGCCAGGGAAGGCAAAACAAAACAAAACAAAACAAAAAACTACAAAGAAAGCAGAACTTGCATCTGCATCGTGCACAGGCAACTGATAAGAATCCACTACCAATGAAGCACAAGAACCCATTCTGAGAAACTTACATAAAACAGGCCTGCAATCTACAGGGTCCTGACCAAGTACATGTATTCCATTGAAAACCATTCCCACTGAAGATGAGCTCACAATACAAAATTACTAATCTCATGAAGTAAATAATCGCTGTGAGAGAGAATCAGCAAATATGACAAATGCAACAAAATTCAGAACCAAGAACTACAGATAGAAGGCAGTCTAAAAGAGACCTTAAAATCATGTCATCTGAATAGGCAATAACGTGAAGGAATAAAATGTGTTAAAGTAAGAAAGAAAATAAAATGAAAGAACACAACATGAAGGGAGGGACCATAAAATTTTTAAAAAGAATTCAACTGAACTTCTAGGAATAAAAAAAATAAAGTCATTAAAATTAAAAACTCAATTATCATATGGTTTCACTCATTTATGGAACATAACAAATAGCAGGGAGATTGGTAGGAGAAGGAAGGGAAAAATGAAGGGGGGGGGGTAAACAGAAGGGGGAATGAACCACAAGAGACTATGGACTCTGGGAAACAAACTGAGGGCTTCAGAGGGGAGGGGGTGGGGGATTGGAATAGGCTGGTGATGGGTATTAAGGAGGGCATGTATTGCATGGAGCACTGGGTTTGATACGCAAATAATGAATCATGGAACACTACATCAAAAACTAAGGATGTACTGTATGGTGACTAACATAACATAATAAAAAATTATTATAAAAAAAATTAAAAACTCAGCAGACCCACATTTGAAGAGAGAACTAATGAACTGAATGGTAGATTTGAGAAAATCATCCACAATGCAGCTCATGGCTGGGAGGTGGGAAATGTGAAAGCAATTAAGAGATGCATAATATAGAATGAAAAGATTCAGCGTACATTTAATAGGAGTCCTAGAGAAGGGAGAGAGACTCCAGGAGATACTAGTGGAGGTCCAGGCCAAATCAGTATGCAGGAGTGAATAGGTAAAGATTTTTTGAACATGAAAGTCTAAGATAATTTACTCTAACATTCCCTTACTAAAAGTAATACCAAAAGTGATTTCTCAGCAAGAAAGAAACTCAACCCAGAAGGAAAGAGTAGGATTCAAAAAGCAATGGTAAGCCAAGAAATTGATGAAAAAGTTGATAAATCTAATGTCAAATGTAAAATCACAGTAACAATGATGATGACCAACTGGGAGTTTTTTGTCTGGTTTTTGTTTGTTTGTTTGTTTGTTTGTTTTTTAAAGGTAGGGCCAAAATAGTACCCAACAATAATACAGAAGATGGGAGAGGGATTTAGGAGTTAAAGTATTCTTGGTTCCTTGTATTGTTTGCGATATGACAGGGATATTGATTAGATCTAAACTTTTAACCATGCATGCTAACAATTAACCACAAAATGAATAGAAATCGAATGTATAACTTCCAAACAGGTGATGGGGAAAGAGGTGGGTGGAGAAGCAAAGAAAAATCATGGTGAATAGAAAAAAATAATAATCTAGTACAAACAAGTTCACACCTATCAGTAACCATAAGAAATACAAATGACCCTGGAGAAACCCTCCCACATAGACCCAGGGAAAAAATACACTAGGAGGTTCATTGCAGTATTGTTTGAAACAAACAAACAAAAAAGTTAGAAACAACCCAAATTTACCATCCTTAAGAGACTAGATAGATCCATTGCAGTGTAAGTTGGAACTCTCTAGAAGAGTTTAGAACAAATAAAACTGACATATATAAAATCAATTTTTATGTATCAATGTGGATAGGGCCCGAAAAAGTTAAAAAAAAAAACCCACAAGGTTCAGAATGATATCTACGTATAATGCCATTTGTTTAAACACTGAATGCTCCATATTGTTTATAAATAGTGAAACTACAAACACATGGATGGGAAGGATACACATGTTTCTGGGAACAGAAGGAGGAGAAAAGGAAGGGCTGCAAAAAAAACCTTAATTTTGTCTTTAATATCTTATTTCTTTACAATTGTCTAAAGCAAAATATAGCAAAAGTTTATGTATTTAATCTAGTTGGTGGTTTATAATATTCTCTGTACTTTTAAAATATTTCATAATAAAAGAAGCATTTTTAGCTAAATATATAGAGTTGGGCTTTCTTTTTTTAAGATTTATTTATTTATTGGGGGGGAGGGGCAGAGGGAGAGAGAAACTTAAGCAGACTCCATACTGAGCATGGAGCCCTATGCAGAGCTCGATCCCACGTCTCTGAGATCACAACTGAGCTGAAACCAAGAGCCGAAGGCTTAAACAACTGTGCCACCCAGACACCCCAGAATTGGGCTTTCTAATCATTAAACTACACCTACATTTAAATTTTATTGTATTTTAATTAAAAATTCATTTCCTTCGTCACACCAGCCACATCTCAAACGCTCACTAGGTACTGGTGGCCGCTTTATTGGAAAGAGCAGTTTTAGAACATCTCCATCACCGCAGAAGCTGCGGACCATCCTGGTTCATCTCACATCTCAATATTTAATGCTGTAGGTAGATATTAAGGATAGTAATATGTAAAACATAGACCAAACGTGCACAGAGCATAGAGCATACCTACCCACCCCCACGGGAACTGGGTTAAGTTTTGTTATTGCTTTGTGTCGTGTTTTACCAAATGACTCGAAGTTCCCAGAAGGCTGATGTCCAGCTAATTGAGATTTTCCTACACTATTTCAATTGAAAATAGCCATAGTAATTTAGAGCCGGTTATAATGATAAGGTTGTTCCAACCACTATATATTTGGTTCCCTAACTATTGCAATTGCATCCAACATCTTCCCAAGGTATAAATCTGGTGAAATTAACACACAGAGAGACATTTCTCAGATTTTCTCATTTACTAAAGTAAGTGCTTTAAACAGTTATCTGAATGGTCTGTATTTCACTAGGAATCTCGACACAAAGGGCAACAACAGGAACTCATTACAAAAGCACTGAGAAGTTTGGAAAAGCAAGCTTTGGCTGCAAGAAGGAAGAGACTTGAGACTTGCCCTCAGACCTCAGAATGATTGCATGTCATTAAACTCTTTTCACTGGGGCCCTAATTGACTTTCTCAATGGCACAAATTTTCCCGCATCTCCTCTAGCTGTCTCATCAAGGGTGCCCCATGAGATACACCGAGGCAAAAGCGAACTGGGTTCTGTATGTACATGGCCACCAAAACACAGTGCTTTTACCAACCATCATCGGGCTAACACATGAAAGATAACTTAGGATATAGAAGGCCTTGGGGGTATAAAACCACAGATGATGTGGCCCAAGGAGCAAGTCCATTTCAATACTGTAATTCCATGAATGGATGCAATATACTCACACATTCATTTGACAATCGTATTTTGAACACCTACGAGCCACCGGGCACTGTCTTACAGGATACTGAAGTATGGAGACAGATGTTGTCCCTGTCCTCAGTTTGCTGACAATCCACAAGAAAGGGCTTTGTCCTGGCAACTCATGAGTTAACCCTCGCAAACTGAAAAGCTAACATAGTGCTTTGAGGCTTGGCAAACTGTGGAGTTGGGCTCTCTCCGTAAAGAGAACTGAAGTCTTTGTAAAAGAGGAGGCCAAATTTCTTCCAAAATTGCAAGTCTTGGTGAAGAAAATCTCATCCTGGCCTTGCCACCATTTTGAGCCATAAGCATGGTTTTTATTAAACACTCAATTCTCCCTAATCCCACTGGGATAAATACGCAGTTACCAGCCCAGAGACTTTCTAAGGAGCACCCAAATTCTAACCAAGAGATCTAATTAGACGGAGAAATGAGATGTTCTGGGGTCTCAGGCCAAAGATGATAATGCTCATGGAGTAGGATGGAAGCACGCATGGTGGCCTCTGTCCCCACGGGGAGGTGGCTGACCTCTATCACGTATCTTCTTGGTTTGAGGGGTCATTGACTCATCACTCATTCAGTCCTTGCAACAAATCTGCTAAGTGGGCATTCCCACTCCTATCCTACTGTGAGGAAAACAAGTTCAGAGAAGTGCCTTGGAGAGGCCCCTCAATGACTTAAGGTCACAAGTCGGGTGTGCCAGCTTGCCCTTCGTGTGCCAGGTTCACCACCTGCTCTGACTCTCTGGTAAGGATAACCTCTCAGGTCCCTTCCAGCGTCCTCCCAGTTCCTTCCCTATCATGCAGCAGGAAGTCAGGAGAAGCAGTTGAGCTGCTGATAATTAGGGGATTAGAAATGTAACCCCAAAGGAACACTGTTTCATGAGTCCCTTTTTATGGCTTTCAAGTTTCATTCACTTGATAAGGTAATGAGAGAATAAAACCCATCAAGGCCTTTGATCACCTTGGTATCCAGAAAGCAGTGATCTCTTCTTCATCATTGTATCTTGTGGACAGATTAAGTATTAAATTATAAAAACTAATCTGCTCTAATATCAGGAATAATGTCAACATTGATAAAGTTTTACATGCCATGGAGATCGCTTTCAAAAGGACCCGATTTGACTCGATGAATAATTTAACGATTGATTTTTTCTGGCAGAGACACTGATGAATAAAAGACACTGTCTCCCAAAATAATCTCAGGAGGAAAGATTTCCTTCCTCCTGAGATTTCTGTTTCTCCTGAGGTTTGATGGGCGATCCCACCCTTTGTCCCTATTAATGCCTGGTGGGTAGAGATTTATAGCTTTTCAAGTAAACACTGCTTATTTTGATGCGAAGATGTGAATCCAAATCCCTGTCCAGGGCATCAAGGGGAGAGATGCTTCCCGTATGCTCATGCCTGGGCAGGCATGAGGACTGCAAAGATCAAGAGTATATGGCCTTCACCCATGGCAGATTTTACGGTCTGGGGGGACCAAGGCTGCAAACAGAGAATCCAATTCAAGATGAGCAATGTGCTAGGAGCCCAGATGGGTGTCAGAGAAGCTTCTAGAGAAGTAAGGGAGGCATAGGGAGGGCAGAACCTGGGGGAAAGACACAGCATGGTACCTTCCAGGAACTGCTTACACCTGAGGCCTCCTGGACACAGCACGGTGAAGAAGTAGACAGCAGCCACGTTGTAGAGAGACCTCCAAGCCTGGGAAGAAACTTGGTCTTTCCCCTGAGGGCTTCGATTCAGCCGGCCTCGAATGGGGCCCAGAAATCTGAATTTTGAAAAAAATCACCCCGTGAGAGTGGACTCCATTTTTTGACCTCATGTTTTCATGAGCAACCTCCCTAGGACAGTATCAGACTCATGCCTCATTTTTAGAAAAGATATTTTGCAGCACCACCTTTGCTCTCGTGAAATGGAATGTGCAGGCAATATAACCTGCCAGAGAAATATATATATATAATTTTTTTTAAGATTTTATTTTTTAAGTGAGCTCTACACCCAACGTGGGGCTCAAACTCACAACCCCGAGATCAAGAGTCATCTGCTCTACCGACTGAGCCAGCCAGGCACCCCAGAAAAAAAAATTTTTTTTTTAATGATGATATTACCCTCACTGTAATATAAGAGATAAAAAGAGGGTAATTTTGAATAAAATGCATTTCAGTATGTAAATATTGGGGCACAAGTCTACCAGAAGTGAAAACGAAGCAGCGAGATGTCAGTACCTATATGTGGAAACACAGTGAACGCAACAGCGACCGAGACTGACAATACAGTGGTGACAATGGCAATGACATAGTTGGATTGTACCATCATGAAAATACCTCAGCAGACATTATCATCAGTGACATCATTTTCTGAAATATTAACAATCCTCAGATAATTCCTCAAGCCACCAAATTGTAATCAACACTCAATTCTCGTCGTATGTGCTTCAGTGGAAAATGTTTATCAAAACTGTGCCACCTTCAATAAAAAACAAAAACTGCAAAAAGTGCTCTCATTAAGTAACCACAGAGCTATGTTCTAGACGCGGGTAATTAGAAGCATCATTCGCCTGTATTCATGTCTGGTGGGATCCCTGCAGGACTAAGGAGAGCTCTTCAGTGTGCAGCATTGTTCCCCATGGTGTGACGCCTGGCACCACTGGCTCCATCCACGAACTGCCTTAGTGCCCCAACAAGAACAAAGCACCTCAGGGAATGGAACCACCCTGTTGGTGGGGGGCAGTGCCTCTGGTCTCTGCCCTCACCCTTTCCTGCTTCTTCCCCGTGGGAAGAGGGGGAGTTGCTATTTGACTAGTGCTTTGGGGAGGATATTCTCTACCGGAGGAAGCCCACTGGAGGATACGTGCTTTCTGGACTGCTCTCCAGCCAGACAGAAATGCTTACAAAGGCTAGCGCAGCATTGGGCTGGTGGGCAAGTCAGCTCTGGAAAGGATAGCAAGCCCCTTTGGCTGCCGATTTAAAGCCATGTTCTCCCATCAGCCTGGTCCGTAATAAAGCTTTTTACTCTCTGTTTCCTGCGTTTCATTTCTCAATTGCTGGAAAGAAGCAGGGAGAGAAGAATAGGAGAGGAGAATACAATGTCGTTTACCAAACCCCCACGCACACCTCATTTGGAGGAAGGGTAGTTACAGTTACTTCTAGGATAATAACTGTTGCCATCCGGATAGCGTTGTGGAGGGAGACCAGAGGAGGCCAAGTCAGAGCCCCTGAAGAACCTCAACAGCTGAGCAGGTGGTTTGCAAACCATGGTGGTTTGCAAACTGCGCCTCTCAGAGCCCCAGGATCGGGAGACGTGCCCTCCGAGCTTCTGGGGGAGGAGCTGGGGAGGGAAAGGTTACCCCTACACCACCAGCCCCTGTGTTCAAACACAGCAGCTGGGGTGTTCTGGATTTTTTTTTTTTATACCAGGCTTGGAGGTACATAAGGTTTCCTCTGTTAAAAAAAAAAAAAAAATTTCACTGCAAAAAATTTTTTTGAAAACTACGGATTTAAACAATGGGCAGAGAAAAGAGCAACTCACAAAGGAGTGTGAGAGGATTTGCCAAGCGTGCAAGAGAAGGGAGGGCTATTCTCTGACCGGGAAGCCTAAGGAGTGGAGCGTTTCGGGAAGGAGGGAACGCTCAAAGGCACAAGGGCTAGGAGGACAGCGGCTAGGATGAGGACAGAAACGTGACCAGAGGGTCTCCCGACACTGTGATCTCGACAGGAACAGGCTCAGTGGAGGGCCAAAGGCCAACTGTGACAAAAGAGGTGAGGAAGTTGAGACAGTCTTTTTTTTTTTTTTAAGATTTTATTTATTTATTTGATAGAGAGAGAGCACAAGCAGGGGCAGAGGGAGAAGCAGTCTCCCTGCTGAGCAGGGAGCCAGATGTGGGACTCGATCCCAGGACCCTGGGATCAAGACCTGAGCTGAAGGTAGACACTTAACCAACTGAGCCACCCGGGCGCCCTGAGACGGTCTTGACTCCATCACACAAAAGGTGATGGAGATTGCCCGGCATCGGTTTCCCCAGTTCCGTTGGGTTGTCAAACGGATGCACGCACACAGGAAATACAATCGCTGTCCTGTGCTTGACAATGGAGTATGATTTGCGGTAGAAATGGAGAAATCCTTTTTCAAAGAGAGTAGCAGAAATAGAAGGAGCAGGGGGCAAGGAGGAGCACAGGCACTTCCTTCCTTGGCTTCTTTCCTGGAAGGGCTAGGTGGTTTGTTTTTTGTCCTCCCCCCCTCCCCGCCCATATTAGAAAGAACATTAATCTTTCGAAGAAGTCTGTGTCTCAGATGGGAGCTGCAGTTAACAATGTATTAATGAATGTCGGCCCAGCAGGAGAGAATGGCTCCTCCTTCCCTATACTCCATATCCCGCTGGTAGCAAGGACATAAATGCCGCTGACTGGCTGCCTAATGGCCCATGGAAGTCACTTAGGTGACATCATTAGTGTTGGAGACTTCAAAAGAGCTTCTTCCTTCATTCTTCCAGAAAACTACTGGAAAGAATCAGAAAGAAACAGACAAAATGAAATCTCAAGTGACACTGGGAAAGTTCCAGGGGAAAGAAATTAAGAATCCCAAGCGTCATTTTGCAAAGTGCAGCTCTGAAATTCAAATTCTGTCTGACCTCCCCCATCCGAGTGCATGGTGAAGGGTCAGAAATATTTGCATGGCCTTCTGAACTCCACCAGACCAACGACCTGCAAGAGACACATGAGGCCATGGGAAGGCACGAAGACCAAGTTCTTCTGCCACTAGCTTTGATTTTATGAGCGACCCTGCTTTCCACCAGACACGTTCCCTGAGTCCCCACTCTTCAGCAAAACTGACTTTATGGACCTCTGCGTGCACGATTCATTAGAGCTTGGCGCAGTGCTCCACCAACAGAGAGGCAGCTCAAGGGGAAGGTAGGGATAGGCACCTCGTGTACGCTATTGGCTATAACCTCATAACAACCGTGAGAGGCGCTGCGACCCATGTCGTAGATGGGGATAAAGAAGCCCCCCCCCAAAAAAAACCATAGGTCGCTGGCATAAGGCCTCCCAGCTGATAAGTGGAGGAGTTAAGCCAAGAATGGAGATATGTCTGGCTCTAAAAAATATGGAATGATGAATGTCTGAGAAAATAATCCAATGAATGATAAAGGAATAATGAATGAGCATTATTATGTATTTTAGAAATGTAAAAGTTCCCACTTTGGGACTTCTTTTTTTCTCCCTGTTTTCTTCGAGAGTCACTTCTTTGTCCATAAGCAACTGTTGGTCAAACAGTCATGTTCGTGGTGGGATATTTAATGCTCAAAAAGGCATAACTAGGCAAATTCTGGCATCTTCTTTCTACAGCACCATAACCATGCAAGATCAGTAGATCTTAAAGTATCCAGCAAATATTAAGTAGAGGGCAGATAGAGAACATCGTTTGTGGTTAAATAAATTTTTATATATCTACAAATGGCTATACGATTTTTATATATCCAATTTTTATACATCCACAAAGTGGAATGCAATGCAACCATCAAGAACATGACATTTACGGGTGCCTGGGTGGCTCAGTTGTTAAGCGCCTGCCTCCGGCTCAGATCATGATCCCAGGGTCTTGGGATCGAGCCCTGCATCGGGCTCCCTGATCAGTGGGAAGCCTGCTTCTCCCTCTCCCATTCTCCCTGCTTGTGTTCCCTCTCTCGCTGTGTGTCTCTCTGTCAAATAAATAAAATCTTTAAAAAAAAAACGAAAAAAAAAAGAACATGCCATTTAGGAGTTACGAATGGCATATTATAATGCTAAATGGGAAGGATATGTACGTGTACAATACAACAATAATTGACATGGAGGGTTGGAATTAGAGACAATAGTTTTTCTTTTTTTAATACTTTCTTGGGTTTCCCATATTTCCTTCAATTAGGATTTATGATTTTTAGAATGAGAAAATACATAAAACTTTCCACTGGCATTGAGCACTTGCCAAAATGAGCTCACTGGTGTTCACCTTTCTGTGGGGCATGGTGTGTTCAGAAACCTCAGATCACCCTCTGCTCCCTTTTTCTGTGAACACCCTGGCTCCTTGGTCCTGGTTCCCCCATTATAGGACATCGCACCATTTTGCCTGTCCCTTGAATGGCCTTGGCTAGAGGCTGAGGCCTCCAGGCACTACCACTAAAGTCAGCTTTCTTCCTGCCTTGGTATTTTCCACAGTTGGGGTTTAGAACTAGGGGCTGAGGGCTCATTATACCCCCAGCTAAGCATCTCCCAGCGGGTGCTGGTTCCCTGAAGGGGCTCTGAGAGCCAGCTCCAGCATTCCTGAGGAGACCAGTGCCTCTCTCCTGTTGATCCCCATGGAGCTGACATTGGAATTGACATCCATTCATTGTTTTACAGTGTTTTTCTCTATGTCTCTTTGAAGTTCCTCAGGAGCGCTTATCCAGTTTAACTCATGAGCAAATTGAGGATTCGGAGGTTATATGACGTCCCAAGGTCCTGTGGCTAAAAGAGCGCGGTCGTAAAACTGGAACCTCAGGGCTTCTGGGTCTGAATCCCATATGCCTTGCAGGGTGGGGTCTGAAAGGTACCCCTGGAGGGACTTCATGCACCATCGAGAGCCACCTAGTTCGGCCTGAAGGATCTGTCATTCTGGTCACCAAGAGCCCCTTTGGTGACAGCCAAGGTGTTAACAAGTACCCAATGCTCACTCGAACATGCCAGACTAGCAGCCAGGGTCTCTGGCAAAGCTGAGTAAGATCACCGGTAGTCCCAGGAACCATTTCTAAAATTGACTTTCTGCCTCTGAAAGGGAGGGGAAAACTAAAGGCAAAACCCAGTAACAACTCAACATCATTACTCGTCCAGGAAAGACAAACTAAAATCCTTATGAGATAACCCCTACGTATCTACCAGAGTGGCTAAAGTTTGGGGGGGGGGGTTGTTTTGTTTTGTTTTGTTTTTTAGAGATTTATTTATTTATTTGAGAGAAAGAGCACACATGCATAAGCAGGGAGTAGAGGCAGGGGGAGAAACGGACTCCCTGCTGAGCAAGGAGCCCGATGCAGGACTCGATGCCAGGTCCCTGGGGTCATGACCTGAGCCTAAGGCAGACACTTAACCGGAGAGCCACCCAGGCAATGCTAGAATGGCTTATGTTTTAAAGCCTTACAGTACCAAGCATTGGCAAGAAAGTATAGCAAGGAAACTCTCAAACACTGCAGACGGAAGGGTAAACTGGTTCAACCAGTGATAAAACTATTTGGCATCATCTACTGAAGACAAACCAAATCTATTCCTAGGTACATATCCAAGGGAAATGAGAGCATACGTCCACAAAATATATGTACATGAATGATCATAGCAGCTTACTAATTAGTAGCAAAAAAAAAACCCCAAAACAAAAACAAAAAAACAGGAAATAACCCAATGGCCATCAACGGGAAAGTGAATAAATAAATTGTAGTGTACCCACGCAACACACACACACAAAATGACTGCTACCCAGATGGACGAGGATGAAACTCACACATTACGTTGAGTGAAGAAGCCAGACACAAAAGATGACGACACAGTGTACGAGTCATGAGAACTAACTGTTACATTTTCAGGAATTTTGCAAGCCGATTGTTAAATGCAGCCTTATTAAAAATCAAATGATATAAACTTACAACTGAGTAAATTAAATTTAAAACAAAGGTAGTAAATTTTCAAAGTTCTTCGCTGCCTAATTCTTTCACTACATTTTTACTATGTATCTATGCATTTGAGGCAATTTACATCGCTTGCATCTGCGTGATGAAGCACCATATAACCGTGTTCCGCTGCACATCCATTCTCAACTCCGTGTTCAGTGACCTCACCCTGACAGTTTCAAATCAGTGGTGGTGTTTGCCAGCGAAACTGACAAAAGCCACAAATCACGCTTCGTTATTATTATTTTAGTATTGTTACCAATGTTGGAGAGCCTGTTGTCAAGCACCTGCCAGCAAGCCACAAGCACAATTTCATTTTTATGAATTCATGCATAGGAAAAACTAATACATGTTACTAGAAGTCAGCGAGGAGAGTCCGTGGAGGGGCGGCCTCCTGCCCGGGATGAGGCACGTGGGAACCCTACAGAGGATGGTAACCTTCCACATTTTGATCATGGTGACAGTTCCATGGGTGTAAACGTATGTACGCACTTTCCTGTATGTAGTCAGTGATACTTCAGTTTAAAAAATAAATTTAAAAAAAATTTTTTTTCCCAAAACTGCTACCCTTCAGGGAGCCCCCTCTGTAGGAAGGCGGGAGGTTTGGCCGTCCCCACAATATCTCTTGTTCCATCTCTGTAAGACCACCCGAGAAGGAGAAGAAGTCTCCTGTGACTATTTCCTGTGACTTCCGGAGAACAGGACCCACACTGGGTCAACCTTTATAATTAGCCACAAGTCCTCACACGGTACAGATCATGAACAATGACTAATGCTTTTTGACTACTGTTCTAAGTGCCTCACCTGGGTTAACTCATTTCACCCCCTCAAATCCGAGGGGACTTTTGTCTCGTTTTTCAGATAAGGCAAGGAGGTTAAGGCCATGCAGCTGGGAGACGGCAGTCAGGATTTCAACCCAAAGAACCTGCCTTTGGTGCCTGTGTTAATCACTCACCCTTCTGACAATAAATAATTAAAATAAGCTATTAAGTTGTGAAGCAGTTATCACTCAGATAGCATGGCATGGTGTCCTCTTCTAGGCCTCCATGGCCTGTACCTGTGAAAAGAGATAGGAGAAGGTCCAAACACTTGGCCTCAGGGGCCTACGTTCCTGCCCCTCCCAACATGGTGGGCATGTTCCGGAACTTGTCTGATGTGAAGTTAAGTTTAGCAACAATAAACATCATCAGCTGTAAATGAACCAAACAGGGAAACTGGACTGGCAATTTTGGGGGTGCAATTTGGTTAGCTATGCCCAGCGAGGCCACCTGTTCCATCTGAGAAATGGAAACTCAAAGATAACACATTACCATTGAATTTGCCAGGTTGAGTCTAGCTTCCCTGGTAAGAGAACTATCGAGATTCTAATGTGTAGCTGTTGTCTCTGGAAATTAATTGTCATGACCCCACCCTGTCTGGGCATGCAACTCTCCTCACACACAAATAAATCTGTAATATGACCTAGGCACAATGAAATCCACTCATCCCTGAATGAACCTGGGTGACTTACGGAGTCATAGGTGGGCAGAAGTGGGAGGTGTGTTACGGATTATCGAGTCCTTGCTTTTCTGGTGAGAAGCGTGAGGTGCAGAGTGGGATTGGCTAAAGGGACCTCATGAATAGGTCTGACGACCCGACCTCCAGACCCACCGCTAAGCCCACTGCAATGTCCAATGTGTTTGGTGGCCAGAAGTGTTTCTCCAGCATCTCAGACCTGTGTGTCATGACCAAGCCTCACCAATGGCCGGCTCCACCATGATCACACAGTCTCAGTGACAGTAGTCACTGAATGCCTCTTTTGGTGCCAGCACTGTGCCTGATCGGCTTTTCAGTTTCTGGATCTTGTCTATGGAAGAGTCCTGTCTAGTGCCAGGCACAAAGAGGCTGTGGGGGGGACTGTAGATGGGTCCAGAAAAATCTGGGAAGCCAACCGGAGCCCGTCTCGGGCTGCCGGTGGTAGTGGGGCTCTGGTGGGTGGCTATAAGGAGGCTTGCATGGATCGAGCTCCCAGAGCCAAGCACAGGGGAGGATTCCTGGCAGCGGGAAACGCCCCTCTCCTTAGCTTTTCTCCAAACCTTCACACAGCCTTCCCTCTTCTCAGATCCTACTTCTCCTCTTCTCCATCTCATCTCTCTCTCTCCTCCGGAGAGAACCGAAATAAATCAGTGATGTGGCACGAAGGGGAGGCTCTGGTGTTACATATGCCCGTATACCTACCTAAGACCCTGACCAGCTTACTGATTGGTCTCTAAGGAATCCTGATCCAGAAAGTTGGGGAGTTTCAAAAGGCTCTAAGAGCATTTGGGAGAGGTTAGCTCCATGCTTGTAATTGTATATACACACACATACACTATTTGTCTTGGTGTGATAGGCTCACCAGGAAAAAAAAAAAAAAAGTTAAACTTCCCCTTCATTATCTCACCCTCAACCTCCCCCAGCCCCCGGAAAGAGAGATCAGGCTTTTAATTCTGGCAATTTGCCCCCGGATGCAATTGAAGGGCATTTTGGACTCCTAGGGTCCTTGATCTCCCAGCCTTTACATAAGATGGTCTTTCCACCTGGCTCTACTTTCTCTTTCTTCTTCTTTATCTGGCTAATTCCTATTAATAGATTAAGACTCGGATCAAAAGTCCCTTCTTCCTAGAAGCCAGAGATGCCCACCTGCTCCAAGAGTCCCTTAGCCTCATTGCAGTCTTGCCCTTAACCCCTTGGACACAGCCTCATCTTTGGGAGTTTCTGCTTTGTCATCGCTTTCAGGACCTCATGAATAGCTGTATCCGCTGGTCTAGCAGGACACCTGGCACAGAGTGGATAGACGCCTGTGACAGAATACCGTCAGGTCAGTGGTAGCAGGACGATAAAATGCACTGATCCACACTAAAGTGTGGGTGACTTATAGTCGCCTTCCCCAGGTGACTTCGCTCCCTGCAAACTCCTCACCGCCCCCACCCCTGCTCAAATCACCCTCCCTTAAAGAAGAGGGGAAAGCTGCAATTGGTGAAATCACTGGGTCTTGTGATTCCCTTTTTTAGATAATAGAACCAGGGCTCAGAGTCCATAGCTCATCCTTGGTGACCCCAGGCTAATCCAAAGTGAGCAAGAACGTGACAGCCAGGGTGAGCTTCAGAAGTATGAGAGCTCTTTACCAAGACTCGAAAACACATTCTGTGATCACTCGTTCCTTCTGCTGAGACCCTTTGGACTAACCCCCCACCCCCACAAAGGGGTAAGGCCCTTCTGGGTCCTTATATCAAATCACATATTGCCTACTTGCTCAGACCTACCCACGACTGAGCCAAAGAGGCAACACAAATAAAAGGCACAAAGGGCCCGGTCATCCTGGGGGATGTATTCCTTCTAGTCTTCAGAAGACAATAGCCCTTTAAGGATTTACCCCCACGGGGAACTGCAAATTACTGTAGGTGCCCTTTGAAAGCCCAAGACAAAATGCCCCACAGGGAGAAAATAAACAAGAGCTATTTCATTTTATGTGGATTCTGACTTTTAAAGTGTCCTTCCCTTCTAATAAGATTTTTTTTGCATTTTTTTTCCTGCCTCCAATTTGTCTGCTTTATTGTTACTGTGGGAAATGCAGTCCCGTGAACGCACTCCAATCAGGAGCCAACGGAGGCATGTGAGGCATTCACAAAGAAAAATACTACTAACAGGTGGCGCTGAGAGCTCGGCACGTGCCAGACGCGGCTCCAAGTGCTTTCTGTGTGAGAATGGAGCGCGCCACACAAGAACTCTATGCCGTGGGTACCTTTGTGTAGGATGTGCTTTGCAGGAGAGGTGACCTAGCACAGAGAGGTGAAACAACTTGCCCAAGGGCGCACAGAGCTTGCGAGAGGCAGAACAAGGCTTCAAGCCCAGGCAGCCTGGGTCCAAAGCCACAGTCCCAACTACGGGTCATTTAGCAAAGCAAAGGATCACGGTCCCTCTGCTGGAACGAAGCAGAGCACACAGAGTAGCAAGACATTTGGGCGTCAAGACCTGGGCTGGCCTGACGGAGGAAGGCGAGCAAACATTCCTCTGGGCAGGGACTTATTTATTCTCAATCATGGGACAGAGCGCCTGGGGCAAGTCAGACAGAGCTGGAGAAGACTTCAGGAGCCCTGAGAGCAGGGTTCAGAGAGAGGGTAGGACTTTGCACTCAGACAGACCACAGCCCCATTTCTCCACTCACTCACGAGGCGGTAACTTTTGGTAAATTGTGTAAATTCTCTGCATCTCAGTTTTCTCATTTGTGAGATGGGGAAACAGCTATCCATCCTCAAGCACCGCAAGGAGAACCCAAGGAGAAAATACAGCAGCAGCCAGGCACTGGGGACACAGGATCGTCTTTCCCTTCTGTCCCAGGAGGTACCTGCCATCCTCCTCACACCACCACCCATGGCCTGATCAGCCCCAGCTCATCAGCATGGTGCACTTTGTTCCCCTGTCTCCCGGGCTCAGACAGGCTTCATAGATAGGATGTGGACTTTGAAATAGAATCAATATATTAATCTGAAGCCTGGCTCTGACGTTCACTAGTTTGAGCAAGTGGCCTTCTGTCTTTGAGCCTCCCTCGCCCAATGAGTGAAATGGAGATGGCAATGACACCTATTTCGGGGGCCCTCGGTGAGCATGCATGAGTGAGAGCCCTGCAAGCAGTTAGCTACATGAATTTCCCTCTCACTTCCAGCCTTTATTAAACTAAAAGCTGTTTCCCTAAATTTCCTACCCTTTGACCAAACTGAGACCCTGCATTGCTTTCCAAACGCTGCTGTGAGAAAGTACCACAGACCGGGGGAGCTTAAACATCAGAGATGTACTGTGTCACGGCTTGAAGGCTGGAAGTCCTAGGTCAGGGGGTTGGCAGGGCTGGTTCCTTGCAAGGGCTGTGAAGGAGAATCTGTCCTGTGCCTCTCTCCTAGCTTCTGGTGGCCTCAGGCATCCCGTGGTAGATGGCTGTCCTCTCTGCTCTGTCTTCAGAGCAAGTTCCCTCTATGCTTGTTTGTCTTGTGTCCAAATTTCCCTTTTTATAAGGACACTAGTCATATTGGATTAGGGTCTGCCCTAACGACCTCATCTGAACTTGATCATCTGCAAAGACCCCATTTACAAAAGGCCACATTTACAAGTCATGGGGGTTAAGACTTTAATACCTTTGCGGGTAGGTAAGGGGTCAGGGTGGGACACAGTTCAGCCCATGCCATGCACTATGGAATTAGGCCAAAGAAGCCAACTTCTTCCTCCAAACATCACAACTTAGAGCACTTAAACACAACCATCTTGTCTCCACTTTGCCTCCCTTTTCCTTGTCTGGGGAGATTGGTCTTATTGGCCACAATTTCCAAATGGCTCAGAGTCTCAGGAACTGTTCTCTAGACACACTCAACTTTGGTAGGATCCTTTTTTAGTTCCATTCCCAGAACAGAACATGTTTCTCCATACTCAGCGTGACTGCAGGGAACACAGTGAATCCAGCACTTGCCAAGAAAAAGAAATTCTCATTCAGTGAATGCAGTCCATCAGGCTGGTTTCCCCTAGGCTGCCCCTGCAATTGAATTTTTGAACTTGGGTGCAGGAGTTTATATTGAAAGCTTGTTGGTGAGAATCTAATGATTCTAAACACTTTGGCATCTGGATTCTGCCATCTGTTATATCGCCCTCCCCTCTCAGTGTTGTTCTGTCTGAGTCTTGTCAGCATGCCTTTCCCATCTTTCTCTCCAGGTCATCAGTGAGACTACGGAGAGCATGCGTTCACAAAGAGGGTGACATCACCCCCAAAAGGGCAGAAACCACCTTGCTCTTTTTATGTATAAAGCATAGATATCCTTTTAGTACGTAAATGCGCATATAGTGTATCATCTGTGGTGTTAAAATTTCCTAAGAGGGATGGGTATTTGGGAAACAGTGTCTAATAAAGCTCCTTAAGGGGACAATAATGAAAAAAATGGTTGAGAAACACTAGTCTAGAGGATAAGACTCAGAGCAAACATCACAAGTCCACTGGAGGTCTCCCCAGAGCGGACAAGACCCATCAGTACGATTAACTAACTGCAGCAGGGTCCCTCCACTTTGATCACAGCTGGCTGACCATTTTCAGATAGGCAGGAATCCATACATGTTTTAATATATTCTAATACATTATGCGACAAAACTTTCAACAACTAACAAAGAGGACACGTAGATTAACATATAACTCAGTTCCAAATGGTCATTAAGTCACTCATTCATTCGTTCATTTATTCATCATTCAACAAATTCTCTATTGAGTGCCTGCAAAATGGCAGATGATGGTTTAGGAGCTGGGGAATGCAACAACAAACAAAAGAGAGAAAAATCTGCACTTTCATGGAGCTTGCACTCTAGAAAGGGTTGGGGTGAGGGAAAGACTGTCAACATACAAATAATAACAATAATAATAATAATTCAACTCTAGAGTATTGTCAGGTGGAGATGAAGTTCCATGGAGGACCTGAAAGCGATGGTCTGAGGGAATTCTTCTTTTGGTGTAACTATTCTACAAGAAACTGTAATGATGGATACATGACATAGCACATTGATCAAAACCCATAGACGTGTCCAACATCAAGAGCGAACTTCAACATAAACTAGGGACTATAGTTAATGATAATGTATTGGTATTGGTTCAGCAGTTGTAACAAAAATGCCGCATGAACGCAAGATGTTAATAATAGGAGAGACTGTGGGGGTGGAGGCGGGTGAGTATATTGAACTCTAGGTACTATCTGCTCAGTTATTCTGTAAAGTTAACCCTGGACTAAATAAATAAAGTTTTTTTTTTTTCCTAAGCTGTGGTCTGAACCCATGCAAAAATACAGAAAAAGGGAGCAATCACCTCCAGTATGCTCAGAGTGGGAAGGTTTGGCAAGAAGAGAGCATGGAAGGGAATGGGAGTGTGAGTAAGGCTGACTTTCAATGGGTGAGACGAATCCATGCGCCGAAAGGAATCAGGTGAAACAGCAGGACCAGGAAGCCAGAGGAGGAACGGATTCCAAGAAATGAGGTGCAACCACGAGAGTAGAGGAGCTCAAGGAGGCCGCTCACAGCAGTTCTGGAAAGAGCTTTCATCCTAAATAGAGAAGCTACCCCGATTCAAGAAGGAGAAGGAGAGGGAGCCGAGTTGTGATGAAGCTTAAAGGGAGGTTCAGGGCCAGAAACAAGGGAGATGCGAGTCAGTGCACAGAGCAGAATTTAGGAATTAGGACCTGGGAGAAAAAGGTGTGCAATTTTTAATATCTTTCTCCCAGACACAGTTTCCAGCTTACAATGAATTACAATTCGTTTTATGAGTTTTCCGAACTACACTGAACTATGAGAAATAACAAGGAAGAAAAGGCCTACTTTATTACGCCTAGATTAACTCATCACAGGAGTCCAAACAGCTGGTTAGCTGCTGGTGTGGGGACTTGAAAAGCCACAAGTGGGCAATACATTGATTTGTGAGGGAAGGAATCAGACTTCGAGGGTAAGCTGACAGTCAGAGTGACTTCATCAACCCATGTCCCAACAGGGGACAGTCTCTTTAACATTTATGCACCCAGAAAGCACTAGGGATTCTCAGATATGCAAAAGAGGTACACATTTACTGCCCCTGCCCTTAGGAGGACTAAGGTCTCATTGGAAAGTTTAGATTTGCTCTCCCGAAATACAAAGTGAATAAAGGTGAATCAAAGAGTGCTCATTGAACAGAATAATGGAGGAGTGCTTGTATCCCCCAGATTCACATGTTGGAGCCCTCATCCCCAATTTGATGGAACTAAAGGTGGGGCCATTGAGAGGCCATTAGGTCTAGATGAGGTCAGGAAGGTGGAGCCCTCAGGACGGGATTAATGCCCTTATCAGAAAGAAAAAGACTAGAACCTCCAGGGCATCTGGGTGGCTAGGTAGGTTAAGCGTCTGCCTTCGGCTCAGGTCATGATCCCTGGGTGCTGGGATTGAGTCCCACATCAGTCTAGCCCAGCAAGTAGCCTGCTTCTCTCTCTGCCTGCCACGCCCCCTGCTTATGCGTGCTCTCTCTCGCTCTCTCTGTCAAATAAGTATATAAAGTCTTTAAAAAAAAAAGAAAAAAAAGACTAGAGCTTCTAAGAACCCAGCAAGAAGGTGACTGTTGGCAAACCAGGAAAAGGGGTCTCACCAAACCAGCTGGCAACTTGATCTTGGATATCTAGTCTTCAGAATGGTAAGGAACAAATGTCTGTTGTTTTAAGCCACCACCCAGGCTACGGTGTTTGGTTATAGCAGCCCAAATGGACTCAGTGAGGAGGAAGGGAGTCAGGTTGCGTGTGCTCAGCTAGGACCTAGCTTTCTCTTCAATAATAGGAGATTTGTATATTGAGCCAGGAATGGAGACTTTTTGGGTGTTAAGATTATGGCACCAATCAAGAAACCTGGGGAGACCACTGAGACAAGGACACTTACCCAACCAGTGGTTAAATGAGCGAGAGGCAACCTCGTGTCACACATTTCCGAACATGTAATAACGTACTGTGTATTCTTCCTCTGCCTTTAGCCAGGTCTGCCCTCTGCCCAGCGGCTTCAGCTTTCTTCTGTCCTTAAAGACCAAGTTCAAGTTCCATCTCAGCTGAAAGCAGATCTCACCGTTCTTAGAATTGCATGGATACACATGACCTCTACCATTTACTTGGTATCGTTGTAAGCAATGCGGTGTGATAGGCAACACTGAATCTGCGATAATATTTGGGGTTTAGTGGAGATCCATCTCTCACTGGCTATGTTCTCCTTGGTGGGTTTTTGAGCATCCTGGAGCCTCAGTTTCCTGACTTGTAAACTGGGTGAAATGAGAAGATTCAAAACACCCATCCTTGAGGATATGGGGCAACAGGAACTCCCATTCACTGTGGGCTGGGTGCAAATTGATTCAAGCTCTTTGGAAAACTATTTGAAGTGTCCCCTAACATTGAATCTAAACCTGCTGTCTGAACCAGCAACTCCACCCTTCGATATACAAGCAATAGCAACGAGTGCTTATGTTCACCAGAAGATATGCGCAATATTCATAGCAATTGTAATCGTAATAGCCCCAAACGGGAAGTAAACCAAATGCCCACCAGCAGAATAGGTTTCTTTAAGTGATCTATTTATTTGTACAATGGCATGGAATATAGCAATGAAAACAAACAATCGCTACACACAGCAATATGGGTGAACCCCATAGGTACAAGGTTGAGTGGTGAGTGGAAGAATCTAGATGAAAACAAAAAAATTACATGCTAAATGATTCCATTTATACAAAGCAAAGAACCAGCAAATCGGATGATAATGGGTGTCTGAAGAGGTTACTTTTGGGGTATTAAGTGGGAAGGGCATAAGGGAATCTTCTGGAGAGCTAAAACTATTCTATATATGATCTGGGTGGTGGTGACCTATATATAGGAAAATAATATGTAAAATATATTTTTAAAAAGTAAAGTATAGAAATTAACCAAGCTATGCCCTTTAGATTTGTACATTTTACATCAAGCCATACTTCAACCTAAAAATAAGTCCTTAGGAAAAAGAGTAACCGGCCTTGCTCAGAGTATCAACCATGGCCAACATATGCCTCAGTAATGGAAGGCGGGGGGGTCTTGACTGCTGTGTGGCTGGTTGCTTCAAGACTCAGCCCCATGGGATCTGAGGCCACCCTCCCATCTCCTCCCCTAACCTGCTGTCACATTCCCTTGTTTTAATTTTCTTTATAACACTTACTAACAGAATTGGAAATGATCACATTTCCTTTTGTGTATTTACTGGTTTAATGTCTGTCCCCAGCCCCGTGAGGTGGTGGCATCTGTCTTAGTGACCCAAACCCAGCACAGGCCTGGCTCACAGCGAGCCCTAATTGGTGTTTGTTGGATGGATGCATACATGAACAAAGAATGCACCTCAGATCCTGTGCTAGAAAACCGGGAGTACAAGATTAATAAGTCCTATTTCTCTCCCTGAAGATCATGGTGATTAGTTCTGGTTGCTTCTACCTTAAAGAGGTCCTTAGAAACCCAACACTCCTCTGTGTCTGACCCTTACTGTCATTCCCCTGGACTTCTTCAGGAGCCCCTACCTGGTCCTCCTGTCTTAGGGCTCTCCCACCACCCTCCTCTGCCCCATTCAACACACATACACACACACACACACACACACACACACACGCACACGCACACACGCATGCACGTGCACCCATCATTTCCGTATTGCCACCAACTGACTTATTGAAAACCAAGTTCTGATCCTGCTTCAACTCTCCTCTGGCCCCCCTCTCCAAGTTGGAGCTGCTCAGAATGCCACAGGCTGTCTCCTAGCCATCTGCTACCGCTTACTTCCCAGCCCTGAGCCGTCCCTCTTGCTCTTGTCCCCACCCCTCTCCACATGCTGTTCTTAGCCTCTCTCATGACATTCAGCCCCCACACCACCCTCTTGTCTGCCTGGTCCTTGGCCTCTCTTTCAGCCTCCCAAACACCCTGCATGACCAAGGAGGCTATGGTTTGAGGGCTGGGATCATGGGAGCAAGTCTGAAAATGAGGGGAAGTTCCTCTGAGTTTGTTTCACTAACTTCTATTGTTTTTCTCCTGATTTTTCTCAAAATACACATGCATATTGTCGTTAAGAAAGAAAGAAAAATGAAAGAAAGGAAGAAGCAAGAAAAATGAAAGAAAGAATGAGAAAGAAAGAAGAAAGAAAAAGAAAGAAGGAAGGAAGGGAGGGAGGAAGGAAAGAGAAGAAAGAAAGAAAGAAAGAAAGAAAGAAAGAAAGAAAGAAAGAAAGAAAGAAAGAAAGAAAGAAAGAGCCAGATTACTGAACATTTGTTTTGTAAACTGCTTTTTCTGCAACATGTGTACATAATAGGGATTTGATTTGAGGGTAGAAGTGTACATAGCAAATATACAGTCCAGCCAGATCTTTGAATCACAAATC
Source organism: Ursus americanus (assembly GCF_024610735.1). Classification (NCBI taxonomy): domain Eukaryota; kingdom Metazoa; phylum Chordata; class Mammalia; order Carnivora; family Ursidae; genus Ursus; species Ursus americanus. The sequence continues at coordinate 63,937,688 of NC_142134.1, forward strand.
ATTAAAAACTCCATCTTGGTGGAAAATTATGTGTTTGTGAAAAAGTTTCAGGGGCCCTTCAAGAATTAGTACTTTCTTCAGACAGGTGCACAGAGAGGGAGACAAGGTCAGATTTACGTAGGGTTTTACTCTACAGTCTTTACTCCCTCCGTATTTACCCCAAGAACTGAGTTCACAGAGTCAGGGTAACAGCCATCCTCATTCCAGGGAGCAGGCACTGTGACCCCCACAGGCTGGCACGGGGCTGGCACCAAGCAGACATAAAAATACATATCAGGTTGAATAGGAACCAGTTACAGTCAGCTTCATGCTGATGGTATCTCATCCCTCTCTTCTCCAACGACTCAGACCAGAAAACTGCGACACACCCCTTTTTCCATTACCTTCTTGTCTCTCAGGGCCTGGTGATTCTCCGCCCCCCAAGCATCTAACTCACCTTCTCCCATGTTCCCATCACTTTTGTAGACCGTTAGGAACCCAAGCCCAGACTTCTGCCCCTGCCTGGCCTTTGGGCTCTCCAGCTCCCCATCCACCATTTACCTTTCCTGAACCCAGTTCCTCCCACCACCCTCTGCTGAAGGTCATACCCATGACCCCCTTTTCCCAGGATGCTGGTCAAATTCCTTAGCCTGATATTCAGAGCACCACATAATCAAGATTCACCATCTACCAGCGTGGGAACCACTGAGCATTTGAAATGAGGCTGGTGAGACTGGGGACATCTTACTGGAATGAGAAACACTCTTGTTTTGCCACTGATACAACGTTTTTGTTGTGCTAAAACTACATTTCATTTTAACCACTGCGTTACACAATACATTGTTTTGTTTTTGTTTTTGTTTTTTTACACAATATATTGTTATTAGAGTGCACGTGTAGAGCACGACGTCATGTTTACATGTAAACTTGTCAATGAATTGTTCCCATTCAAATGGCTTTTCTCTATGCACCTACCTAACATTATAATGTGTTTCTTCGACTATTTTCTGCACACAATTACTGTACAGAGATACCCATGTAAATCATAATTGGTAATTAAATTATAAAATATTATTTTAATTATGATGTAATCAAAAATTTCCAGTTAAAATAAAAGGTTTAGCCAAAAAAAAAAAAAAAAAGTAAGATGTATTTATTTATTTGGGTGGGGGGAGAGAAACCTAAGCAGATCCATGCGGAGGGCAGAGCCCAGCATGGGGCTCGATCTCATGACCCTGAGATCATGCCCTGAGCTGAAACCAAGAGTTGGATGCTTACCCAACTGGGCCCCACCAAATTTAAACATTTTAAGTAAAGATATACTAATGATTCAGAATCGAGTGGAGATGCAGATGCTGGTAGTAGAATAGAAAGAGGAAAGCAGGAAAAAAAAATAATGAAAAGCAGTTGCAATTTGCTTCAGCAGATCATGGTGTAAAACGAATTTCTTAAGATGATGGAGACATTTTCAGCAAATGCACAGTGAATTTGATAACGAGTTTCTTTTCAATGAGTCCAAAAAAAAAAAAAATCAATGAAATTAGCTGCCTAAAAAGAGAATTAAAAGTTCAACAAAAAACTAATTTTTTAAATTTAAAAGATTTTTTAAAACTTTTTAAACTTTTGAAAATAAACAGAATCTGTGCTTACAAATTTAGCCAGCTATAAGAGCTTGGATTCTTGCACAAAAGAAAAATGCTTTTAGATGAAGAACTGAGAAAAGAAATTATTTTTCAGTAATGGAAATATTATTAAAAGATCCTGAGAACACACTAAAAAAGGTATTTTATAAAAAGTGAAAGCCCTAGCATTAAGTCACCAAATAATTGCCCATAAAATACAGGCTCTTCTAACAATAGCAAAGACCAATCAATAAACTTGAAAAATCACAATTACTTTCCTTAGCTTTAGATGAGTTATGCTATATAATAGGCACCACCCAATTAATACTTTGGGTACATTTTGTCTCAAAGGACTTCCAATTTACGAAGACATGTTGTTAATTCACAGCCTAAAAGATTTAACATGCAGCACAGATATTTTTAATTTTTTACATACTATAAAAGAAGTATTCCAGCTGGATAAGAAAAAATTAGTTTCTATTACTACAAATGGTAGTTCCATTATGCTAGGTCAAAATTCTGGATTTATGGGAATTGTCTTTTTTTTTTTTTTTTTTAGAGAGAGAGAGAAGGGTGGGGAGCAGAGGGAGAGGGAGAGAATCTCAAGCAAGCTTCATACCTGGGGCACAGCCCAACGCGGGACTCAATCTCAAGACCCCGAGATCATGACCTGGGCCAAAACCAAGAGTCTGACACTGAACCATGTGAACCACCCAGGCACCCCCAGATTTGTGGGAATTTTCAAAGAAGAAGCCAATATTTTTCTTACTGCTTATTTCACTCTAATACGTATTGAAAATATTTGTGCTTAGTTTCCTGCAGCAGACTTTATGAAAGGCATCGTGGATATAGTTGTTCAAATTATTCATTACATACATTTAAATACTATAAATTATCTCCAGTTTATGAAACAGTTGAAAGAAATAGAGGATGACCTTAATGAACTTCTGTTCCTTGCCAATGTTCTCTGCTTGAGTCATGGGAGAGTTCTCAAAGACATGGAATTTTTAACTCCAATCCGAGATTTTCAAAACAAAGGAATACTTGTCAAATATTCAATAATTAAAGACAGAAAATAGCTGTGTGATTTATGTTTTCTCATCAAAATCATACTGCATATGAATGAGCTAAATTTAAAATTCCAAGGTAAGAAAAGCTTTTTGTGACACAGAGATGAGAATTTACATCGAAACTGAGACTTTTATAGTACGAATCAACATAATGATTTTACACTTTTTTCTAACATGATTAGTATGCAAATTATTTTCATTGTAGTTGACAGGTGTTATGTGGATTAGGTAAAAAGACCAAAAAGTGTAAGGATCATTTCATTGTCATTGATAAGTTTTAAGTTGCTTTTCAACTTACACAGTAGGCTTCTGAACTGACCCAAGAGTTGGTGAATTTACTTAACTTGGATAGATTTCGTTTTAAAACTGATATGCTGGGGTGCCCGGATGGCTCAGTCAGTTAAGCGTCTGCCTTTGGCTCAGGTCATGATCCCGGGGTCCTGGGATTGAGCCCCACGTCACACTCCCTGCTCAGCTGGGAGCCTGCTTCTCCCTCTGCTCTTCACCCTGCTCATGCTCTCTCTCTCAAACAAATAAATAAAATCTTTAAAAAAAACAAGGGGCGCCTGGCTGGCACAGCAGTTGGGCATCTGCCTTCGGCTCAGGGCGTAGTCCGAGTCCTGGGATCGAGCCCCACATCAGGCTCCTCCGCTATGAGCTGCTTCTTCCTCTCCCACTCCCCCTGCTTGTGTTCCCTCTCTCACTGGCTGTCTCTATATCTGTCGAATAAATAAATAAAATATTTAAAAAAACAAAAAAACAAAAAAGAAACTGATATGCTTTTGTTTCAAAGTCAAATTAATTTTTTTAGAGAAGATGAATAGGTTTTGTGAATATGGATGTAAATATTAAAGAAAAATTGTTTTTTGGTACTGTTTTTGGTCAGTGAAAACTTTGATGTTTGGAATATATTAGGTATGTAAGCTACTTTTTCAACTGTAAATTTTATGAAATGCACCAGAGATCAAATATATCCAATGAAAATGTTGTGTTTGAGTCAAAATGTATTGTAAGTAAAAACTGAACACTGAATTTCCAAGATTTAGTATGAAAAATATGAAATACATCATTAAGAATTCTTTTTATTGGGACACCCGGTGGCTCAGTCAGTTAAGTGTCTGCCTTTGGCTCAGATCATGATCCCAGAGTCCTGGGATTAAGTCCCACATCAGGCTCCTTGCTCAGAGGGAAGCCTGCTTCTCCCTCTGCCTGCTGCTTCCCCCTGCTTGTGTTCTCTCTCTCTCTCTCACAAATAAATAAATAAAACCTTTAAAAAATTTAAAAAAAAGAAATAATCAGAGAAAGACAGTTATATGATTTCACTATATATGGAATTTAAGAAACAAAACAGAGGAGCATAGCGGAAGGGAGGGAAAAATAAAACAAGATGAAATCAGAGAGGGAGACAAACCATAAGAGATTCTTAATTATAGGAAACAAACTGAGGGTTGCTGGAGGGGAGGGGGTGGGGGGATGGGGTAACTGGATGATGGGCATTAAGGAGGGCACATGATGTAATGAGCACTGGGTATCATATAAGACTGATGAGTCACTGAACACTACCTCTGAAACTAGTAATACACTATACGTTAATAAATTGAACCTAAATTTTAAAAAAGAATTGAAAAAAAAAAAGAATTTACAGACATTTCCCCCAGAAAAGATGCACAGATGGCCAATAGGCACATGAAAAGGTGCTCAACATCACTAACCATTGGGGGAAATGCAAATCAAAACCACAGTGAACTATTACCTCACACCCGTTAGAATGGCTGTTATCAAGAACACAAGAAACAACAAGTGTAGGCAAGGATGTGGAGAGAAGGGAACGCTTGTCACTGTTGGTGGAAATGTAGACTAGTACAGCCACTGTAAAAAACAGTATGGGGATTCCTGAAAACAAATTAAAAATAGGACTACCATATAACGCAGTAATTCCTCTTCTAGATATTTATCCAGAGAAAATGAAAACACTAACTCAGAAAGATACATGCATCTCCCATGTTCACCACAGCATTACTTACAGTAGCCAAGACGTGGGCGCAATCTAAATGTCTACTGATGGATGAGCAGACAAGAACATCTGGTGTGTATATATATATCTATATCTCCATATATCTAAAAATGTTATTCATCCATAAAAAAGAAGGAAGTCTTGCCATTTACAACAACACGGATACACCTTGAGGGCATTATACGAGATGCAATAACTCAGAGAAAGACAAATACTGTGTAATTTCCCTTATATGTGAACTATGAAAAAATTCAAAATTTTAAAAAATTAAACTGAGCTTACAGATATAGAGAACAAATTGGTGGTTGCCAGAGGCAGGGGGTAGGAGGTAGGCAAAATGGGTGAAAGGGGCCAAAGGGTACAAACTCCCTGTTATAAAATAAATAAGTCATGACATGTATGTTCAGCTTGGTTATTATGGTTAATAATATCAAATTGTACATGGGGCGCCTGGGTGACTCAGTCGGTTGAGCATCTGACTCTTGGTTTTGGCTCAGGTCATGATCTCAGGGTCCTGGGATCGAGCCCCACGTCAGGCTCTGCGCTTAGTGGGGAGTCCGCTTGAGGATTCTGTCTCTCCTTCTGCCCCTCCTCCCACTCATGCTTTCTCTCTTTCTCTCTCTAAAATAAATAAATAAATCTTTAAAAAGTAATATCATATCGTACATTTGAAATTTTCTAAGAGAGGAGATCTCAAAAGTTCTCATCACAAGAAAAATAATTAGTAACTAGGTGTGCTAACGGAGGTTAACTTATTGCTGTGACCATGTCACAATATATACAAATATTGAATCATTATGCTCTACACCTGAGACTAATACAAGACATGGTTATATGTTGTATGTCAATTATGTTCCAATTTAAAAAAAATTTACAAAATTTGATAGAAGGGCTAGAACAGTGAGCTCGAAACCAGACAGACACCCAGACCATGGTGCGGGGGACAGCAGTGCAGAAGTAGCCGGATGGGGGAGCTGCCATTTCTGCCACCATCAGGAAGGCAGGACACAGGAAGCTCCTCCCAGAGCTGCTGGCTCCACGAACACACCTCTTTAAGCATTGGGTGTTCGTTCTAGCATCAAATATTAGATTTGGAACCACACCACTCCTGAGAGATCCAACATAGCGGAAAAGATGCCCCAGGGAGTTGGTGTCTGGACGCTGGAACATAGTACAAAAAATGAGCAATGCTGTTCTATGCATGGCCCCAAGTGGATTCCTTCCAATTCTCATGCAAATGCATTTCAGTTATGAAGCCTGAATCACACCCAGAAGCCATTACAAACAAGTCTCTGCCATCTCCTCCTTCTCCTTACTGGCTGAACTCTTGCATACTAAATACCCTTTCCTCCTGGAAGCCTTCCCTGACTTCCCCAAGGCTATGTTAAGTCAGCTCTCCGGGTACTTCATATGCATTCTTGGCTCACTCCGTTGAATTTATTTATTCTACGTGTTTCATTGTCTTTCTCTCCCACTAGACCCTTAGCTCCAGCTCTGTCAGCTTAGCCACCGTTATGTTTTCCCCACCTAGTGGTGATGCTAAATTCACCTGTGTTGAATGAATGAATGAATGAATGAATGAATGAATGAATGAATGAACGAACGAACGAACGAACGAACGCTCCTGGGGTGGGATTTGAGCTCACCTTTCTCTGTGCCTCAGGCCTTCTCACAACACGTCCTGTGTGCCCTCACAGATGCCCGACACCTGCCAGAGAAAGACCGGAGCTGGCCCACCTATCACCCCTGTCGCCGGGAGGCAAACTTGCCCTCCCAAGGAGGATGGCCTGGGGCCGCTTCTAAGAAATGAGGAGGGACTGTTGTCTGCACAGCGACTTTCAAGAAAATGCCTTGGGTTGTCCAGGCTGCAGAACAATCAGGAAAGATAGGGCCAAGGGGTTATGCTGGACATGGCACAGAACACACCCAGCCACACTCCTGTCATCCAGGAAGACGTGTGTCACTTAAGGGAGGGACCTGGAGGAGGACGAGGGTCATGCCAATGGTGGCACCTGACACTGGAGTGTTTTCATAGCTTAGGAAGCTTACTCACATGCATTGGCTCATCCGTTACTGCCCCTCCCCCGTTTTATAGATGAGGAAACTGAAGCAGAGCGAGATCAGCAGCTTTGCCGAGGTCCAGTGTCAAAGCCTGGTCTTGAACCCAAGCAGCGGAGCTCTGTGCTCACAACACATGCTGTAGAATTGGAGCCAAGTTCAAAGTCATCTCTTGCTGCACACCAGCAGGGTGTCCTTGAGCAAGTCACTCTCTGAGTCTCCATCTTTTCATACAGAAAACAGAAGATGACACCATCTCACTCCCAGGGTGCTTGTAAAAATTAAATGAAACCCTCATGCAGAGAACTTAGCTCGACACCTTGTGCCCGATAAGGATTCGGTCCTTAGTATCTATTTATTATTATTATTGCTATTCTAAATGTAAGACTTTATTATCTCAGGCTGTCCTTTAATAGTACAAATCTTACTATGATATTAATGATTTACTTAAAAATACTTCAGCAAGGGGCACCTGGGTGGCTCCGTCGGTTAAGCATCTGCCTTCGGCTCAGGTCATGATCTCAGGGTGCCAGGATCGAGCCCTGTGTTGGGCTCCCTGCTCAGCGGAGAGCCTGCTTCTCCCTCTCCCTCTGCCCCTCGCCCTGCTCGTGCTCTCTCTGTCTCTCTCTGAAATAAATAAAATCTTTTAAAAATAAAATAAAATACTTCAGCAAAGCCAGTGTGATACGAATGTGGGGGGGATGTTAAGAGGCGTGACAAGGGACAGTCACTCTGATTAGGGCTGCACACTCCAGGCCTGGTGAGCGATCACTGAACCCCAAAGACTCTACCCCAGAGGACAGAACTATAAGCACTTCCTCTATTTTTATGTCCAGTCATGACACTTAGAGGCTCTGTTAATCCACATAATGAATCTTAGAATGAGTTTCTCCAGGGGTATTAGTGACTTGTTGATCTGCGTAATGGATATACCAAATGGGCTCCGCTGACCGAATTAGTGGCATTCAATATACAGAATAAAGTACAGGATAAAATACTTTAGACACTTCCTAGCCTTCCTAGATCCTGTACCCTTAACCTTTAGGGACAGTACCAGAGGCTTGATCCCTAAAACACCCAATGCCCCACATAGAACCACTGTAGGACTATTCTGTAGAGCTCTTCTGAGCCCATAGGCTAGTACCTACCTGTGTAGTCACATTTGGTCTAATACATATTTCGTTTCTGCCTTTTATCCAGGTGGTAGTGAGTAGCTAACACTCACTCACTTCCGGGGCTACCAGATTTACCAAAAAGAACCTAATACCAGTGAGTCACCACATTAGCCCAGGTCGATTTGCAGCAACGGTTCTACAGAGCAGCTCAACAGGACTGTCAGGAAGCCCAAATCACAAAGCACATGGCTAAGCCCCTGTGAATTCTTAATTCTTATAAGAGATGAGAGTAAGAGACCTAAGCATATCTGTCCGCTCAGCTTCCTTTGCTGGTTCTTCTCTAAGACCCAGTCTTTAACCTTTATTTTCTCTCTAGGTGATCTTATCTAGTCCCCCAGCCCTAAATATCCATCCTATGTTGAGGACTTACACAGTTTTGTAGCGCCTGGGCCTCTCAACTGAGCTCCTGATGACGCATACCCAACAGCCCACTAGACCTGTCTGATTGAAGATGACCAACAGGCATCCCAAACTGACCATGGACAAAACACAGCTCTTGACCCTTTGTCTCCCAACCCCCCTCAGATGAACACCACCACCTCGAGTCTTACCCATCTCAGAAGACACTGCTACTTGGGCCAAAGACCTAGGAGTCATCATCTTTGGTTCCTCTCTTTCTGTCATTGCCCTGTCCCTTCCCCCTCCCAGTGCCCTCCTACTCATTGGTGATGGTGTCACCCTAATCACCACCATCTCACACACACCCTCCAGAAGCCTCCTAACTGATCTCACAGATATTTTCCTCCCTCACCCTCGGACAGAATGGCCTTTAAAAAATATAAATCAGACCATGTGACTCCCTATTTCAATCTTCCACTGGCCTTCCAACACTCCTGGAATAAAACCCAAGCTCCTTTTCCATACACACCTCCTATTTCCACCCTCCTCCTCCGTGGCCCCATCTCCTGCCACTTCCGCCCATATTCACATCATTCAGTTCCCCTGACTTGTTCCTGTTCCTTCAACACTGATGTGGTCCTTCCAGGCCCACCTTATGGCCTTTGAGCCTGTTGTTCTCTAGACCCGAGTTCTCCTCTTCTGGGTCTTCACCTTCACCTGGCCACCTGTGTATCACCTCTTCGGAGAGGCCAGTCCCAGCCACCCAAGCTAAAGAAGCCACTTTCCTGCCATTGTGGAGATCAAGTCCATTCATAGCACTTCTCACCACTGTCCTGCTCATGGTTTCAACTGCTTGTGTATTGTTTCTCTCGCTGCTAGAATAAAAGCCCCATGAGGACAAGGGCTTTGTCTTGTTCACCAGTTTCCCAGCACCTCCAACACCGCCTGTCATAGAGAAAGCTCTGGAAAAAACATTTGTCTGATGAATAGATGAGTAATTTACATATGCTCACCTCTACATGACTTGTAGAAGTGTAAAAACCAGCTTACGAGAATGGATAAATGAACTGTATACACCCATTTCACAGAATACCGTACAGCCACGAGAACGAATAAGCTGCTAATACCCTCACAACATGATTGAATCTCAAAGCATGTTGAGCAACAGAGAATGTACTGTAGGATTCTGCTTCTAGGAAATGCCAAGGACGGGGCACCTGGTTGGCTCAGTCAGTAGAGCATGGGACTCTCGATCTCAGGGCCATGAGGTCAAGCCCCATTGGCATGGGGCTAGAAAGAAAGAAAGAAAGAAAGAAAGAGAGGAAGAAAGAAAGAACAAAGGAAGAAAGGAGGAAAGAAACATTAATCTATGGTGTTAGAAATCAGAACACTGGCTGGTTATCTCTGAGGCTGAGAACCAACCAGAGGGGCACATGGAACTCTGTAATGTTGAAGCTACTCTGTTTTAATCACAGTATAGCGCAATGGGATTATGCATTTGCGGAAAGTCACCAAATTGTATGTTCCAGATATGTATGCTTCTCTGTATGGAAATTTTCCCTCAAAACAAAACCAAACCTGTTCTTACAAACAGACTGGCCAACTTCTTAGTATCTATTGATTCAGAATGAGGTATCAATCTGCTTTAGCTCCAGTTCAGAGGCTGCTTTGGAATCCTGGGTTTTGACCTTTTAGAATATCTACCTGTTTCTTTTAGCTTCTTTGGGCTGTTTTGATAGGAGGCAACAGTTTGGCTCTGTTTGTCGTACTATAAAAAATGATAATATTCAGTGTGGTTCTGTTCAGAGACAGATTCCTTTTGGTTTTGTGGTGGGGTTTTTTGTGTTGTTGTTGGGTTTTTTTGCTTTGTTTGCGAAGTAGATTCGGCTTTACCTCCTTGCTCCTTGGGAGTATTTTCAGGCAAGTAACACATGATGCCAAATATATACCAATCACCCCAGACTTCTAACCATCCCGCCTAAGTATAAAAACCTAAAGGAAGGAATCATCTTGAAAGTATCCATCAGTTTAGGCCAAAGAGATGAAGCTGCATTTGCCAACAGTAACGATATTTTGTTCTTGCCAGGGGGCCACTGTGACCCCAAACTCGTCCACTGGTTCCCCCCTCACCACACCCACAAGAGGTAAATACTTTGCCCCCAGGACCCTGCTCTATAGACTGACAAAGAGAAGCTCAGGGGAGTTGGGGGCTGGTGGGAGTCCACACCGAACAGGGTTTTGGGATTGGTACATTGCTCTAGTCCTGGAGGAGGATGCTGACTGAGTGGAGGTAGAATAAGTTTTCCAACTAGAAACAGACCCTGAAGGAAGGTGCACCGCCTACTATCCTCCACCTGCAAACAAACACGGCGGGTTTCCGATCACCGTCTCAGCTTCCAGCACGTTACAAAGAACCCGCAGCTTCTCTGGGAACAGCTTCACCTACAAGATGAACCATCCCAGGCACTCGGGCAGGCTGCTGGGCGGTACGTGGGGCTGGACTGGCATGGTTTTTGTGGGTGACATCCTCCTACCCTTTCGACTCCCTTCGGGGAAGTTTTTCTGTGGGCAGGCGGGCCGGGCCTGGAGCATCAGCTGTCTGAGAAGTCACACAGGGCCAGCCGGGCAGGAAGCTTTCTTGCCCTGGCTGGCAGATGAGGCCACTCAGCAGGAAAACAAGTGGGAGATGCCCCCAGTTTGTCTGGGAGAGCAGGGTGTGGACAGGAAGGGGGGCCACGGTGGTCTCGCTCCAAACCTGCAAGCAGCTCAAGAGCCCCTCGACCTTCGAGGGGAGGGAAGAGGCAGGGTGCCCAAGGGGAAAGAAGGAAAGCTGTGTCTGACGGAAGTCCAAAGCTCTTCTGGGGATCTAATGAGGAGTAGATAAAACTAGGATGTCGTCCATGTGTTCAGAGCATTTGGCTCTTGCCTGAGCAGGGAATGTGCCAAAGGCAAAGGGAGCTGCTCCATAAATAAGAGGAACCAGCCATGCTCTAACTACCTTGGCTGTTTCCCTCCGTGATGCGAGAGTCAAGCTCCGGAGGTGATGCCACGGTCATGGGCATGCAGGGTCCCCAGGGAGCCAGGCCCGAGCCTGGACCCCGCTGTGCCATGTGCTGGCTACATGAACTTGGGCATTTTCTGGACCTTTCTGTGCCTCTCTTTCATCATCTGTAAAACGGGAATAATACTAGCACTTACCTTCCAGGTTTACGATAAGAACTGAGTGCCTGCAAATTACTTAGTACAGTGCATGACACATAAACAGGGCTCCATAAATGCTATGCCTTTACTAAAAAGTTCCTTAGTAAGTTGCATGGGTGATTAATTTAACGAAGTGATTTAATTAACTAGAGGCAAAACGGCTCTTCCTGAAATACTAACCCTGGAACTCACCTCTCTAGTTTTGCTGGAACGCAGCCATGCCCATAATAATGGGGGGGGGGGGTATTGCTTAATCATAAAGGGCCTTCTCAGTAGACAGTGTGTTTAGAAGCCTACAACTGAGATATGGAGGGGGGAGGAAGGGTACGATTGTCTGAAATTACTCAGAGGTAATTTAGAGGTCTGCAAATTAGGGGTTACATTTAAGCCATGGGCCCCAGTGAGAGGATTAAATCCAGTAGGAGGAAATTGCAGGGAACAGACTTCTTCCAGGTAAGGAAGGACTTTTTGTATCTCAGAGCTTCCCCCACCCAAAAAATGGGCTATCTCTGGAATGAGCTCCCCGTCAATAGGTGAGCAACCCTCGGGTGGATGAGCCCCATGGCATGAGCCCTTGTGTAGCCTTTTACAGGTTCACAGGCACATCTGAGCTATCAAGGGATTTTCTTGGCCTTATTTCTTTTTTACAGATGAAGAAACTGAGGCTCAGACAGAACGTGTCCCTTGCCCGATGTCCCACAGTGGGAAGGTGGCACCACCAGGTGGGACCTCTGAGCTCTTAGCTCTAGCTCCAGCACTCGGGCCGCTCAGCCAAGCCTCAGTGGTGACAGGATTCCACCAGTTCTGGCTCATCGTCAAAGGGACTTGGGGAACTTTTTAAAAACCAGTTTCCTGGGGTGCCTGGGTGGCTCAGTGGGTTAGGCGTCCAACTCTTGATTTCGACTTAAGTCATGATCTCGGGGGCATGAGATGGAGCCCCACATCTGGCTCTGCACTCAAAGGGAGTCTGCTTCTCTCTCTCTCCTTCTGCCTCTCTCCCCACTCATGCTATTTCTCTCTCTCACTCTCAAACAAATAAATAAATCTTAAAACAAAAAAACAAAACTAAAAAAACCCAACCAGTTTCCTGAACATCACCCCTTCTGGATCCAAACCTTCAGAGATAACTTTTATTTTTTTAATTTTTCCCTAATTGGAATGATAAACACCCAATTCAGGATGAAGTTACCTTTGGGTTGAAGGGACTTCAGCTGCACTGGGAAAGTTGGTTTCTTCAGTTGGGTGAAATGTACAATGATGTGGTTACATTGTCTTATGTGTGTGAACGAAGCCACCATAAAAAGTTTAAAGCTCCCCAGTGACCCCATAAGCAGCCAGGCATGGGGTCCACTAGATGGTCTCTGGGGCCCTTTTCAACTCTAAAATGATCTGACCTAAGCCAGCTGGAACTGGGGGCAATTTCTGCAGGTCCATGGAGATCTGTTGTCAGTAACTAGACCCAGTTCCCACTGGGTCTACCAATCAACGTTGTTCCTGGCGCACACACCAGCCACTTCTTGGACAGAGTCAAAGGTTTAGTGGGGGCTCCCCCCAGGCCTGCCATTCAACCAGTCCTGATGAAGCCAGCCACTTTGAGGGTTTCCAGGGTCATGGGCTCCCGGGCTGCCAGAGCTGTCTGGCTTGGCCAGGCATCAAGAAGCGCAGCTGCTGGGGGCGGGGGGCTCAGTGTGAGTGCACTACAAACCCGTCCTTAGGTAGTCTGTCTTAATCAGCTCTCATCACATTTGATTAAATTGATGGCTGGTTTCAGAGCACAGACTAGCAAACAGTTGTTCCCATGGACTTAAAGCTCCCTGGCTTTAAGCTGGGCAGGGGTTGCTTAAGTCTAGGGAGGCCCAGACAAAGCACGGAGCAAAGCCCAGGCACGGCTTCACCCTGAGTCATGATTAGGCAGGACGGGACGGGCCGCCAAGGACTCACCAACCCCACGTTCAGCCTGACCTGATTACTGTTTACAAGCAGAGAAGCCGGGGGATTTGCGTAGAAATGAGAGTGCACATAATCCACAGGTGGGGAAATCCACCCACCATCCTGCAAGCTTTACGAGGTCCCTCAAGAATCAGAGTACTTAGGGACACGGTATGTTCTTGTCTTTGCTTATGGCCGTTGTCTCCCGAGGGGAGGTGAATGTGCCCCAGGGTTCACGAGATAATCCAGAAATGTCAAGGTTTCGACATATTAGAACTTCTATTGCTATTTTTTCATCTAAGTTTAAAGTTTCTTTTTTTTTCTATTTTCTTCGTATTTTATAACATACCGATTTTATTACACAATAGTCATATTAATACACAACGTTACTGAGTTCTTATTCCAAGCCAGGCCATCTTCTTTTCTTTTTTTTTTGTTGAGATTTATGAATTTATTTTAGACAGAGAGTGAGTGAAAGAGAGAGAGCACATGTGCAGAGGGGCAGAGGGAGAGGGAGAGAAGCAGACTCCCTACTAAGCGCTGAGCCGATGAAAGGCGGGGCTCGATCTCAAAACCCTGAGATCATGACCTGAGTCAAAATCAAGAGTTGGATGCTTGCGGTGCCTGGGTGGCTCAGTCAGTTAAGCATCTGCCTTTGCTTTGGGTCATGATCCCAGGATCCTGGGATCGAGCCCCACATAGGGCTCCCTGCTCGGCAGGGAGCCTGCTTCTCCCTCTCCCACTCCCCCTGCTTGTGCTTTCTCTCTCTCTCTCTCTCTCTCTCTGCCAAATAAATAAAAATTAAAAAAAAAAAAAAAAGAGTTGGATGCTTAACTGACTGAGCCTCTCAGGCCCCCCATGCCAGGCAATATTCTAAAAACTTACATACATCATTTCACTTAACCTATACAACAACCCTAGAAGGTAGTATTATTATTTCTACTTTACAGGCACAGACAAGTCAAGTGATCCTTCCAATATCACACAGCTGACATATGGCAGAGCTGGGATTTGAACCCCACAGTCTGGCTACAGAGTTTGCATTTATAACTACTACCTTATTCTGCTCTCATATACAAATATAATTTACAAATTTTAAATGAACATACAGTGGGGCTGCGTGTTCAAGTTTTTGTTTTGTTTTTAACTAAAGGCGTTTAATAAAAAAAATAAAAATAAATATAGAAAACCCACCTTTGAGGAAAGTTGGCAAGTTCAGAAAAAAAGCAAACTTCTGTGTGAACCCCTGGGCATGGAGGGTAATTGTCAGCCCCTTCCAAGCCTTACAGCACCACGGTGAACTCACAGGCCAGACCTGCGGCTTCCAAGACCAATCACTTGCACGCCTTCGCAATTTTTGCCATGTTTTCTAGTATTTTTGTCTAGCTTGTATTTTTCTTTAAATCATTTTTAAACTTAAAACATGAAATTTTGAGATAAACACTGTATCACCACTACAAAGGGAAAACCAGCATTCCTTGCAGAGATGCACCGTCTCCTTGTGAAGTATTATACAAATTCTACCCCTAAAGGTCTTGTTTTTATAAAGACAACAATAGCTAATGTGTTACCATGTCAGGTGCTTTACAGTGCCCCACACGGTTCCAGCTGTTGGAAATCTATCGAGCACACAATACCCCTGTGAGGCAGGCATTCGTATTATCCCTGTTTTACAAATGAGGCTCAGGGATCCTCAGCCACTCATGCAATCTGGAACAAGCACTGAGGCAGAGGTAGGGTTTGAACATGGGCAGCCCGGCAGTAAGACCAACGTGGCACCAGCTACATAGATGGTGATGGTGTCTATAGCACTTGGCATACCAAGGGCGAGGGCTGGGAGGGAGCACCCTCCTACCCTTGGCTTAGGGAGACAGCATCCGGAAACCTGAAACTCGGCCTCCATGAACTGGCCTAACCTTCTCTGGTCAAGTCAGGGAAGATACTGCTGTCTCTTCCTCCCATAGTGGGGCCAAAAGGGGGCCTAGACTTCCCTCTAATACCAGGACCACCTGGTGTCATAAAAACCTACAGTAAGATGTTGGCCTGGGCCAGTTCAGCAGGGGTCCTCCCAAGATGGCAGCGTGCAGCCAGCAAGACACAGGTGGTAAGAGGCAGTGGCTGGAACCATGGGAGGTAAAAACTGAGGCTGGGTGGGGAGCAGCAAGGTGCAGAAGAAGCACTTCCTATTATCTCAAGTTGTTGTGGGGCAGGCCTAGCACAGGAATCCTAAAGAACCCACGGAAGTACACATAAAAGAAAGCCAGCTTCAAAAATCTCCCATGTCTGGAGAGCACGGGGTCAGATTCTTCCAGCACCAGCCACGTAAGACCTCTCCACCCCTTAGCTCTCCTCCCTCAGAGAGGCAAGTCTTAGAGGAAGAGAAGCTGGCCACCCCTACAGCCTCCTTGGCCAGAGGCATGAAGACAGGGAGAAGTGCCACGTCCTCATTCAGAGGACAGGGCAAGGAAAATCCCACAAGACATTTTTGAAGGGACTTTCATGATTACATCCAAAGAGTCCTGCGTGTTCCATTCCTAAGAATCTTTCCTGAGCTATATCCTTTGGGTTTGGGGGGGAAGGAGCTTGGAAATCCATCCATGTGACCAGGCTTGTGGGAACTGCAGTATTTCCCAGTAAACTGACAGTGTGTCTTCCTCTCCTAGTCCCTCATTATTATGATATTCCTGACATGAACACGACTCAAAACGCCACACGACAGACGGACTAAGAAGGTGCCCCAGGGACAATTGGTATATTAGATATGTATTACCAAGCTGAATTTCTTTCTTAATTTTTGGATTAAGTTAAATAGAATGTCTAATATTTCCTTTCTTATTCCCAATGTAACATCTGTGAACTTCATTTGAAAATCCAGTGGGGAACTCTTACAGGGTTTTTTTTTTTTTTTTTTTTTTTTTTTAAGATTTTATTTATTTATGTGACAGAGAGACAGCCAGTGAGAGAGGGAACACAGCAGGCGAGTGGGAGAGGAAGAAGCAGGCTCCCAGCAGAGGAGCCCGATGTGGGACTCGATCCCGGAACGCCGGGATCACGCCCTGAGCCGAAGGCAGACGCCTTAACGACTGCGCTACCCAGGCGCCCCTCTTACAGGGTTTTAAGCAAGAGAGAAATGTGATAAAATCTGTGCTTTAGGAAGTTGAACTTGACTTTGTTGTGGCAGGAGACTAGGAGTAAGGAGGCACAGGAGGGTTTACATGGGAGAGAAAGGGATCATGACCGAGATGAACAGGGTTTGCTAAATCCCTGATTCAGCTCTGGGGGCTGGGGGGAGTGATGCTTACTAACAAACCGTCAGCCTTTCTAGAACATTCTAGATACTGATGACTGCTCCCTCTCACAACAACATAGGACAGCCCACATCTATCAGTCAGGAAAGGAGTGAGCCAAAGCAGGGAGGGGACGCAAGAAGGAAATGGAAGAGCAGGTCGAGCCAGTCAAGTGGAGCCCTGGATTAGCCCACCCACAGCACAATCAGATGAGCTCCAGAGGGCTCACCCCCACACTGCTCTTCCTCCCTATCAGGACTAAATGCAAAAGGGGAAGAGGGTGGGCGTGGCAGGACCAGAGGGAAGCAACCACTCCCAGCGCTCCCTGATTCACTCCCCGAGCCAAGGGCTGATAATAAGGGCGCCCCAGGAAATTCAAAAGCCAAAGAAGAAAGTGGTATTTGGCCCCCAAGAGCTCATGAGAAGGCATGTCATGGAATCATGACCCATCGTCCATCCTCACCTCAGGACCCTTTCCACGACCAGCAGCAAGCTATCCAGACAAGCTACCCAAAAGCAAGCAAATCAAAAGCACTAAGAAGTCACGTGACCGTAAGGGGTGAGAAATCACGCTAGCTCCCGAGGAGAGAAGTGGTGGAGGAGGCCAGAGTCAGGCTAGAACTGGGTTCACATCCCAACTTCCCTCTGGGTTTGGGCAAAATACTTAAAATGTCACATCCTCAGTTTCTTCCTCTGTAAAATGGGTAGGTCACTGCTACTTCAGAGACTCAGTTTGAAGGTTATATAAAATGACAAAAGTGAAAGTGTCCCACACAATGTCTCACACACAGTAGACGGCCAAGCTTGTAAGTATTATCATGCAGTATCTATAATACAGCGAATATTTTCTCCTCATCTGACACTTGTCTTCACATTTTGTTTATTTATTCATCATGCATGATTTTTAAATGTTTGTATACTCAAAGCTGTCAATTTTTTCCTCTGCAGTTCTGGGATTCTACGTCTTCCTTTAAAACATGCTTCCCAAATCTATATATCCATATTATGAAATTATTCTTCTATATTTTCTTCAAATACTTTTTATATCGCGCGTATGTGTGCGTGTGTCTGTTTGTTTTGTAATGTGTTATAAAATAGTGATCTGACACTATTTTTTCCATATAGAGTGCCAATTGTCCTAATAGTCAAATAGCTCACCCGTTTCCCCTGATTTCAATTACACTTTACTTATAGAAAAACTCTCCATTCATGTCTAAATGCATTGCTGGATTCTCCATTCAGGTCCAGTTGATCTATTTCATCATCCCTGCAAAAATACCACTATATTATAATTGCAATAACCCTGAAGAAGCTTTTTATATATCTAAGACAAGTTCTCCATCTCTCATTATTCTTCCTTTTATTTACTAGAATTCTTCTGCATGTTCTCTTCCTGATGAATTTTAGAATCTATTTATTGAGTTCCATGAGAAATTGCACTGGCTTTTTTATTGAGATGACATCGAGTTTGTATATTATTTATAGAAAACTGATTCATTTACAATATGAAATATCCCCATCCTGGAGCATAAGATGTCTATTTATTCAAAAGTCCTTTTGTGTACTTGTACATTTCTTCAGGTTCATTCCCTGGCTTTTTGTTTTGGTTCGGTTTGGACACTTTTATGAGTGAGATTTTTTCATGGCATTTTATGATTGATTATTGGTGGTATACGGAAAAATCTATTAATACTTTAACACTGCTGTTATATCTAGCCATCATATTAAACTAATTAGTTTTAATAGACTTTTTAAACGTTATTACCTTGGAGTCTCAGCAAATAATCATATCATTTGTAAATAATGACAGTTTCGTCTCTTCTCTTGAAATATTTCCTTTTTTTTTTTTCTGGTTTTACTACAATGGAAGAAACTATCTTCCTCTGGCTGGATTCTAGAATGTTGAACGGATGTGGTACTAGTGGGCATTCTTTTCTTTTTTTGTTTTTAGATTTTATTTATTTATTTTGACACAGAGAGAGAGAGAGAGAAAATGAGAGAGCACAAACAGGAGGAGTGGCAGAAGGAGAGGGAGAAGCAGACTCCCCGCTGAGCAGAGAGTCTGAGGCGGGGCTCGATCCCAGGACCCAGGACCTAAGCCAAAGGCAGACATTTAACTGACTGAGTCACCCAGGCACCCCAACTAGTGGGCATTCTTATCTCATTCCTGACTTTAACAGGAATGCTTGCAGATTTTCACTATTAGTGTGATGTTTGATATAGACTTTAGAAGGTATCCTTTATAAAGTTAAGGTAAGTGTTTTCATTTCCAAACTTGCTAAGATTTTTAATCAGGTATTGGTCTTAAATTTAATACCCTTTTAGTCAGCTTCATTGAAGTATAATTGAGATGCAGGAATTGTATCTACTTAAGGTATAGGACTTGATATTTATATATATATATATATATATAAAAATTTATATATATATATATATAAATTTATATATATATATAAATTTATATATATATATATTTATAGTATATACATATGGCCTATATATATATAGTAGTGAAATGATCACCACAAACTACTTCACATATCCATCATCTCACATAGTTCCATTTTCTCTATGTGTGTGTTGACAACACTTAAGTTCTAGCCTCTTAGACAACTTGAGTAACACAGTACGACACTAATACAGTGTTGTTAACTACAGTTACCATGCTGTAGATTAGTTCTCCAGCACGCATCCATCTTGTATACCTGAAACTCTATACCTTACATGTTAAATACTTTTCAACATTTATTCAGATGATCATGAATTTTTTTCTCCATAAATGTATTGCTAGAAAGGATTTCTTAATACATTTCCTAATACTGAACCATCCTTAAAGCTTTGGAATCAACTCTACTGGCTTTTTACTGATTCAGTTTGTTCATGTGATGTTTGGGATATTTGCATCTTGGCTCATCGATATACTGGTCTATAGTTTCTCTGTTCTTTTTCCTTTTATGCTATGATCATCTCATTTCATTACATTATCAAGTAATACTAGCCAAGTCAAGCAAGTTGGGAAGTTTCCCATCATTCTCTGTGCTCTGGAATAATTTACGTAATGTTTGGAATAGCTTACAGGTTTTATATAACTTGGTTCTAAAATACTCTAGACCTAGTATCTTTTTCTCAGGCTGAAGGGAGCAGGGTGGGGATGAGACAAATTTTCCAATATTTAAATTTCTTCTAGGATTATTCAACTATTCAGGTTTTCCATTTTTTCACAAGTCAATTTTTTTAACCTTCCTGGAAAATTACCTATTTCATCTTGTTTTAAAAAAACAGCTTTATGGAAATAAGATTCACATACCATACAATTCACACATTTCATGTGTAGCATTTAGTGGTTTTTGAATATTCAGAGTTGTGAAACCATCACCACAATCAATTATAGAGCATTTCCATCATTCCAAAAAGGAATCCATACCCACTGGTAGTCACTTCCATTTCCCCTCCACTTCCCCCACCGCCAGCCCTAGGCAACTGCTACCCTACTACAAAAATATGTAATCTGCAAATAGAAATCATTTGACTTCTTCCTTTTCAATCTGGATGCCATTTATTTCATTTTCTTGCCTCACTGCCCCAGCTAGCACCTCCTGCACAAAGTTGAATGGAAGTGGCAGGAGAGGACATCTTTGTCTTGTTTCTGATCTTAGGGGGAAGCATTCCGTCTTTCACCATTAAGAGTATTAGTAATGGATCTTGCATAGTTGCCACTTATCAGGTTGAGGAAGATTCCTTTTATTCCTAGTTTTGTGAGTGTTTTATCATGAAAGGGTGCTGGATTTTGCCAAATGTTTTTTCCGCATCTATTGAGATGATCATGTGCTTTTTTTTCTTTTATTCTAGTAACAGTATATTACTTTGATTGCTTTTTACATGTTCAGCTAGCATTGCACTCCTGGAATAAACGCCAGGTGGTCATGGTGTATCATGTCTTTTGCATGTTGCTGGAACTCAGTTTGATAGTGTGCTGTCGAGAATTTTTATATCTGTGTCCATAAGAGATATTGGTCTATAATTGTCTTCTTTTGTGATGTCTTTGTCTGTTTTGGTATTGGGATCATGCTGGCCTTGTAGAATGAGTTGAGAAGTTTCCTTCCTCTTCTTTTTTTTGGAAGAGTTTGTGAAGAATTGGTATTAATTATTCTCTATATATCTGGTAGAGTTCATTAGTGAAAGTACATGAACCTGGGCTTTTGTTTTGGGAGGTTTCTATATTACTAACTCAGTGTATTTACTCATTATAGGTGTATTCTGATTTTCTATTCTTGAGTCAGTTTCAGTAGTTTGTTCCCCTCTAAGAATTTGTTCATTTCACCTAAATTATCTGCTGGTTGACATATAGTTTTCACCAATTCCTCTTGATTTTCATTTGTTAGGATGGAGTTTTTCAAAGTGTTCTCTCAGTTTTCAAACTATTTTTTAATATTTCAAAATCCTTTTCATTGAAAAGATTTGTATCCTTTAATTCATTTTTATATTTGGAGCCATTCTTGCCACCCTATTTTATGTGTTGCAATTTTTATGTTTTCTTATTGTTTCTTTTCTTTGTCGATTTATATTTTTCCTTTGGCTTGGATTGATCAGTTTTTATGTCTACTCCCCCCCCTTCTGGTTAGGAACTTACAAATCCTGTATCCTCCCTGTTAATGGCTACCCTTGCATTTTAATACCCAATTTTCCATAAATATCTAAAAATAATCATTATCTCTCTCGCTTTGCCCAGGATGGCAAACTTCACAGTGTCACTCCCTCCCTCACCTCTGCCCACATCGTAATCACTTCCCATCAGATCTAGATCGTTGTTTTTTTTTTTCTTACATTATGCCTCTCATTTAGATTTAACACTAACTTTACACATTTCTTGGCTTTCAACTGGTCCTCATAACCTTCATCTTCTTGTTTCTTGTATTTATTTTTTATGTTACTGGAATATAGCCCCAAGTAGTCTTCCCAGAGACTCTGAGGATGCCAAGTTTTCTGTCCTTACATGTCTCAAAATATCTACTTTGCCTTCCTAAGTGAACGGAGTTCAACACTACCGGTTCTCCCAGAAGACGTCTGCTACCTTCTGAAGCTGTCTGGGCAGGAGGCTAAGAAGACAAATAGAAAGCTTCAGGAAGTAACAGCAGGGTTGGGCAATCTCACAGTGGTGCCCGTGCAAGTAGAAGATTCAAGACCTACTAAAAGGGAGGATCCCTGTTCAATCCCCCAGATCCACAGCGGGGATCCCTGGAGAGATCGACCCTAACAGTGGAAATGTTTCTCAGAAGCTTGCCAAAACTGCGACCCAGCCTAAAGTCAGCTCAGTCTCTGACCATCTTAAGATGATCAGCGCCCAGTCCCCTGACCAGCTAAGAAAAGGATAACTCCCTCTGGAGGAAGACAACATCGTTTGTAGTCTCAACGTTTTCTCATATAGGATGTTCACTGTACAGTCAAAAATTACCAGACATGCTAAGAGACAAGCGCAAAAACTAAGAGGAGAAAAAAAAGTAGAAATAGACCCACAAATGAATGTTTCCCTTTTTTTTTTATTTTAAAGATTTTTATTTATTTAACAGAGAGAGAGCACAAGTAGGCAGAGCAGAAAGCAGAAGGAGAGGGAGAAGCAGGCTCCCCGCTGAGCAGGGAGCCTGATTCCAGTCTTGATCCCGGGACCCTGGGATCATAAACTGAGCCGAAGGCAGATGCTTAACTGACTGAGCCACCCAGGCGTCCCAGAATGTTTTCTTTTTAAATAGCAAAAAGTAACAGATAAAACAGATGAAGAATGTCTCACCAGATAATCAGAATCTACGAAAATAGAATCAAATCAAAACGCGAGGACTGTAAAATACGATAAGCGAACATTTAAAATCTGCTAGATAAGTTTAAGAGCCGAGTTAGACCCAGAAAGGATAGATCAGTGAACTTAAAGAAAATACAAATATTTAGACTAAAGACAAAGACAAAAAAGAATGAAAAATACAGAAAAGCATGCGACAAATGAGACACGGTGAAAAGAGTTAGCATTTATGTAATTGGAGACACTAAAAGAGAGAAAAGGGCAGAAGCAATATTTTAAAAGATAATAGACAAGAGTTTTCTGATGAAACTGATGAAATACATTATAACTCGGATTCAAGAAGGTCACTGTATTCAATCATGATGAAAACAGAGAAAACCACACGGAGGCATATCATAGTCAAACTGCTGAAAATCAAAGAGAAAGAGAAAAGCTTGAGAGTGAAGAGGACCTTCAGTGGAACAACATTATGAGTCAGCAGTGATTTTCAACAGAAACAATAAAACTCAGAAGACAAGGTGCAAAGCAAAAATGTCCACCTAGAATGGTATGCTCCAAGAAATTATTTTTCCAAACTAAACTAAGATATCCTTCAGAGACAAGCAAAATTGAGAGAACTCTTAGCCAGCAGAATTGTGCTGAAAGAAATCCTGAAGGGCGTATTCTTCCACTAAAAGGAAAATTATTCCCGAGAGAAATACAGAAGTACAGAAAGGGAAGGAAAACTTACAGAAAGGGTATATTTAAATGAACATTGACTTACAAAACAATAATAAAAATGCATATGCCTTTGAGTCAGCAATCTTACTTCTAGAAATTTCCATAGGTTGTACATATGCTCCACTCCCAACGCAGATCCCTTATCCGTTCTCTGTGCCCACCTCTATCCCAGGAGGGTGGCCACTCTGGTCACCTTGGTCCCTTGCCAGCTGGCCTCTGTGGTTGGGTTTGGCTAACAAGAGGCACTACCAAGACACTGCACGGCAGGAAGAGAGAGTGGTGGAAGTATTCTTTCTCTGCTCCCTCTGTCCTTGGATGCTGTGTTTCTGGAATGTACAGCTCCTGCCTGCCAGGTAGCCTTTCCTTGGTGCTCCCCCTCTCTGGAGGCTCCAAGGCCTCACTTTCCCCTTCGGGCCTGGGGTTGGTAACAGCTTCCCACTGCTGTCAGTCACTGGGTGCCTCAATATCCACGGATATCCTTTTTTTCTTTTAAGATTTTATTTATTTATTTGAGAGAGACAGAGAGAGCACAAGCAGAGGGAGCATTACGCAGAGGGAGAAGCAGACTCCCCACTGAACAGGGAGTCTGATGCAGGACTCGATCCCTGGACCCTGGGATCGTGACCTGAGCCGAAGGCAGACGCTTAACTGACTGAGCCACCCAGGTGCCCCTCCACTGACATTCCCTTAACTCTGCCCACACCTCTGCAAAGAAGTCCCTTTCATAAATCTCTTAGTTCAAGCTTTCTTAGTTGCAGTGCCGTTTCCTTGCAGAGCCCTGACTGAAGGGCGCCTCGGAGGCTCAGTCAGTTAAGTGGCTGCCTTCGACTCAGGTCCGTGATCCCAGAGTCCTGGGATGGAGTCCCACATCAGACTCCAGCTCAGTGGGGAGTCCGCTTCTCCCCCGCCCCTCCTTACTCCCCCCCCCACTTGTGCTGGCTCTCTCTCTCTTGCAAAAATAAATAAATAAAATCTTAAAAAAAAAAAAAACCCTGACTGATGCAGATTCAAATTTCATTGATTTCATCGAAGTGCTGTTTGTAATAAAAACAGGGGAAACAGCTAATACCTAGTCAGTAAACTAGATATATAAATGAGAGTCCTTGTATGATGGAAAACCATTCCACATTTTAAAAGAATAAAGTAGCTTACTAGGAACTCCTGGGGAGTGTTCTTCAAGACTTCCTAAGTGGGGGAAAAAAAAAAAGGCAAGAAAACAGTTTGTATCATAAATTCTCATTAATATAACAAAAAGTGTTTATGTGTGTGTGGAAATATGAGTATCTCTGCAAGAATATACAAAAACGCGGCATTATTAGTTGGCTTTTTTTGCACCCTTTGAATTTTTGTTTTACCATATGGATGTATCACTTTTTCAGAAATTCTTTCAGGGGCACCTGGGTGGCTGAGTCCTTAAGTGTCTGCCTTCGGCTCTGGGCATGATCCCAGCATTATGGGATTGAGCCCCACATCGGTCTCCCTGCTCCGCTAGGAGCCTGCTTCTTCCTCTTCCACTCCCCCTGCTTGTGTTCCCTCTCTCTCTGGGTGTCTCTCTCTCTATCAAATAAATAAATAAAATCTTTAAAAAAAAAAAAAGAAATTCTTTCAAACATCTTCTAAAGAAGAACATTCTTTACTGGAGTCAAACCACCTTCTAATCATTTGTCAAATCAGCTTCCTCTCCCCTTCTCACCTGGTTTCACTCTCTTGAAAATACACCAGCAGCCACACCAAGCCTCTCACCAGAGTGGTGCCTCCGAGACACTTGAATAAATCACGGGAAGCAGAACGGTCAGAGGATGTAGATTTCAACGACCTTTGACAGATTTCTTTGTTCACTTCCCTCTCTTTCCTTTCTGAAGTATAATCGACATACAATGTTATGTTTGTTTCAGGTGTACAACATGTAACTTTCCTCCTTATCAGTGGAGATAAGACCTGGAGGTTGATGAAGGTTCTCAAGGGGACAGAAGGACAGAAACTGACTATTTACATTCTTCTACCTACCCAATCCTGCCCTGGACTGAGTGCCACTTAACCTGTCACCAGCTGCTTCTGGTTCGGGTAAGTTTCCCGTCACTTCTTAGAGTCAGTGAACGTTGCTACACAGAAGACTAAGTTCCGCCCAAAACAAAAGAGGTTACCAAGCAGTCCGGGGCAAACGGAGGGGTGGGGGTGGGGAGGCGCGGAGGTCTCAGGGCAGCATTATCCATGAAAAAGAACAGGGCTGCTTCTGAGAGTGTGACATCTTTGTCTAATGTGGACTGAGGATCTCACAACTGACCATGTTTTCCCTCTTTGCCTTGGCTGGTCAGGCACCTCAGACAAGCACTGGCTTCCTGCTTTGAAAACATTAGTGCAGCCCTGGGACACCCGCATCTGCCTACTGACTCGGTGCTTAATAGCCTGTTCAATTCTCTTTTTCCTTCGGGTCTGATTTATCACTTCTTATTGAATCATTCTGTAGTGTATATATTTCTGAAGCCACCTCAAACGCTTTTTAGAATGAAGTAAGTTTAATCCAGACACGAAAACAGGAGCTGATTGACCTATTGCCCAGAATCAGTGGGAAGGACCTCAAGCTTATTTTATTTACTTATGTAAAATCAGTAAATATGTATTGAGCACCTACTGTATAACAGGCATTGTTCTGACACCAAGGCTGTAGTAAAGAATGAAACGAAAGCCCTGCCTTGTGGAACTTTCATTATAGTGGGGGAAATCGATAATACACATGAATATATACTCAGGTATTCTACCCTGGTCTTTCCTGGGTGAACACAATACACTTCAACAACTGGTCTCTCCGGGGCCCTTAGGTGGCTCAGTCAGTTAAGCATCTGCCTTCAGCTCAGGTTGTGATCTCAGTGTCCTGGGATCGAGCCCCACGTTGGGCTCCCTGCTCAGCCGGGAGTCTGCTTCTTCCTCTCTCTGCTCATGCTCTCTCTCTCTGTCTCTCTCAAATAAATAAAATCTTAAAAATAAATAAACAAATAACTGGCCTCTGCATGTCCTGTGTCTTGAAGTTAATTCCATCCTTCATGCTGAATCCAGGAGGCTTTGATTAGGTTAAAGCCCTGATAAAGTTCATATTTTGCAGCTTAGCTATTTCGGTCCTGTAAGGTCTGGCTCCATCCTGCCTCATTCTGAAGGCACAGCTCCCCAGACATGCCCACCTCCCTGTCCCTGCTCATGCCTTTCCTCTGTCAGCCTTCAGGACCCCATACAAGCATCATCTCCTCTGGGCAGACTTCAGGAGTGCCCCAAGCAAAGTTAATCTGCCTTTCCTTTGAAGTCCTAGAACCTTGTTCAGATAACTATTACAGCACTACAAACATTACCTAGTGGTCAGTTATGTAGAAAGATAAACATGCAATGTGGTCTGTTATGTGTTTCTGGAAGGTCTTGCATGTAGCAGGCACTCAATAAATTGTGACTAATCATTAAAAATTAATAACTTTGCAGCTCACATATATTATCTCTTTTCGTCCTCACATTAATTCTATGAAACAGTAAAAGCAATAATGTTTCCTTTTGCTGATTAAGGAAACTAAGATTCAGATAGGCTCAGGCTATGGCTAATAAATGCAGCCCTCAGTCTAGAAATCTGACTCCACTCCCTGGACCACACAAGCTGGCCCAGCTTAAGCAAAAACAGTGCCAAGAGGCAGCAGCTGCAAACCACAAAAGAATTTCAAACATTGCACCAAATAACACTGTGAAGTTCAACGACACTAGGATGGTTCAATTAGACTGGTCTTAAAACGAACCAGCACATGAGCAAAGAAGCCTACTGTCACGCACACACTGAAATCAGTGGTATGTTAGGAGCCTGGACTCATGGGAAGTAAGCTAGGACAAGAAACCCGTGGACCGTTGTGTCACAGGGACAGGATCAGTGACCTGTCAGAGGAATATGCCTGACTCATACTAGGAAGACCAACTGTCCTGGTTTGCCCAGGACTGCAGACTTTCAGGGCTAAAACGGAAACCCCTCCCGGGCAAACTGGAACAAGCAGGACATCTACAAAGAAGACGGTTGTTTCTGGGGAAAAAAAACTATGTTCATCTTGGAAAGCGTGCTTTAGAATTCTCCCTAAAGATCGCCTTCCAAACCAGTGGATGATCCAGGCACGAAAAATAGCCTTGTTACTTTCGTGACACCTTGTCTTTGAACAAAAATGGCATGACTTAAATGAAATTAAAACGATGTTCATGTCTTTTCAAAGACTTTTCCCTTTAAAGGAAAAGATTTTTCACCAATAAGGATATCTGGAAGAAGGTACCAAGAACTAGGAAGGCAATCCCCCAAAAGATGCTCTAAAGTGTTTGGAGCACCCCCAAGGAGGTTAAAGCAGCCCTTCCAAATGGCTTGGTCAGTTGAATGCTTGCCTCTGGATTATTTGTTTATTAAAACCAACAGACAAAACGTTTCATTAACTTAGAGCCGATCCTCATAAATATTGATCAGTTACACTCAATTAGTAAAGCAGTAAGCAAAGAAGGCAGCCTGCCACAGGCTGGGTGACTCTGCTGGTGTCCTCTGAACGCTGACATTTTAATATGCACAAGCACCCGTTTCCAGTCGAGAAAGGTAGCGCTCTTATCCAGGACATCGTTAGGAAGAAGAGCTATGGCCGAATTCATTCCTCAGACTGGTTTCTCTGACCACAGTCAAAATCAATGGGTTGGGTGTCTTTACAAGTGAAGTAATCGATCTGGATTAGAGCCACGAGTCACAGGTATGTGAAAATATTTGAGGCGTTTGCATGTCCATCGGCACGCTTGGCTTTCACAGGTCTTGCATTGCAAAGCAGGGACTCTTGGATTTAGGTGACACTTTCGGGTGCTGAAACCTGTTACTAATGCCAGAGATCTGAGGTCCCTGAATGACTGTGGCTTCCTAGAGGAGCCCTCGTGCGTTCAAATGCTGATTTATCTCCCATGATATTGCAGAAGTCCACGTTTGGTGTTGGGTTGTAAACTCGAGGGAGAGCCAGAGCAAGCCAAAGAAAGAAAGAGAGGGAAGTTCCCGTAAGGAGCCTCCAAATAGACAAGCCCCTATGATTCACCTTCCAACTCTAAGAATACCTATTTATTGAGCGCTTACTGTGTGCCAGGCACGAGTCTAAGAGTTTAACGGTTAATGCTCTATTTACTCTCCATAACAACCCAACAAAGGGGATGGGTTTTCAGCCCCGATTGCAGCGAGGAGAGAGCTGAGGCGCGCAGGGATCGGGCAGCATGCCCAGGGGAAATGAGTTCACAGCCGGGCAGTGTGACTGCAGAGCCCACGCACTCAAACTCCGCACGCAAAGGTCTGGCGATCGGTGTGCAGCTGCTTTTCCCTTTTCGGGGGTTTTAGTCACTCCTTCACCTCTCGTCTCTGGAGTCTGGATCACCTCCTGCCCGCCCTCATGGCTCCCCCAGCTTTCCCTTGATACGTATCCCTGCTGGCATGTTCAGACACCTTCAACTCAACACAGCCCACAGTGAACACATCGTCCTCGCCCCTAGAGCTGTGTATGGCTCCCTTTGTCCCAGGCATCTGGCCTCGAACTGTATGATTCCCTGTCACCCACCCCGAACCCTGCAGAGGTTGGTTGTCTTCTCTGCTTTCCAAGTGATGCTCTGTCACGTGGACGCTGCCTCGATTGTGGCATCATTCCTATCCACCCCTCCTTCTGCCTGCCCTCCTCAGCCTCCCCAGTCCACGCTCACAACAATGGCCGGCCAGCACTTGCCCCAGGCCCCCTGGCTCCTCACTCCAACTCAGCCTGTATGCCTTGGCCTGACTAATCTTCCTAAAAGGGGACTCGGATGGGGGAGAGCACCGAAACCAGTCTTGTGGTTGACCAAATACTCCAGCTCACGGGACTTCCCAACAGCCTGTGAAAGGTTCTCCATCGAAGTCTGGGGTCAGACTGAAGGCCACAAGTATGATGAGATCCCAAACTCCTTCCTCAGCCAATCATACGCCTCCTACTCCAAAAAATTCCATGTGTATCCATTGTGTACAGAATTAGAGAGAAACTCAAATTTCTAGGTCAATGTCTTTCCGTGGCTTGGTCCCAGCCAACCTTTCCAGTGTCCCTTGCTTAATATCTTGTAGTGCAAGCAAGCCCAATCCCCGAGATGGGGTTTTCTCTTTTTTTGTAATGCAAGCGCCTGATTTAAGCTTTGATGGGTAGTAAGGAGGGCACGTATTGCATGGTGCACTGGGTGTTATACGCAACTAATGAATCATCGAACTTTACATCAAAAACCAGGGATGTACTGTATGATGAATAACATAATATAATAAAAATATTATTATGAAAATTAATTAATTAATTAAAATTTAAAAGATAAGCTTTGATGGCCAAGGCATCCACTTCAAAGAGGCACCCACTTCAGAGATGGTCAGCCTCAGGACTAGATAGCGAGCCAGGCCACCTCCCCACACTGGGGCTCCTTTGTTTTAGAGATCTTGGTTGATTTTGGTAACTAGTTGGGCCACTTGTTTTTGGTCTTCCCACACTTTAAATTCCTACTTTTACATTGTATTATCTTTTTTGAAGATTGTATTTATTTATTTATTTGTCAGAGAGAGAGAGAGCGCAGGTGCACAAGCAGGGGAGGCAGGCAGAGGGAGAAGCAGGCTTCCCGCTGAGCAAGGAGCCTGATGCGGGACTTGATTCCCAGGACCCTGGGATCATGACCTGAGCCAAAGGCAGATGCTTAACCGACTAAGCCTCCCGGGTGTCCCTGCTCTCACATTTTAAAATTTACCAATAAGGAGTGAGACTGAGAAACCCTAGGATCCGTCCCCCCAGCCCCAACAAAAGCAGAACTCCTCCAACCCTAACCCTAACCACTATCCCTCCACCCCACTATGGTCTCTCTCACTCTCTCTCTCTTTCTCTCTCTCTCTCTCTCTCTCTCACACACACACACACACACACAACCACCCTGGGGACCTCGCTACATGGCCCCAGGTATGCTGTGTAATTTCCAGGTCCTGTAAGCAACTAACCTCTATGTTTTTAAAGTTTCATGATGGCTTTTGCTACAGGGCATCTTGCAATCATACAGAGATCCTAAAGGGCTGGTCCAAAGAAAACACCTGTTGTTGATGGGCTGAGACTGGCAGGAACACGCCCCTCACACATCGGAGGTAAAAAGGTTGGATAGACGGAAGAGGTCAAAAAGACATCAAGTGGAAAAACTATTATTTTATCCCAACACAAGGACATTCTGAGCCAAAATTCAGTACTATTTTTTCTCCTAGTGAAGAAATATAGCTTAAAGGCTATTCTCTCTGGCTCTTTAAGTAGGCTAAGAAAATGGATGTTTCATCTGTTTCTCTCATTCCCTTTGTTTTTCTAGAAGGATTCCTTAATCAGGCCATTAATGAGTCATCTACCTCATTCTTAACTGATGAGAAAATGCACAAAAGCTCTCCTAAAGGGGCCCTACAACAAAGACTTCCTGCCTCTACGTTGTTAAACCAGGTACTCCGGAGACGCAGAGCTGATGTACATTCCCTCCAAGGTCAAGTGTGGGCTTCTAGCAGGTTAGGTGAGCAAAGCCGTGAGCCTCAGGGCATAGATTCCCAGGCAAGGTTATCTTTTTTCTTCATTATAGTGAAAGATTATTCATTAATTTTTAAAAATGGGTGTAAATTCCTCTAACTCCCGCTATTTCTAGCATATAAATTTCAAATGTTGGTGAAGTGGGGGAATTACTGCCCTCCCTGCTCCGCCAAAGCCAGCTAAGTATTGCCCCTAAATCAGGCTGCATTGCCTTTTAGGCCATCTCCATTTTCCTTGGCACCCCACGAAATCACCTGCTTAATAGCCCTTTCTAGACCTTCCCCGGGCGTTTGGCAAAACTTTCTCCAGGCATGCTTTTTGTTGTTATTGATAATAATAATGGCCACAGATCTCATTTAATTCCATAACAATTCAAGGAGAGCGTTCTATTTCTATTTTACAGAGAAAATGGAGATGCAAAGAAGAGAGGCAGCCTGCCCCGAATTCATAGCGGTGGAGTGCTAGGCCGGCTCCAAGCCCTTTTAGCCCTAAGTGCCCTCTTTGAAGAGGCGCTTTCTTTTTTTTTTTCTTTTTAACCTCGAAGTGCCTCTTAAATGAGGGAATTCACATGAGGGACTATCTCGTGTATCCCAACACCCAGGACTAGTTTGTTGTGTGATAAATTAGAGTTCCCCATGATTGTGTCTAAAATATCTCAAATTCTGCCTGATTCAGAATGCATACTTGGAGTCTTAACTTTGACAATGTTGCAAATGCTTGCATTAATTTCAAATACCTGCTCTGGACTGCACTGTGTCTCCCTACAATTCCTGAGTTGAAGCCCTAACCCCCAGTGTGGCTGTATTTGGAGTAAGGAAGGAATTGAGGCTAGATGAGGTTATAAGGGTGGAGCCCTGATCCGAGAGGATTAGTGCCCTCATAAGACAAGACATCAGAGAGCTCCAATCCCTCCTTTTCCCCTACTTAACTGGGCGGCCTGAGTATGTCAGTTCACCTTTCTGAGTCTCAGATTTTCTCATATATCAGATGGGGGTGAAAATGTCCATCTCATACATACAGGGGTAGATCAGGTGATGGGTACAATAGAGTAATTAGTTAATAAATGTTAGTGCCCCGAAACTCAACGGTATGAGCATAACTCATAGCCTCAGACGATGTGAGCATTTCCAGGTCCCTTTCTAAGAACAAAAATGTAGGGGCCCCTGGGTGGCTCAGTCAACTGAGTGTCTGACTCTTGGTTTCGGCTCACATCATGATCTCAGGGTCCTGAGTTGGGGCTCCACGCTCAGCAGGGAGTCTGCTTTAGGACTCTCTCCCTCTGCCCCTCCCCCCTACTCGCTCTCTCGCTCTCTCTAAAATAAATAAATCAATCTTATGATAGAAAAAAAAAGAAGAGGAAAGGATAAAGACTGAGTGAAGTAATAAGAGTTTTTGAAATAATAAGAGTTTTGTGTACCCTGGGTCTATTACTCACCAGATACTGTGTGATTCACTTTACACCCTTTGCCTTATCACAATAGAACACTTGATCATCCAAAGCTAAAATCAACGGCACAAGAAAGTTAGAAAGTTCGGATAATATTGGTCCTGAGATGGTCAAACATGAAAACATGGAAGCACACCAGGCTTCCCATGCTCCCCAGAGCCCAGCGTTGTCACAGGATCTGGCTTGACACCTTGCGAAATTGAGGACAAAGCCCCCGGGGCCCTACTGGGCCATCCATGTCAGTAGAAGTGCCCCCCACTGCTGGAGCTGGGGCTGCTTGCTGGTGAATGAGAAGGCAGGCAGCCAGATGACAGAAACAATATCCAGCTTCCAGAAACCCTGGGCTGGTTCTGGGGGCCGTTTGCAAGCTCAGGCAGAGAAAGAGGTAGAAATGAAGGTCTAGGTGACTGGAGGAGCAAGCCGACAAGAAAGGAGCCCAAGGTGGGAGAATGTTCCCCCAGCCTCTTGGAGATTGAGGTACACCAAAACAAACCAGCACCAAACCCCATCCCAGGGAACCCAGGTCACTGCTATGGGCTGACTCGTGTCCCACCCAAAATTCCTTTGTCAAAGTCCTAACCCCTAGGGCCCTAGAATATAGCCATATCTGGAGATATCTGTACCCATTTTTTAAAGCCACACAGTCTTTAAAGAGGTAACTAAATTAAAATGAAGTTATTAGCCTGTCCCTAATCCGATGTGACTGGTGCCTCTATAAGAAGAGGAGATTTGGACATAGACACGCACAGAAGGAAGCTGGCGTGAAGGCGCAGGGAGAAGACAACCGTCTATAAGCCAAGGAGAGAGGTCTGGCCGTCCGAGGGAACCAATCTTGCTAACACCTTGATCTTGAACTTCCAGCCTCCAGAACATTGCTTGAGCCACCCAGCCCGTGGCATGTGTTATGTCAACAGGAGCCAACGAATTCAATTGTTTCTCTGGAGGGGGCTCAAGAGGCCGGGGACCTCCAAGCAGGTCAGAGTCATTGAAGAGTCATTGAAGGCTTTGCTGGTATACAGCCTCAGTGTTCAGTGACAGCCAACCCCCTCACCAACAAAGGACACCATCCCCAACCAGCCCGACCCGGAACCACCCATCCACCCGCGCCCACCGGAAGTGTGTGCCTGAGCTCACCTCCCACCTGTCACCTGCTCCATGGCTGCCGCCCAGTCCCCACCAGCATGAGCCCCATGGGGACTACTGCAGCGATTCCTAGCTGGCCTCTCTGCTCCAAATCTCACCCAGCAGCACACCCTGCCCCCTGCCGACCCTCCAAGCAGCAGCTGGAATGAGCCTTTTGCGACCTACAACCGTCCATGGCTCTCATCCTGCTGAGAACAAACCCGGCGTCCTTCCCCTGGTCTAAAGGGTACTGTGCGATCTGAGCCTCACCCCTGCCATGTGTGCCCCTCTCTCGGCCATCCCGGAGTGCTGCCGCCTTCTCTGCTCCTTGAGCGTATCGAGCACATTCCCATCTCATGGCTTTTGTACTTCCTGTCCTGTCTGCACAGGAGTGAGCTTCCCGCTGATCCCCACATGGCTCTACTATTAGATGCCATCCGTCTTCCTCCTCGTCCGATCCAAGGAGCTCATCCCTTGAGTACCTGGGGATGTTCACATGCTTGGGGAATGTCCATTCCACTGACACCACGGAGTCCCAGGGCACCAGCAATTGCTGAATAATTGCTGTCTACACCTTCCCTGATCCGCCCCCCTAGGCAGCTGTGACCTGGGGACCCGTCTGTCTTCCTCCCTGGCTGAATTCCGGTCTCTGCTCAGAAGCCCTTCTGACCACCCAGCAGCATACCCTCTGCTTTTCATCTCTCTCCTCCTCCGCTATGTAGCTTTTCTTCAGAGCCTGTCTCACCATCTGCGACTGAGACACAGTATCTGTCTCTTCCTCCAGGAAACAAACTTTGAGGGCAGGGGCCTGAATGGCCAGGTCAGGTCAGTGCCGAGCCCATAGTTGCAATCCTACAGAGAGGGGGGTTCCCAAGGGCACGTGGACTTTCACTCACTGAGCCGGAGTATGAAATGACCTCTGGTCAAAGCCTCCCCCTGTGCGAACCGGATGGAACCTGCCGCGATAGGCCTTGTTACAAAGCTCTAGGTGCCAAATATAATGGGTTGTTAAATAATTAATGGGAATTTTCTGGTGGGTGCTGGGGGTGAGTCTGATCGCCAGCCCTGCGTGCACTGGACCCCCAGACCTGCCCTCGCAGAGAACGTGCCTCCCTGCAGCCAGGCTTCCCAGCCAGCTGTGAAGATGCCCCCCAGCCAGCCCACCATGACCCCTGACCTCTGAGCACCAGCTGTGGCTCACTGAGCGACTCCCATGTGCCGCCGGTGTTAAGGGCCGGACACGTGTGTTGCCCTGACCCTATCTCACAACCCAAGAGGCGTTGTTGCCCCCATTTTTTTAGATGGAGAAGTTAAGGCTCAGAGAGGTGGAGTCAAGCACCCAAGGTCATGAAGCTAATAAGGGGCCTTGAATCCCGGCGCCTGACTCCAAACCCACGTGCTGCGTCTGGTGCTGTCCCACCTCTAGCCAGTGAGCCCTCACTGCAGGAACTTTCCATCAGCTCTGTGCCGCAGGCCCAGTGAGTACCCAGGTGTCTTCTAGAGTTTGTGGGTCTCTCCCCTTCCCAGCTGCACCCCGCTCCTTGACCTCACAGCCTGGCCTTCCGTCTGTGTGCACTGGGCATGCTGCAAAGGCTCTGTCTTCAGGGGGGTTTCAACAAATCTCTGTTCACTCATGGACCCATGGCCCCACTGTTGTCGGGGGAAGGGGTGCTGGTCCCTTCACAAGCCATGACCCGATTCGTTGAACAGCACAGCAAAAATCACGTGACAGGTCCTGGTGGGCAGGGTTCTGCCTGCCTCCTTTCCTGTCTCACCCCGAGCCCCCGGAAAAACACCTGGAAACATTTAGCACTGACAGCATGTGGCCGATGGTCAGTCAACAAGAATGGCTAATACGTGTCTCCCTCACTCAGTCGTGAGTTTCCCACAGAGAAGATTTAGCTTGTTTCTCTTTGTATCCCCAAACTCCAGCATTTGTTCCTTAATCACTGATTCACTCAACAAGTATTTATGACGTGCACCACTCCAGGCATGAAAGATACAGCGAGAAAATTACAAAGGCCCATGTCCCTGCCTTCGAGATTTGCTAGAGGAGTCCTGTGTGCCTGGAACCATCCTAGGTCCTGGGGACTCACCGCTGATCAAAGCGAAGAGGTCCCAGCTCTCAGGAGCATTGTATTGTAGAGGGAAAGAGACAATAAGCAAGCGAGCAGATAAGTAAATGAAACCCTCACTGACTGTGAGAATGGCCATCCCAGCACACACACAGGTGGTGTGTGGAAAGGGGAGGTAGGGGGTGAGCATGCTCAGGAAAGAAGGTCACGGCTTGAAGGCCAGCTGTGCCGTTCACCAGCGAGTGGCCTTGTGTGGTCTCGTTGGCTCTCCAAGACCAAGTTTCTTTGTCTGCTGCACTTACTGCGTGGGGAGGCTGTGCTGACCAAGTGAGATGAGCATGGGGGGGAGGCAGAGAGAGAGGAAACAGGCAAGCCGGTGAAGGGGAAGCCGAGCTGACAGTGGTTACTTGTGACCTACGCTCATGTCCCCTCCTGAGGCTGACACCAGTCAAAGGCAACAGCCCTGCAGCACCCAACCCCACCCTAGGCTTCGTGAAACACCTGGGACTGCTTTTGCAGGAATTTTTCCTCCAACATTCAGACGTCAATTAATGTTAATGTTTGGCTGAAAAAGTCCAGCCAAGCTCTTCCTGTCCCAGGTTCAACTGGGACCAAGCAACCCAGTGTTTTCCTGGATTGGCCAAGCACACACACAGCCCACTCCAACCACATCAAATGCAGAACAACTCAAGGAGCAGGGAAGACCTTGCCTGGAGATCAGGCCTCAAATCAAATCAAATCTGTATGTGATCACTCATTCATCCAACAAATATTTATCTAAAACCTTGATGTAACAGGTGCTGTTAGATCAGGGTGCGAAAATGGCGCCGGCCGCCATGTTTATACAGGGCCAGTTCTTGTTCTGGAATGTCCTTATGGATCCCCCCACCATCACCACTTCCCAATCTGCCTATCTCCCTTCATCTGCTGAATTTCATCCCTCAAGGCTAAGTTCAGGTGCATCTCTTGGCCACCTCTCCCAGTCTAGATGCTTCCACATGACCCCACCCTGTGATCAGCTCTGTCCTGTGCTTGGCCTGCTGTGTGGTAAACACCTGTCTGCTGGCTCTCCAGTCTCACTAGACCGTGACCTTCTTGAGGGCCTTGAACTATAGTTGAAACTTGATAAATAGGTGTTGAATAGGTATTCTTGACCCACTTTCTCTATCACAGGTTCAAAAAAGAGCTATGTCTGAAAAATTGGTCCATAATATATAGACAGCAGCCCCTGCTATCCGTCCTGAAGATATTCAGCCAAAATGCTTCTAAAGGCCATGGATATAAAATACCCGACCGTGCTGAGCAGGAACTAAGTAAACAGTTGTTGTTATGGTATCGTTGCTGTTATCTCTTCGATGATGTTAATGATGATTATGAGAGAAGATATTTAAATTTGGCTGGAGGAAGGGACTAGAGGGCAGAAGTCTATGACTTTCAACCATGACTTTCAAACTTGTGCTGTGACCTTGGACAAACCCTGCTGATTCCAGCAGTATCCTCTCCTGGAAATTGGGAGTTGAAGCCCTTTCCTAGTCCCTCTGAGTTTGTGACAGGTGACACAGTCTGAGCCTGTAGCCCTCATCCTACCTCCCTTCCAGGCCCAAGGACCGATTTTATTCCATTTTGAGCCAGGTCAATAGCAGGCCCTGAATCCCAGGGTCTGCAAAGCCATCCGTGATGACATCCTGTTCCTTTTCTAGTCTATACTATCCAGACACTTTTGCTCCTACCACGCATTTCTCGAGGCACATGGCTAAGGATAATCCCACCTGAAAGCAAGACAGAAAATGTCATTGCCACAAGTAGTGGCATGCTTGAATAGTTGTTGATGTCTTTGAAGAGTCCCAAACTGGGTCACGATGAAGAGCAACATGAGTGACCCAGCCAGCCAGCACGGTGCACGCAGCGCAGTCAAGGCTGTTACCTGCTGGAGAACAATGACCAGAGCCTTTGGGGACACCATGGCCAACTCTAGGGCAAGTAGTGACAATGACACCCATCATTCTGCAACCCACACTTTCTGGGACATTCAGAACAATGCTCCTAGGGCCTGGTTTTATCCCACTCTGCCCATCCCTTCCCCCAAGAAACTTGGGGCACGGATGAAGGATCTGAGACATTTGGGACATTTAGGAGTTAATTTGGGGGATACCAGTAAAGGCATCGTGGTTCTATTGGGGGAATCCATTGATCCACATGGCCCTCTGGACCTTTCTGGCCAGGCCCTCAGAGGAGGTCTAAACCTGGACCAGAAGAAGAAGGGAAAATGGAGAAGAAAGAGGAGAGCTTTGGAGGCTCAGGGCCCCACAGTAAACCTAGAGGCTAAGCTGACCTCCCCTGTCCCCCTGACCTTGGAACTAAACCTCTGTAGAAAACCTAAATTACCTCTCCACAGACCTTCCTGCAGGGCCATGATGGCACCTCTTCCAAGAAGCCCTCCCTGACCTGGCTGCATAAGCCTGACCACTTTTGGCATCCTCCATTGGAGCTCCCCATACTACCTGTGCTTATCACTGCTCTCATGTCACAGAATCCTAATTGCCTATTTGCATGTGAACTCTAGGGGGTAAGAATAAAGATAGAGAAATTAAGACACAGAGTCAAGCTGGAAAAATGGCCTGGAGCACAGTAGGCAGGGTTGAAAAAGGCCATGCACAAGTGAGAAACAGAAGTGATAAGTGGAATTCTACTTATTGAAAGGGGAGACCATCCCCTCTCATGCTCCCACGTTCCCACGTACTCTCAGCTTCCAGAACACTGACAGCCAGGCTGGTATGCCCCAGGCTAAAGTCTGGGGGGGACTTTACTAGAGGGATCAAGCTCAAAAATCAGCCTAGGAGAAAAGACCCACCGGTGTTGCATTCGGAGGTTTGACAAGCAAACACCCTAGTCGCTGCCCTGTTGTCCCACCGTGATTCCCACTGGTCAACCCGGTCCTGCCTTCGGTTTGTTAGAGCCTTGTTCTTAAATTGGACAGGCACTCCAGGTGCACCAGACATCCGAGGAAAGCCTCCCACAGGAAAGTCAGAGACAAAACCAACATCAGGAAGAAACTCACTGGGAGTAGAGGCAACTCAGGGAACAGAAGAAAACTCTGGAAAGCCCATATAACCTCAAAGACAAAAGAGAACAGATTGCACCCCATGAAACAAGAACAGGATGCTTGCAAAAGAGATACCCTGAAAACAGAAAAGGCATTTGGAAATCAAAGTTATAGTAATTGATTATATATGCATATATATTCAAAAGAAGAAGAAAATACAGAGAAAACAGAAAGGAGAAAATTCTCAAAGAAAGAAGAATATGCTCCCCAAGTTGAAGAACCATACTTCCCAGATTTAAAGGGCTTGTCCAGCGCCGAGCCCAGTGAATTTAAAAAGTGCGCCGTAGAAAAGTGGCAGAGGTATTAGCTAACTGCGGTGCTGATCATACTGATACGTAAATGTATCAAATCCACAGGTTGTAGGCCTTACAGTTACACAATACGTCTAGTCCACTTCAATACAAAAATACATAATAAAAAAAGTGCCACGTAAAGGCCCATTGTCCCGAAATTTCAGAACAAAAGGGTTAAAAAGTAAATCCTAAAAGCATCCCAATTGGGAATCAGAAATGCATGGGATTTCAGACTAGAAGCTAGAAGATAATGGGCAAAGCTTTCAGATTTCTGATGGGAAATGACTTTTATCCTAGATCCTACATCCAGTCAAACCCTCAGAAACGCGTGAGGATAGATGACAGACCGTTTCCGACATGCGTGATGTGGTCCCTTCCTCGCCCTCCCTGGGCTCTCCTCTCCTCCGCAACGGGGCTGAGCCAGCTGCTTTCTGCCATCCATTCTCAATGGGGGCCAGATCACCCCCACAGGCGTAAAAGTTGGTTCTTCAGCAGTGTGAAAAAATCATCTTCTTTTTAGTATAAAGCACAGCTACATACACTGTACACCAATCAATATATAGTCTATCTGGGGTATGAAAATTGGGGGGGGGTGGAGAGGCAATTAGACAAAAAACGTCCCCTTGGGGAGATGATAATAGAAAAAAGGTTGAGAAAGATTGGGTTACTCAATGGAAGACACTGGCAAGAGACTGAGGAGCGAAGCCACTGGAGAGGAAGCCCTTTCTCCGCTCTGCCTCTCTGCTCCCTGGGGCAGCGTCCTCGGCAGTGGTCAGTCACATCTCTGCCTTAAACCCAGCAACTTCCAGCTTAGGCTGGCATGACCCCGCCTCCGGGCTCTCTTCAGTCTCAGGATGGCGGGAGCACCCTGCTGTTGCTAACCCCTGGGGGGTGGGGGGCCTCCCCATCCTGTCTGGCTTCTTAGTTGTTCCATCCCACAAAACCATTCCCTCGATTCAATCCCCTCTGTTGACTATGGGAGAGAAATAAGGCAGCCCTCTTTGGTCTCATAAGCTATGCGCTTTATACAGCTGCGAAAGACATTGCTGTACCTTAATTAAAAGATTTAAAACTTCCAAAAGGAATAGTAGTTCATTTTTTAAAATAAAATTAGTCATAGTGGGCCCAGAACAAAAGGGGTGGGAGGCAGGATGGAGGGAAGACAATGAACAAGCCATGTTTTCAGTTATGAGCCCAGAAACCACGTGGTACTTGCCCAGCTGTTGGGGACCCCAGCACAGGGTCTACACAGCACACTGCACATCCTAACAGAAGCACGCTGGGTGAGATGTGACTGCGTGGCCCCTACGTGCCCCTCACAGGCCAGGAGGAATGACCAAGAGACTTTCCATTCAGTCAGCCCAGCGCCCCCACAGATGCACAGGGAAGATTCCCACCCAGGACGTCTTCTCCCATTTCTAGGTCTTCCTCGATGGATAAGCCAAGGATGTTAAAAGAATTTGAAGATTTGTATTTTTGTTTAAATCAATGAAGAGATATGTCCCTTCTCCTTTTCACCCATCTGGAAACCACAAAGTTCCCCAGGGCCGGTTGAGCTTACCCTGCATTGCTGAACCCATGCCCTCCACTCACTCTGGATTTTTCCTCCAAAGTCTCTTATTTCTACAGGCAGTGAGGAGATTCATGTGGGCTCCCTTCTTTCTCAGCCTCTGTTACCCAAACTGGTGAAAGTGGGCATCAGGTGAAAAGCAAGTGCCAGGCAGCTAGCTGTGTGCCCTACTGAGCCCGAGGGTTCACCTTTCCATTCAAGAAAACTAAGAAGGAAGAAAGAAAAAGAACCAGAGAAGGAAGGGAGGGAATGAGGCAGACAGACATAGATGGGCTTGGAAACAGACCTGGTGATTGTGACCATTTTTCTCTTCTTTCTTTTTATTTGTGTTCATTTATTTGCTTATTTGTTTCCTGATCTGGTACAGCATAGACAGTAAAAACGTTGGAGTTCTCCTTGTTTTGTTTTTTTTTTAAGATTTTATTTATTTATTTGACAGAGAGACAGCCAGCGAGAGAGGGAACACAAGCAGGGGGAGCGGGAGAGGAAGAAGGAGGCTCTCAGCAGAGGAGCCTGATGTGGGGCTCGATCCCAGAACGCCGGGATCACGCCCTGAGCCGAAGGCCGACGCCCAATGACTGAGGCACCCAGGCGCCCCTCCTTGTTTTGTTTTATGTCAGACACTGAAGCAGGGAGGGGAGGGGGTAGCGAGGAAGACAGAGAGTAAACATAGTGGATGGTAACACGGGAGCTCGCTGCCGAGCCCAAGGGCAATCCTCCTTACTTTTCTCGTTTATCTTTCCCACCCTTTATACTAGGACGATTCTTGGCTTTTGTAATAACAACAAAAATCCCTGTACACAAAACAACAACAATAATAAAGATTTTGTCTTGTTTCTGAAAAAGAAAAAGACTAAAACTACTCCAAACTATAAACAGTGTTTGGGGTGTTTTTGTTTTTTTTTTTTCTGAATGATAAGATTTGGGGCACATTTTTCCTTTTTGCTTATCTCTGATTTGCAAGTGTCAACAAAGAAAAGATATCACTTGGGTAAGAAGGAATCTCAAGACAATTGTGTTTCACACCTTCCCTCGACACACCCCATCCCCCCTGGGACACCCCACGAGGGTCTCCAAACTGTAGAGGAACAAAGCCACTAGAGAGACTGCTTCAGTCCCTTTCTCTCCTCTCTTTCATTGTCTCAGGGAGGAAGGAACAATAAACACGACTTCCAAAAAGGACTTCACCTTTGCTCGCGGTTGGGTTCGCAATCAGCACTGCAGAGAATTTTCTTCCACAGGGCTCTTAAGCTCAAATCAACACATTTATTTTTCCAATAGGTTGTAGGCTATTAAATTACCTATCACAGGTGGCTGATGCCTTCTCACTCACTCAACAAACTTTTCTTGGGGGGTCCACTGAGCACCATCAACTCCGTGAGGGCCTAGGAGACAGACCAGGGCCTGGGCTCTGCCCTACAGGTCCCAAGGAGGACAACGTGTCCACAATAGTTACAACCCAGAGTAACCATGATTAGGCTGCACCAGACTCAGCAGGCACAGATGTTGAAATGTTTGAAGTTGCAGGGCACTGGGTGTTTGGGATGCTAGATCAATCCATGTGTTCACAAGGGCATGAGAATCCGTGGACCCAAGGACAGCTGTTTGTTCTGCTGACTTGCTTCAACCTACCTCCAGCTTCCAGAGCCCGGGGCTCAGCCCTATTCTGGGCAGAACTCCCCTCATCCCCTCTCCCCTTGGCTGTTGGGCTGTCCATTGCCAAGGACGCTAATTGGATGGATTGGAATATCCAAGCTCCCCTCCCCTCCCCCCTCAGGAGGCTGGGCTCTGTCCCTCAGGGAAGGCTGATAGGATTCTAGTAGAACAGAGTAGCATTCTGGTAGAACAGACAGAAAGTTCCAATAGCAGCTTTGTTGATATGGGGGAGTCTGACCAAAATCCTCAGCAAAGTTCCTCAGAATCACATTACTCCTGCCATGTGCCACGTGGAAACCCTGGCACAATGTTCCTGAGGAGCCGAGTGCCTCCTTCATGGGCCATTCCATCATCGACCCGTTCAACACCCAGACTGACCGCCTACCATTGGCCAAGTCATACCTGGCTCTAGGGACACACAGAAGGGAAGCTATGGTCTGGTGGGAAGAGGGAAGTGCAAGCAATCCTTTAATAGGAAACCCGTGGAAAGCGGGGTGTGTGGATAGAGGCCAGGGAAGGGGAAAGCATTGGGCAGAGGAGACCGTGAGCTGGAGATGCAGACAGGTGGGAGACTGACAACTGCGGGGACCACAGGGGCTGGAAAGAGGAATAAGGAGGTGAGGCTTAGCAGGAGTCAGGAGCCAGATCAAGATGGGTCCCATATACCATGAAAAAGAGATTGTGTCAGGTCCCACGGGGGCCAGAGTCACTGAAGAATTTAGAGCAGGGGAGTGATGCATCTAAAGTGGGAGAAAATTTCAAGGAAAGGTAGTCGATAGAGTAATCCAAAAAAAAAGGAGGAATTAAAAAATTCCTAAGCATTGGATTTGGGAACTTGGAGGTGATTTGGGTCATTCTGGAATCTGCCGGGGCGGATGGAGCATCTGGAGAGGGGACAGGCACTGCAGGGAGAAAGGTAAAGAGAGTGTTTATTATAACAGGCCAGGTGAACAGGGGTCAGGGGCCAGGGGACGAACCAGGGCAGTGGTGATAAAGGAGGGGGCAGCTGGGAGATCGAAGGGGCAGAATCAATGGGATTTGGTAGCTAATTGCAAGTGGGGGGTAAGGTACAGTCAGAGGTGAGAAATGAGCCCTGGATTTGGGCATGCTGAGATCCCTGGGATGCTTGACAAAAGTAGTTTCTAGGCAGTGGTGGGAACGAAGGAGAGTTTGGGGTAAGTTCAAAAGAGAAGGAGAGAACAGGAAGTGCAGACACCTGCTTCCAGTTTCGTGGGAGACAGAGCAACAGCTGGGGACTGCTGTCAGTCAGAGGGGGGTCTTATTTAAAGTTGGGGTGTCAGCAATTGCACTACTGGGTATTTACCCCAAAGACTCAGATATAGTGAAAAGAAGGGCCATATGTACCCCAATGTTCATAGCAGCAATGTCCACAATAGCCAAACTGTGGAAGGAGCCGAGATGCCCTTCAACGGACGAATGGATAAAGAAGATGTGGTCCATATATACAATGGAAAATTACTCAGCCATCAGAAAGAACGATTGCCCAACATTTGCATCGACACGGATGGAACTGGAGGAGATTATGCTAAGTGAGATAAGTCAAACAGGGAAAGACAATTATCATATGGTTTCACTTATTTGTGGAACATAAGGAATAGCAGGGAGGACATTAGGAGAAGGAAGGGAAAAATGAAGGAGGGGAAATCAGAGGGGGAGATGAACCATGAGAGATTATGGACTCCAGGAAACAATCTGAGGGTGTCAGAGAGGAGGGGGGTGGGGGATTGGGATAGTCCGGTGATGGGTATTAAGGAGGGCATGTAATGCATGGAGCACTGGGTGTTATACGCAAACAATGAATCATGGAACACTACATCAAACACTAATGATGTACTGTATGGTGACTAACATAACATAATTTTTAAAAATATGAAAAAAAAATAAAGTTGGGGGTGTGATAACACACTTGTATGCCAATGGGAAGAAACCAGAAGAGGAAGGAAAAAAGGGTATAGGAAGGAGGAGACCCCTGAGGGGTGAGGGCTGGTAGGACTGGCCCAGAAATAACATGGAGGGGTCATCCATTGCCGTGGGAGGGGAGGCAGGGAGGCAGATGGTCAACAGAGGCTGGTAAGCGCATCTTTTCTGTTGGCGTATAGTTTCTCAATGAAATAGAAAGCTGCATGCGGGAGCTGAGGATGAGGATGGGAAGGAGTTTTGGGGGGCCTCAGGGGGGAAGAGGAGCATTATTGCTCTCTGGGAGAACAAGAGAGGACACTGGGCTTTGGGAAAGAAAATAGTGAGCCAGGTGCCTGCAGCCCCTGATGCCCACCCCCCCCCCCCCCACATACACAGGGCACCAATAGTCCCTGCAAAGAAATAACTCATCCAGACCCAGGAGCCCAGAGCACCCGCCTCGTCCCTCCTTGGAGGGCAGGTGGGGAGTTTTCAGCCACAGAAAGCATGCGAGGGTGATCAAATGACCAAGACAAGGAGAGGGCAAGTATGAGCCCTTGGGGAGGCAAAGAGCCCCCAGTGGGACTAAACACCCCCATGGAAGCATAGAGAGTATCAGCCACTCTGGGTGTGGGGTGCAGAGAGAGCACTGCTGCGGAAATGGGGTCCTCGAGCTAGAGCCTGGTTTCTATGTGGGTGAAGGAATGGAGTGTGTCAATAATTGGGGATCCCAGGGGGCCCC
Organism: Ursus americanus; assembly: GCF_024610735.1. Classification (NCBI taxonomy): domain Eukaryota; kingdom Metazoa; phylum Chordata; class Mammalia; order Carnivora; family Ursidae; genus Ursus; species Ursus americanus. The sequence continues at coordinate 63,982,372 of NC_142134.1, forward strand.
ATGGAAAACATGAGGAATGAAGTCAGCAGTTATTTTTTTTTAAAAGCCATTGAAAAGTTACTTTCCAGTTGATGAAAGTGGACACTTTCCTTCGCAGCTTTGCAAACAAAGCCAATACATTTTTTAAATCGTGATACCAGTGGACAAATGATACAGTTACCACAGGGGTGGGTCCCGGGTCACCCTGGGTCACCCAACGTCCTTTTCCCTCCTCAAGCTGACTGTGACTAAGAGCTCGTCCTGCAGAGAAACCACAGAGCTCTGATGGCTCCTTTCCCAGGAAGACCAAGATGTGGTTCCTTCCCTGTTCGGCTGCCACTGATGCGCCCGTTGACCTGCCCTGCCACACACACACACACACACACACACACACACACACACACACACACACGGCACCAATAGTCCCTGCAGGGAAATAACTCATCCAGACGCAGGAGCCCAGCACGCCGATCTCGTGGCTCCATGGAGGGCAGGTGGGGCGTTTCCAGCCACAGAAACACACTTGTGTCTGTGAGTCACAGGGAAGGTGATCTTACATCCTGCCCTCAGGCATCGAGGTGGGATTCACTTCCCATCCACTTGGATTTTCCATGCCCAGCCCCTGCCCTCTGTCTCCACTTTATGGTCTAATTCTCATTTGCGGGGCACCCGGGGGGCTCAGTGGGTTGAGCATCTGACTCTTGGTTTCAGCTCAGGTCACGATCTCGGTCATGGGATCGAGCCCTGCATCGGGCTCCGCGAGCAGCATGGAATCTGCTTGGGATTCCCTCTCCCTCTCCCCTTTCCCCCTCACTTTCTCTCTCTCTCAAATAAATAAATCTTTTAAAAAGTCTCCTTTGCATTCACCACCCTTGCTCCAGCCACACCCTCATGGCTCCGCTGTGGATGCCACATGCATGACACAGCCTTTCCCTGGCCAAGCCCCAGTGAAAAAGACACACACATCATCCCAGGAGAAACAATAACGCCTCCCCAGGCCCCAGGATGGCTGCCAGATTCCTGGTTTTATCAGCAAAACCCGGGTGTCCTCTTCATGTGCTGCAGGAACACCCAGGCTCTGGCGTCTGCGGATTTGAGTTTGAATCCCGACTGCACCAGTGTGATTTTGACCTAACCCAGAGGGGCACCAGTGTACCGGCCTCCCAAATGGACCTGCCAGCCATTCTCTCCTACTCACCGCGCAGGGTGACTGTGGGGATTCCTTTGCTAAGGCAAAGCACGATTCAGACAGCAGGGAGTGATGCTAGATACATGTCCCGTCCCTTCCCCAGTGAGGTTTGTATTTACAGGACTCTAAATACCGCTGATGGAATTCCAGGCCCCGCCAAGCTGGAAATGGGTCTAATATATTCCTTTGGAACATAGGAAAGAAGAAATGAGACCATGCAAAGAACAGCTCTCCAGACCCATTGAGTGTCTGCAAGTGAGCCAACGCGGCCTTTAAAGACCTGCCTGGGCCTTTTGAGAAAGGACTCCAACCTCACCTCACCTCCCAGCACTAACTGACTGGGCGCTCCCAAAGGTCAGGGCTCTTCCTGCCTCCAGGTCTTTGTACATGCTGTTCCCTCTGCCTAGAAAGCCTTTCCTCCTCTTCTTCACCTGGATATCCCCAATTCATTCTTCAGAACTAAGCTCAGGGGGCTTTCCCTTCTCCAGGAAGCCTTCCGAGCTCCCACCTAGGTCAAGACTGCAAATACCTGCTTGCTTGTCCATCTTTCCACCGGACCAGGAGCCCTGGAGCCAGGGACGAGAATTCATGGACATATTAACATTCCTGGCATCTGGCATATAGAAGGCACGCAATACATGTTTGATTCATTCACTCAACGTATTTATTGAGCACCTGCTATGTGCCTGGCACATGGATCCTGGAGTTAATAAAAAATCAAACTCCCTGCCATCATGAAGCCAGGAGACGGACATTAAAAAGTAATCAAATAGGGGCACCTGGGTGGCTCAGTTGGTTGAGCACCTGACTCTTGATTCTGGCTCAGGTCATGATCTCAGGGTCATGAGATCGAGTCCTGGCATCAGGCTCCATCCTGGGTGTTGGCCTGCCTAAGATTCTCTCTCTCCCTTTCCCTCTGCCCCACCCTCTCTCTCTCTAAAAAAATTTAAAAAGTAATCAAGTAAGTATAAGTCGAGTCATACGAAGTGCCAAGAAGGAAAACTAAAGCAGGTAGTAAGGGTGGGGGGTGTGCTGGGCAGGGGCAACTGCTATTTTATGGAGGTGCTGAGGGAGGGTGTGCAAACCGGGTGGGCATTTGAGCGGAGCCCTGAAGCGAGCCAGATGGGCCGTATGGATATTTGCAGGAAGCAGACTGCCCAGATTTAAATTTCGGCTCTGTCACTCATTCTATTTTAAGAAAATCTCCTAACTTCTTTATGCCTCCGTTTCCTCGTCTATAAAATGGGAATAAGTGCGTACTTCATAGAGTTGCTGAGCGGTTTGATTTTTTTTATTGTGGGGAAACAGCTAAATTAAATTTACCATCTTAACCATTTTCAAGTGCACCGTTCAGGGGCATTAAGTACATTTGCATTGTTGTGCAAACATCACCACCATCCATCTCCAGGACTCATGTTCCAACACTGGAGTTCTGTGCCCATTGAACAATGACTGCCCTCCCCACCCCGGCCCCTGGCAACCACCATCCAACCTTCCGTTTCTATGAATTTCACCAACTCAAGTGCTTCATTCACAGAAATGGAACCTTACACTATTTGTCTCTTTGTGGCTGGCGTATTTCACTTAGTATCATGTTCTCAAGGTTCATTCATGTCATAGCATCTGCTGGAATTTCCTTCCTTTTTAAGGCTGAATAATAAATATTCCATTGTGTGTATATATATCCACACACATCATCCCAGGAGAAACAATAATTCCTCCCCAGGCGCTGTAAACATTCTGTTTATCCAGTCATCTTTCAGTAGACACTTGGGATGTTTCCACCTGTGGCCATGGGCACAATGTCGCTACGAACACGGTGTACAAACATCGCTTCAAGACCCTGCTTCCAGGTCTTTTGGTTGTATACCCAGAAGTGGAATTACTGGATCATATACTAATTCTATTTTTAATTGTTTGAGGAACTGCCATACTATTTTCCACAGTGACAGCATCATTTTAAATTCCCATCAACAGTGTATAAGGATTCCAGGTTCTCCACATCCTTGCTGATACTTATTTCCCTCCTTCCTTCCCTCCTTCCCTCCTCCTTCCCTCCTTCCTTCCTTCCTTCCTTCCTTCTTTTTTCTTTTTTTCTTTCTATTCGTAGTAGCCATCCTGATGGGTATGTGTGGGTAGGTTTGGTGACTTCATACCTCGTCTCTATGACGTTAGCTGACATTCCCCAGGTTTTGACCACCTCCTGTGACTTCTTCCCTCCCACAGTTGGCATGAGGCCACGCCGAATGACGCGCCGTTCCCTGAGCTGAGGCTGAGTCTTCTCCCCTCTGCTTCCTGCCCGAGCTCTCCTTCGCTTGGATGGCATGTCCCCCACCTCTGCCTGGTGAGACCCCTCCCCTTCCCCGCAGCCTGCTGCACCCCCAGTCTCCGCTGGCTGCTTCATTCCTACCTTGAGGTCTCATCCTCTCTTCATCCCGATCTTTCCTTCTGCGGCATCCAGAGTGAACGTACCTCGTTCAGTCAGTTGTTCTTTCGTTTGTTCCTTCGCTTCGTCTCCTCTGCTTGCTTTCCTCGAGCAAACTCCATGAAGGTGGGGAGCCTCTCCGCGTGGGTCACTCTTGGGCCGTCCACCACTAGCACAGTGTCTAGTGTGACAATATTTGCTGATTGAAGGACTGGCATTGAATGAATGAGTGAGTGGCTCCCCTTCCCCAGACAGAATATGCCTCCTCTGTCGTGGTCTGAACCTTGCCTGTAGAGCATCCCAAGTTGCCAGATACTATAGCAATTTTTAAAATTGTGGTAAAATAAGCTAACGGAAAATGTACCATCTTAATCATTTTTAAGTGCACAGTTGAATGGTACAAAATACATTGTTATTGTGCAATGGTATCATGGTCCATTTCCAGACCTCGTTTTAAAGACTTTATTTACTTATTTATTTATCTATTTATTTGAGAGAGAGCACGAGCAGGGAGACGGGCAGAGGGACGGAGATGGGGGACAAGTGGACTCCCTGCTGAGCACGGAGCCCAACATTGGGCTCGATCCCAGGACATGGAGATCGGGACCTGAGCCAAAGTCAGACACTTAACTGACTGAGCACCCAGGCACCCCCAGAATTTTTTAGGTTGCAAACTGGAATTCTGTCCCCATGAAGCACCAACTCCTCATCCCCCCTCCCTTATCTCCACATGTCCCGGGCCACAGAAGGCCCAGAGACGAAAGAAGCTGTCACACTCCCACCAAGATTTTAAAGTTCCCATATTACAGTGCGTTCCCACTCTCCTCCCCAGTCTCCCATCACCATGACAACGAGATCCCACAACAAAAGGGAGAGGAAGGGGATGATTCCATCGCATTCAGGGTCCTTGTCCCTTGACAGATCCAGACCTATGCCACCATCAACCGTCCTGCACTGTATTTGGAAGATCGCAAAGCACCTAAATGTTTATAATAGTGGAGTTAGCTTTACATCCACAGGGTTCCAGAAAGAGCATGGTATTCTAGAGCAATCCTGGAGATAAGGATCTGTTCATTGCCTACCAATGACCCTGAGGAAACTTGGGTGAAGGAGACCTGAACATGTTCCTGGCCTTCTGATTTTATTTATAAATCAAGGGTTTTTTTGGCCTTTGTTTTATTTTTTTAATTTTACTTATTTACTGGAGAGACAGAGACAGAGAGTGCAGGGAGGGGCAGAGGGAGAGGAGAGAGAATCCTGACCAGGCTCCATGCCCAGCACGGGGCCCAATGCAGGGCTCGATCTCACCACCCTGAGATCATGACCTGAGCAGAAACCAAGAGTCGGAGGCTCAACTGACTGAGCCACCCCAGAGCCCCGAACACCTCTTGATTCATACCGGTGTACTCACTAAAATTTCTCAATACTCGTGAGCAAGAATTCAAGAACTCCAGCCTCTAACTTGCAAGTGTTGGAACCACTCGATCTTGAGTTGCATAATCCTTGGGTAAGGACAGGGTGCTTGGACCCCGGCTGGCCACTGGGTGTGATGCCGCCTTGGTGCCCCGTTTTCGGGGCATATTCTCCCACCGTCCTCCTTCAGCCACTAAAAGCCAGCACATAGCACCTTGAACTGGATGCAGATGGGGTAAGAAAAGTGTGCTTCTGTTTCCTCCCCTGTAAAAGGGAAGTCAATAGCGTGACCTCGTAGTTTTTGGAGCCTAACTGGAGTCCTTATGCATCCAGCTATCAGCACCGAGCGTGGCACATGTGTTCGCAGCCACCACAAGTTTAGTATCTCTGGTGTCCCCTCACCACCCACGAACACGGCCAGATCTCCCAGAGAGAAGATGGCCTTCCACACGGGAACATGCCTGAACATCATGACCCCGACGCCATACGATTCCCCTGGGAAGGCACGGAGGGACAGAGAGAAAGGGAGAAGGGAAGGGAATTTGTTCTGGATGCCTACTTAGTAACCTCCTCCCTCTCCACCGTGTTTCTTTTACGCCTCATGGCAACCCTGCACGTTACGTGTCATGTGTTATCTTTCCCCCTTCCAGAAAAAACCACAAGCAAACTGAAGCCCAGGTCAAGTAACCTGTCCAAGTTCACAGAGTTTGTGCAATCTGAATCCCCAGTCCCTTGAGATTCAATGAGTCAGCCTCCAGGAACATTTTGTATCACCTTTTTATCTTCACCCGACAGGTGCCCGGGCCTCCGCAGAACCGACACCTGCCACCCCAGCTCCTGCTTTTATCCCCTGCTGTCGTGGGGAAGGTTTTTGTCAGCAGGAAAGCGACTTATATCTGGGAATACTTCCCCCTGGTCTTTTTATAAAATCCAAGGCTTGTGCTATGTGCGTGAGATGACAGTGTATGCGATTTAATGCTATCTGCTCCACATCTACGAGCAGAGAGAAAATTCTTACACATGTATGCATCCTGAGTAAAAGCATCAAAATGATCCCCTCTTGGGGCGCCTGGGTGGCACAGCGGTTAAGCGCCTGCCTTCGGCTCAGGGCGTGATCCCGGCGTTCTGGGATCGAGCCCCACATCAGGCTCCTCTGCTATGAGCCTGCTTCTTCCTCTCCCACTCCCCCTGCTTGTGTTCCCTCTCTCGCTGGCTGTCTCTATCTCTGTCAAATAAATAAATAAAATCTTTAAAAAAAAAAAAAATGATCCCCTCTGCTGGTACAGGCTCCACTGGTCAGCAGCCTGCCCAAACTGCCACTCAGGTCACGGCCGCCGGCCACTGGGCGCCCGCAAGCTCCCAGCCCCACCTCTGGCCACCCACCTGTCTCCCACCACAGCTCTGAGCTCTGCAGCAGCTATCACAGCTCTGACTGGAGGGGTACCCCGGAATAATCCCCCGGAGGCCCAGCATCATGCCCCCCATCCATACCAGAGCCCCAAAGTCACACAGTTGGGAGCCCTGTCCCTCAAGCTGTGGTGCCCCCAGATCAAAATCACTGTGGGGCCCCCTGGTGGCTCAGTTGGTTAAGCCACCGACTCTTGATTTTGGTTCAGGTCCTGATCTCAGGGTTGTGAGATCGAACCCCACCACCACCTTGCTCAGTGGGGAGTCTGCTTCTCTCTCTCCCTCTGCCCCCCACTCACGCGTGCACGCACACGCGCTCTCTCTCAAAAATTTTTTTAAAATTAAAAAAAGAGAGAGAATCAACGCAGACAATTGAGGGAAATGCCCCAGCCCAACGGATTCACTATCCAGGGCCCGGGAATCTGAAATTCTAACACGGTCTTCGTGGGCCTCTTAGCACAGAAAAGTCTGAGAAAGAACAGGCTCAGACAGATTTTCTGACACTGGCCTTCTCCCTCCCCGGAATGTCCTGCGGCCCATGAGAGAAGATGGCCAGGCAGGGAGAAGGGATATGTCCACACAGTCCGTGGAGAATGTGGTGAAGGAGAAAGCAGGTCAGGAACAGACATTCTGGGGCCAGGGCTAGGGGTGAAGTGGCAGAGGAAACCGGTTCGAGAGAAGACACAGGGCATGAGGCGGAGCAGAGGGCCTCGTGGGGAGCAGCAGTGGCTGGGGTCACCGTGTGGGGGGGGAGCAGGAGGACCTCACCCACGGTCCCTCTCTGTCCCTCTCTGAGCCCCCACATCCCCATCTGTACAAAGGAGGCGACAGCAGCGCCTGCACCTCCAACTCCATAGGGCACCGGGGAGATGAGGACCGGAAACAGTAAAGGCCTCGGGCAGCCCGAACTCCCGGGTGACAAGGGAGACAATGCAGGCATTTCTGTCCATGCCCACGTGCGACAAGAGGCCTGGAGAAACCCGGGACCCCCGGGCCACCCAGCGTTCGTCAGGGCCCAGACTCTGCAGCCCACGGTCCCTGGCCTCTCTCCTTCCCGGCTGTGTGTTCCTGGGCAAGTTACTTAACCTCTCTGTGCCTCTGTTTCTTCTGTAAATCACAGCTCACAATAGTCCCCACTGCACAGGGTTGTTACCATTAAATGGATTCGCGCTGATAAAGGGCGCAGGGTCTCATACATAGGAGTGTTTGTTACAACAGTGTGGGGCAGAGGAGCTGGGGCAGAATGGTCCATTGTCACAGAAGTCACGGAGGGACAGGCGTCCGGGTTCCCAGGAGCAGAAACACGCCTCAGTTGTAGCTCTTCGGGGTCAATGTTCCACCTCTTAATCCCCTTGTCAGGAACTGCTCCAGCTTGATTCTGTCACCACCACTGCCCACTAGAGGGAGCCACCTCCCCTCTTCCTCTCTTGTCTCTCTGTCTCAGTCTCTGTGTCTCCTCTCTCTCTGCTTCTCTGTCTCTGTGTCTCCTTTCTCTCTTTCTTCCTGTGTCTCTGTCTCTGTGTGTCTGTCTCCCCCTCTCTGTCTCTCTGTGTCTCTGTCTCTGTGGTTCTCTGTCTCTCCCTCTGTCTCCCTCTCTCTCTGTTTCTCTCTGTGTCTATCTCTCTGTCTCCCTGTCTCTGTCTCCTTCTCTGTCTCTCTGTCTCTGTCTCTCTTTCCCTCTCTCCTGTTCTCTTTCTCTGTCTCTGGATCTCTGTTTCTCTGTCTCTGTCTGTCTCTCTCTCCAACAAGCCTGCTTTAGAAAACACTCCTCTTTCTTCTTAGCAAACCCCATGGCTTCGATCTTTCTAAAACAGTGCTCACCCAGAAACCAAGAATCTGTATAATCACACAAGTTCAAACAAAACTTTACGAAGCCTGGGGACGCACTTTGCGCAGAGGCCATGCTGAGCCAGGCCAGCTCCCCAACCAAGAGGGTGCTGACCAGTTGAGCCCAGTGGGTCTTCATGTCCTCCCGGAGTCCTGGCCTTTCTCTCCACTGCCCTGTCTGGGGAGCTCGGCCTGACCTCCACCCCAGGAGCAGAAGATTGTTTCTGGGTACCAGGGAGGTGGGGGCACTCTCTTGACCTCCTCACTGTCTCTTTCTCCTCCCCCAAACTCTCCCTCCTGGGGCAGAGGCTGGGCAGGGGCTGGGGAGGCCAGAGGCTCCATTAAGGGTCCAGGGGTTATTTCCTTCGGGAGAGCCACAAAGCTAAGAGGCCACCCAGCACATGGTCAGGGGCACAGACTCTCCAGTTGGGCGGCCTCGGCTCACTGCTCTGAGACGAATTCCCCCTCTGAAGCCCTCTTGCTGTAACCTCCCCAGGGAAGACCACAGTCCAGACAAGCCCTTCCTCTCCTTAGAGGCCTCCTGGGAGTGGCCCTCTGTAGAGCCCAGCAGGCAAATGCCCCTGCTGGTGAACTGCAGCTAACCCTGCTGGGCCCTGGGCCCCCCGGGGCTGGGGTTCTTAAGTGCTCTGGACCCCTGGGGCAGCTGGTCATCCCTATCCCTGGTGCCCAGCCCTGCATGGCTGTGTGGCTCGATGGCTGTTGAAAAGAGATGGAGTAATGGAGGGAAGTAGGGGAGGTGAGGAAAGGGGAAGGAGGACAGAAAGAGGGGAGAGGGAGGGAGGGTGGGAGGGGAGAGGCATCATGGAGAGCAATTTCAAAGAAGGAACCAGACATTAGGAGGCAAAAGTGATGATGTCGAGGCATCGCGTCTACCCTCCTTGAACCCATGAAGAGTTTGGGTGCCTCACCAGATGGGCCACAGAACCTTCCGGGATAGACCAAGGATAGAGTTTGAGCCTAGGTCTGCCAAATCCAGGGACCCCAGATCTTCCCCACTGGTGGGTCAGGACACCCAGGACACCAGGCGAAGACTAGGCGAGCCGTTGCATGCTGTTGTGTAGGCTGTAGAGGGATGCAGAGGGCGCCCCCGCCAGGACGGGCTCTGCCCCCGCCTCACTGCAGCTCCAGGAGCCCCCAAAGGGAGGCACTGCATGGGCCACTGGCCTCTCTGCCACCAACATATACTATCACTTCATGCTCTCAGAGAACCCTTTCCGGGAGGTACGGTGGCCCCCTGGAATCCACAGATTTGGGTCATCGGCAGGAGCCCCCAAAGCAGGTCTGTGGCGTGGAAGCTGGGCATTTTGTCTGGGCTGGCTTCTATATCCCTGGGAGCCGCTCTCTTGGCTGGTGAGCAAACCCAGCAGCGGGCCTGGTTCAGATCTCAGTGCCACTTCGTTGTGCCCTACTGCTTCCCCTTTTGTGGTGAGAGCTCAATGGAGGACAGTAGTATTCATAAATATTACAATTACTTTTAAAATCTCAAGAAGTGTATCATTCAGGGGAGGAGAGAGATGGCACGCCCCGAGGGTTGAGTTGAAGAGCTTACTAAAGGGATTGTAGTTACTATTTACAACAAGTGGATAGTTCTGGAAGCCGATGAGGCTGGTCAAGCCCTCAGAGAGGAACCAGCGTGGGAGCTGTTACTCCAAGAGGCCTGAGGGAGCAAGAGGAGAGAACAGTGTTTACTGGAACCCCGGGGGGCTGCTGGAGCTGGCCCGGCAGGAACTCAGGTCAGAGAGGACCACCGACCCCTGCCAGGAGGGGTGTCGGTAGGAATAAACACCTCCACCTCTTTCCCCTCTTGCCCACTTGTCTCCTTCCTGTGCCTGTCTCAGGTCAAAGCCAACAGGAAGGCAGAAGGCAAGGGAGCCTGCGTGATACAATCCGTAGACGCCGGCCTGCCCGGCACAGGTTCGGGGCTCAGTGATGAAGACAGAGACGGGGTGGGGGGGCGAGGGGAGGAAATCACATGCCTCTGCTCCCCTTTGATGACTGAAGGGCCCTCCTCAGCTCTCAGCCCCTGGCGGGGCACCAGGGCCCGGAACGTTCCCCTCCCCTCAAGGGGGTGAAACATTTGGGCAACACTACAGAGGTGGTGAGGAGGTCGAGACGGGCACTCTTACGCTCTGCTGAGCTATTGACCAACCCGAGACCCATCTGGCAAGACTGTCCGGCGGGATGTTTGCAGAGTGCTTGAGCTCCACTCTGAGATACGTACTCTAGAGAAACTCCAGCAAGAGCGCGAGGACACTGGCACAAAAATGGTCATGAAAGTGTTGTTTGTAACAGCAGAGACTTGCCACAGTCTGAATGCCCATCGACAGAAGAAGGCGTCAATAACTTGCCATGTATTAACACGACGGAATGTTCTACAGACGCGAAGTGACCGAACTCTAGCTCCGTGTATCAACATCGGGCAAATCGCCAAAGCATAATATCGAACAACAAAAGAAGGTAAGTTGGAACCAGGCTGAGTATAGTGGTATAACAGTCTCTAATGTATATATATATACATATTATATATTATTATAGGATAAAAAACTTTATGATACGTAGACCGTAACAACATGTGTGATAGCATAATTATTTATGGAGACAATATTTGTATTAATAATATAAAAACATGCCTGGGGGTAATAACCAAACTCAGAGGGAGCGGGGCAAGGGAAAAATCAGGGAAGGGTCCAGAGGGGACTCTGATTGTGTCTGTATTGCTTTTTTTAAACATCTGAAGAAAATCGGGCAAAATGCTCGGCTTGTATAAACCTGGTAGCAGGTACACGGGTGCTCATTGCCTTACTTGCTCTTCTGCTTGCTGGGATCTTGCATAAATTTTCAAGGTCTCTAATATTTCATGAATCTCACTGTAGGGCCCTGGGGCTGAATATTTTAAATCACCCCTTCATTTACCAACTTGGCTCACTTGTCCCTAAACACTTGCAACCCCCTCTAACCTGCGCCCACAGGTTCCCTAAAAGCCACCCCGGGCCCCCCCTTGCCCGGCCTGGAGTCCTGGACACCCTTGTAAATCTTGCATTCACTTCAGCGGGTGTGAAGCATCATCGGATACGCAGCCTGCCTCCAAGAACACTTGACTTCGTTCTGCGTCATCCTTGGGGAGGCTTCCGGCACGACAAAAGGAGTCCGGGAAACATCTTCCTCACCAGCTAACTCTGGAGGTCCCCGGCACTGCCTCCTGCCCCCATCCCTACAGAGACATGCAAACCAATTCTGAGCCCCTCCGTGGGCACCCCCTCCCCACTCGGCTCTAGCCCCCTTTCTCCTCTGCTCAGCCCCTTGGGAGGGCTAGAACCGGAGCGAGGCTGAGGGCACTGGGTGGAAGGCCAGGCTTGCGGAACACGCATTCGTCCCCAGCCAAGGTCAGGTGCAAACTCAGTCTCCCCACTTAAGTCTGCTTTAGGATTCACTGAAGATCGAATGGTTGCAGAGGTAAGAAGGAAATGATGGGCTCCCGGTTTTCCTCGGGAGATTGGGAAAGAGGCATTCATTCATTCATTTATTCATGCATTCTAGATGTTTCTCGAGGTCCTACTATGTCCCAGTGGCTTAGGGGACATCTGTGAATGGAACAACAGAAGTCCTGTCCTCACTGGAGAGGGGAGTCACACCCGGATTCAAAATACCCTGTGTAAAGATGATGGGGCCTTGGAGGGAAAGAGTAAGGGAGCTCGGGTGCTTGGGGAAAGGACTGCAGTTTGAAATAGGGCCTCAAATTGAGCCAACAGGCTCAGGAGAAGGGGGGAACCAACCTGATACTGAAGGGAGTGTTTCAGGCAGAGGGCTCAGGACGAAGGCCCGGAGGGGGAATGTGCCTGGCAGGTTCCAAGTGCAACAAGGAGGGCCGCTAAGGCTGGGGCAGAATGAATACAGGGAAGGAAGAGGAGTTAAGTGTGTGTGAAAGTGGCGTCGGGCGGGGTGGGGTGCAGAATCACTCAGGGGCTGCTCACTGAGGGCTTTGTCTTCTACTCTGAGGAAAGGAACTGTTTGAGGCTTTTGAGAAGAGCAGAACCAGCATACTGGTTAGAGGAGACACTCTGCTGTCTCCTGAGAATCATCAGACTTGAGCTCTGAGCCCCTGAGTAAAGAGGCCCACTATGACCCCAGGATTGTAGGACGGTAAGGATGGTGTGGAGAAGAGCTGGGAGGGAGCCTGGGAGGCCCATGAGGAGACTGCTGGCAGTTCTGGTCTGCAGCAGCCAGATGGTGGTACTGTGGATGGAGAGTGGAGCCTGAAACCCAGGAAGAGCTTCAGAAGCATAATCCAGACTGGGTACGGTGATCAGTGAAAGGAAAGCATCAAAGACGAGCCATCAGTTTCTGATCCAGGAACATGGACTGTGGCACATGTTAATAAAATGACAAAAATTAATAGATTAAACAAGCACGCTTTTTTTTTTTTTTTTAAAGTAGATTCCATGCCTAGGGTAGAGCCTGACGCAGGGCTTGAACTCACCACCCTGAGGCCAAGACCTGAGCTGAGATCAAGAGTTGGGCATTTAGAAATAAGTCAGTCAGAGAAAGACATTTATCATATGATCTCATTGATATGTGGAATTTAAGAAACAAAATGGAGAGGAATAGGGGAAGGGAGGGAAAAATAAAATAAGACGAAATCAGAGAGGGAGACAAACCATAAGAGATTCCTATTCATAGGAAACAAACTGAGAGTTGCGGGAGGGTAGGGGTGTGGGGGGATGGGATAGCTGGGTGGTGGGCATTAGGAGGGCACGTGATGGAATGAGCACGGGGTGTTATATAAGACTGATGAGTCACTTAACTCTACCTCTGAAATTAATAATACACTATATGTTAATTAATTGAATTCAAATTTAAAAAGAGCCGCTTAACCGACTGAGCCACCCAGGTGCCCTTTTGTGATTGTTCTTCAGATGACCGGCCCTGTGCCCTCGCACTCGCTGCCCACCCACCTTGCACACAGACAGCACTACCGCAGCGCTCGGGGCCTGGGCTCACTCTGCTTGCCTTTGAATTCCCGCCGTCTCGCAAATGAAACTATGTGGTTTTGGTTTGCCCTGTTGGTTTTTTCTTTGAAGAAATAGTTTACATTGCAATAACCCACATGACATAAAATGTGCCTTGGTAGCCATTTTCAAGCGTGCAATTCCGTGGCGTCATCCTTTCTCCTCCTGTGTCCACCTCAGTCACACCGGCCCTCGGGGCGTCCTCATCACCTCTTGCTGAGTAGCGGGTCCCCCGCTCCTCCTCCACGGTGCCCCCCAGACCCCCCTTCCACGGCAGATATGTCATCCAGTCCAGCTTCTGGCCCCAGACTCCTCTGGACCCCCTCATCATGCGTGGGCAGTGAAACAGATTCTTTCTCAAGCTGGGCCCTCACCATGGCTCCGGTGCTCCCCTTTTGCAGAAACTAAACGCAACCACCGACGGCCCTTGGTGGCCAGGCCCACCCAGCACTCTAAGGCAGCCCATCGAGCCAGCCAACTGACAGCTCAAAAGTTGGCATCCCACACGATTTTACTACAGAGACACGTTGTCCAGGTTGGCAGACAAGAATCTCTGGATGGTTCGAAAATTGTACTGTCATTGTAAGTTGTGATTTATAGATTTTTTTCACTCCTAAAAGAGCTCTGGGCATTGGCTTTCCAGAGTCTACTCCATGTCCCTCCTACCACTTTCTCCACTGTCCCTGGCTCTGGCCCCCAAGGCTGACACTTTACCAAGGTCCCCTCTCATTGGTTTGCTTGACCCAATGTATCAGGTCCACGCCTCAATGTAAATCATAATTCACATTTGCCCGCTAACCTCAGGTTCACGGTTTGCTTTTGCATCAATTATCTGATTGAACCCTTTCCTCCTGGGGTGCAGAGACCCATTTTACAGGTGAGCAGACTGAGCAGCAGAAAGGGAACGCGATTCGCTCAAAATCACACAGCTGGTTATGTAGCGCACTGAGACACAGAGGCGCTTCTCTGTCTACACACAGGGAGATTATTTGCTTAATCTGAAATGCAGAGAAGAAGCTCCCTGGGCTCAGACCTGCTTTGCAGAGACATGGCTAAAGGCACCAAGAAGGTCAGAATCCTCAGTAAATACGGGAGCCAGGACGGTGCCCCGCACAGGAAAATGGTGAAGAAGACTGAACTCAGCCAGCACGCTGAGCGCACCTGCGCCTTCTGGGACAAAACCAAGATGGAAAGACGAGCCACGGGGATCCGGCACTGTGGTTCCTGCATGAAAACGGTGGACGGCGGTGCCTGGCCCTGGGACGTGGCTTCTGTGATCACAGCAAAGTCGGCCAGCAGGAGGCTGGAGGACCTGAAAATCCACCATTGACACATTGCAGGCCTACAATAAATGGGTTAATCTATGTAACAACATTTTGAAAAAATAGAATTATAGAGAAGAGTAAGGAAGGTGCTGGATTTCCTCATTTTAATCAGCATCACGGGGTGGGCAAGGCACTGAAATTCATCAGACTCTACGGTGATAATTTGCTTACTTTTCTTAATGTATGTAATACTTCACTGAAGGGTTTTAAGACTCTATTAGTTTAATAGGAATACAGGATGAATATAGGTTTCAATGGTGGTGGGTTAGAATGGTATAGACAATCTCGCATATTTTCAAGTTGGCGAAGCAGGTTGATGACTAGAGTCACGGAGAGTTGGAAACAGCTACAGATGGAGTAGCCGGGGTGCTACAAACAGACACCAACAGGAGTCTGAACAGGAGTCAAAGACAGAATGGATGGCAAGTAGCAGGAGTGACGCGTGGTTGCCTGTTGGGCTGGACCATGTCTGCACTTACAGATACGGATCACCACCACAAGCACCCTTGTCCAACACAAAGGAAGCCTTTAGAATAGACCCTGTGTGGCTATCTGCCATGGCAGGTGTCTGCTGCCAGATCCATCCATTCATTCATCTTCTATTCATTTATCAATCCCATCTGATGTTCTGTTTCTCAGACTGGGTCCCAAGGATATCCCAAGGGTTCACTGATGGAAGATTCTTGGAGGTCTGTGAAATTTTTCCTATAAAGGAGGCCATAAATAACTTAAGTTCCAGAATCCTAAGCAAGAGGCTCCAAACTTTGTTCTAAACATCAACAAGAGACTCAAAGACATGTAAGACCAAGTCCCTTGAAGACCAGGTCACAATATCCTGTTGAATAAAAGAGCAAGTTGCAAAATAATATGTATTGTATGATCTCAGTCTTCCTCAAATATGTATAGGGGCATGAAACCAGCTTGGATGGATAAATAGCCAGGTGCCTTCTAGGGCTGCGGGTGTCTTTGTTATTTCTTTTTCTGAACTTTCCTGTACTTTCCACACTTTCTACCACAGAGATATATTACTTTGGAAATTTAGGAAAAAACATATAAATAAATGTTTATTATTTTAAAAAAATCATTCCTAGCCAGAAGGCATATAAAAATCATACAGCTCCTAGCTGAATATACTTATGCTTTCACATAAATGATAAAAAGACTTGAGCCTGTATCTTTATTTAATACCTCTCACAGCTTTTCTGTCCTCTCTCGTATGCTAGTCCCCGAGTTTCTGGGAGAGGGAGTGTGAGGCCTATGAATTCTACACCGTGTCCAGCAGAGCGCTGCCCACGGAGGATACCCGTGTGCAAAATACCCAGCATCACCGTTACACAACCGCCAGCCGACGGGGCGGGTGGGCATCCGGGAAAGCCAGTGCTGTTACGAGCACTGTACATGTTTTAACTCATTCAATATTCACAACAGGAGCACCTGGGTGTCTCATTGGGCTAAGCATCTGACTTCGGCTCAGGTCATGATTCCAGAGTCCTGGGATCAAGCCTGGCATCAGGCTCCCCGTTCAGCAAGGAGACTGCGTGTCCCTCTCCCTCTGCTCTCCCCCCACCCTTAAATAAATTTTTAAAATTCTAAAAAAAAAAAATACAACCTACTGCAGTGGGTAGCATGGTAATCCTCAATTTACAGATAAGGAAACTGAGGCACAGAGAAATTCAGTGACTTAATCAAGGTCACTCACCAGGCATTGCATGGGGGAGGAGGGGTGAAACTGGGAGCGGGTGTCTAGGACCACCAGAGTTCTCACCCCTTCTCTTGCCCACAGGTAGGAGCAGCGGCCGCTAACATTTCTGAGCACTTCTCCAAGAGCAAGGGGAGCTTCACGCTTTCCACCCATTGGCTCACATATTGTTCTGACACCTTCCTCGGGCCCATCTGCCCCGAGTTTCCAGCTGAAGGAGCCAAGGCTTCATGAGTTAGCCAAGGCCTCCCAGGAGGGCAGGGAGGCGCCAGGACTCACAGACAGCCAGTACAGGCCTGGAGCCTACCCTCACACCACAGGCCCACCCAACGTCTGCATGCTTTTTGATAAACACTTATCCAGTGGTGGGATTTCAAAAGCAAGCCCAGGGCTCACTGCTTTTACCCAACATTTTGCGGGAGGAGGGACGATGAGGCTCGCGTCTATAAGTAGGGAAAGGAATGCAAGGGGAAGAAGCATCTGAGATCTCTCTTTAGCTCAGTCTGAAGTTACCCCGAGACCAAAGACCTGTGACTTCTCACCCCTAGGAGTTAAAGTGGGTCTCGACAGGGGGTTGACATTTCCTCAGAAAGGACGACAGAACACCCTAAGTGTCGTGGTCCAATGCAGTGGTGCTGGGCCTCGGTGTCCACTGCTCACAGCGACGTGCTGTGAAAAAGGAAAGAGCTGGGAACACTTCGAGGTTGTTCAGATGAGGCTGGGGGTCCTGTGGGCCCCTCCCCAGGGGGTGACTCTGGGCAAGTCAGTTCACCCCTGGAGCCTGCGACTCCGCTGGGCAACGCTGACCATGGCGTTGTTGCGAGGCCTAAAGAAGGTGTCCACAGAGCACCACGACTGTCACCCAGGAGGCCGTCCGCGCATCCTGTTAAGGGCAGCAACGTGATGGGGTGATGCAGGTCCCCGTGCCACGTGTGGTAGGTGCTAAGGACGCAAATGCGGGGGAAGAGGAAGCGCAGGGGGTGCAAGGGAAGGAGGGCATTGATGTGGAAATACTGCATCTCATGGGAGTAGGAGCTCAAAAGTCATGGAATAAAATGGAAATGAAGAATAGAAGTAGACACTCGGGTCTAAATGACAAGCCACAGGGGTGCCTGGGTGGCTCAGTCAGTTGAGCATCCAACTCTTGGTGTCTGCTCAGGTCATGGTCTCAGGGTCATGAGATCGAGCCCTGAGTCGGGCTCCAGGCTCAGTGGGGAGTCTGCTTGATATTCTCTCTCTCTTCCTCTCCCTGTGCCACCCCACTCTCTCTTTCTCTCTCTCTCAAATAAATAAATAAACCTTTAAAAAATAAACCAATAAATGATGAGCCACAAACCACTCCCTGGGATTTCTCACCTGAGGGGTGTTCATCCCCATCGTACTGGGCCTCTCAGGATCTTCCACGGTTGACCACCTCTCCTTCCCGAAAGCCCTACTTGGCTTCTCGGACACTTACGTGCCTGGGCCCCCTCCTACTCCCCCAGCGGCTCCTTCTTGGGTTCCTTGGCAGCTCCATCCCTTTCACAGAGCTCCCACGTCTGGGAGGCCTACGGCCAGGTTCTACCAAGACCCTGTGCTTGTCTTACTCTCCGTTCTCTCCTTAGATGACCTCATCACTCCCAGGCCAATTTCTGAAGTTATACTCCACTTTTATTTTTCACTCTTCATTTTTAAATTTTTTTTAAAGTAAGCTCTGGGCCCAACATGGGGCTTGAACTCCCGACCCTGAGATCAAGAGTTGCATGCCCTACCGACTGAGCCATCCAGGCGCCCCTTTATTCCAATTTTTTTTTAAAGATTTTATTTATTTATGTGACAGAGAGACAGCCAGCGAGAAAGGGAACACAAGCAGGGGGAGTGGGAGAGGAAGAGCAGGCTCCCAGCGGAGGAGCCTGATGTGGGGCCCAATTCCCATAACGCTGGGATCACGCCCTGAGCCAAAGGCAGACGCTTAACGACTGCGCCACCCAGGGGCCCCCCCTTTATTCCAATTTTAAACCACTCTTCTGAACACCCCCGATAGCCAACAACCACACTTGGGTATATCAAAGGCATCTCCAAAAACCATGGGTCCGAAGTCAAGCTAAAAATAATGCTCGGAAATAAAAACTAAACACACACACCGAATCGCATACATTCTCAGGGACATCAGATAAGACAGAGACACGCATGAGACAAGAACAGGATCTCGAAGAAGAAACGGTGGAGGAGGAAAATCATAATAATCAAGGAGCAAGAAAGAGCTCTTGGAAATTAAAATATGCTAGAAAAAATTAAAATTAATTAAAAGATTAAAAGACAAAGTTGAGGAAATCTTTCAGAAAATAAAGCCAAAAAAAGCAATGAGATATTTTAAAAAGAAAGAGGAAAAAGATGTTAAAAATAAGAAAATCAGTTCACACAAATCCCAGAAGAAGAAAACAGAGAAAAATGAAGAGAAGAAAAAACAAATCAAGAAATCATAATTTTTTTTTTTAAGTCCCAGAGCTGAAGGACACGGGTTGCCGTGGTGAGCTGGGGCGGTCTTATTCTGACTTGTGACAGCCACTTGTTAAATTTTCAGGAATTTTTCAAGGTGGTTTCCAAACACAGCTACTAAGAAAAATGACATTATGTCAAATTACAATTAAATAAATTGTATTAAAAACAAATGTAATGAACACTCAAAATGCCTTACTTCTCATTAGTTTGCAACATTTTACAAATTACTATTATTCTCCGTGCTTTTGAGGTTGTTTACGCCTGCTGTGTCTGCGAGGCACAACCTCTTTGTTGTCTGACTTTGTCTTACTCTTTAACACAAATGGAAACATCAGCCACCCACCGTTCCAAAGTACACGTTTCATCGATGACACGAACACCCCCTTTGTTGAACCGGCTAATAAACGGGTATTTGCACATAGTCTGATTTTGTCCAGTGGCGCCTGGATGGCAGCTCACAGGCGGTTACGGTATAAGAGCTCAGCCACAACAAGGATAGCGCACTTTGAGAATCGATTGGCCGTGTAGAATTTACAGCAAAGCCTACTGCATATTTTATTATTCTTTGTAAAGGGTGGGCCTGGCTTTCCGGATGAAAGCCCATGAAGATCCCAGTAAATGAATGCAAAGAGTCCCACATGGAAACGCATCACTGAGATCTCAGAATACCGGGGCGGGGTGCTGGGGAGGGGGAATGATCTTAAATGCATCCAGAGGAGAAAACAGACACATAGCCACAACCCAGGTCGTCACGCAGGAAGGACAGGTCACTGGCAACCTGGATTACTGGGGGAGCATGGGAGGGGGAGAAAGGGGGGTAAGGGAGCAGCGCCTTCTAAACTCCGAGGGGAAATGGTTTCTAACCTGGAAATGTGCACCCAACCCAAGTATCAGTGGATGTCACGGCAAAGACATTTTCAGAGACAAGACGTCTCAGAAAGTCTATTCTCGTGTACCCTTCCTCAGGAAGCTTCTGGAAAATGTTCTCCCCCTAAATGGGGGGCTGACTCAGAAAGAGAGAGGGAAGGAATCCGGGAAACAGAGGTGAAGGGAATCCTGGGGTGCTGATGGAGGGGGTTGCGGGCTCCAGCCGTGACAGCTCCAGGCAGACTGGAGCTGGATAAAAGGCTCGTCTTGGTCTGTGTCCATTTTTGACGGTCATCTCCACGTCAATTACAAGAAGCCTGGTACTTGTGTTTGAAAAACCTTTGGGTTTGGTTCAATCGAAAGAAAGTGCATGTGAATCTTGTTTTCTAGTCTGTAACTCAGGTGTTCCTCAGGCTTTCTGGAGACTTTCATGAAGGCTGCAAAGTACCGAGGCAGGGCAGCTGGGATCAAGGTCACCAAGAAACTGGGGCAGGGGACACACGGCCAGGTAAGGCATTTAGTGAATGCTAACTGTGTTTCTCTGGCCACTCAGCACCAAGGTAAGCACCAGGGGTCTGCAAAGCAACACAACCACATTGTCCCATGAGTCACCCACGCCGGGACCAGCCAGATGCAACAATCTTGAAACTGACAGTGTCACAGGGGCGACCAGGGGGGACACTGGGTGTGGAGGAAGGCAGCAGTGCCCACGGCGCTGGTTACTAATCCGTGCCATTTACCGCGTCCACGGCCCTTCCCCAGTACTCTGCTTTGGGGGTGTGACTATGGGGTGGGGGAGGCTTCTTCCGAAACAAGCCTCAGGCCTGTGCGGGCGAATGAGCTCTTGCTCCTTGCATATGGCCAAGGGGGAGGCCACAGTGGAGGCCGTGCTTCTACTCCAGCCCATACTACTGGCGTTCACAAGTTTAGGGAGGACCTCCTTGGCAGCTCCCCACAGCCCCTGTGGCATATTCTCTTAAATCCCCTCAGCGGAGAAAGACTGTCATCCTTTGAGAGTTTGGAGGGCATTCACAGCCAACTGATGTCCCAGGTGATATGAAATGGGAGTATTTTCTTTGACCAAAAGCCAACTTGAACCAAAGCAGCAAGGTGATGGTAACGACCTAGAGCACAAGCGGGGGCGGTACCGGCTGGGTTCGCAGAGTGTGGGCTGGGCCCGGGCCCCTGTGGGGCAGGATCACCGTCCCATTTCACAGACGAGGACGATGAGGCTCAGAGAGGTTAAGTAGACTGGTTAAGGCCTCGTGGCTACTAAGTGGCAGAGTGTGGCCTGGGAGCTGGCTCTGTCTGCCCCCCAGAGCTCTGTCAGGACTGGGGAAGGGGCTGGGGGACTGCTCCTTGGGGGGGCAGCCTTTGTGCAGGGTGGTGAGACAGAGGGCCTGGCATGGGCGGGGGATGGAGGGTGACCCCGGGAGAACTGTGAAGGGGAGCAGCGACCAATACGGACAGAAAAGCCTCAGCACTTCTGTACAAGGGTTGAAAAAGCCATGCTGCTTTTTTTGCAGTGAGAGCAAATTAGCAAATTATTGTAAGAAGTTTCCATTTTCTTGCTTCTGAGAATTTCAGGGGGGCTTCACGTGGCTACATCTACAAGTGGTGGGCTGGGGGAGCCACGCCACGGTCAGGATGTGGATTTGCAAACCTGGGGAGTTTCCCAGGTGAAATCCGAAACCGGCCGCATACACAGAAGGCAAGGAGAGACTGAAGAAAAAATTAGGCCACTCCAGGCTGGTAGGTGACAGGTGTCATAAAACTGCAAGGCCAGTAGATCCGCCCCCACCACCTCTGCCCTCCAGAATCGTAAAACTTTATGTGGAGGCCTTAACGTGGTTCAGTTACATATTATACCATCCAGACGGTCTCAACACCAAGGCTGCATCCTTGAAACAGCTCCCCCTGTGGGAACGTGGGCAGAACGTACATTCCAAGGCCAGGGGAGGGGGTGAGGAGCCTGGGACTGCCCCGGGCCAGCTCATGGGTCAACCGGAGGTCACATCCTCTTGACGACCTCTTCCAACACAGGAATAGCAAAGAATGCCTTGTAATTAGATTTTACACTCACAAGGTCATTCACCGGTTTTGTATTTAACACGGTGCTGCTGAGGTCCTTGAAAATTTTGCTCTCAACCGATTAAATATTACCCTTCTCCCTGCAAACTTCTTGTGCAGCGCATTGCTTAGCAAATCTTTTTTATTCTTTTTTCAAAAATAGACCAGAACTTCTCTATTTAGAATGAAAAGGATCCGAATTAGTAGGATTGGAGCGGAGGTAGACAGCTGTTACCTCCAGCACTCACTGAGGACCCACACGGCCCAGACTCACACGGCCTGGCCACACCAGGATGGAAAAAGCAATCTGGAGGGGTTGCCAGCTTGAGAAGGAAAAGGGCACGTCACCCAGGCCCCGAGGGCCTTCTCCTGGGTGCCTGGGCCTGGACTGCCAACCCCGCTCCACCAGGAGGCCCTCAGTGCTTGGGGACAGTACGGTGTCCCCATTCTAAGTAACAGTTGAAAACTGCAGCTCTATCGGCCTCCACCCAAAAACACACGAAAGCTTGCCTGGTCCTGAGTCCAAAGATGAACACAGGAATGATGGCATTTGCGGGGCCCGGGGTGAAGTGGAAATATGAAAACCCCTGTCCAGAATCCCCAGGTGGCGACCTCAGCGTGACAGATGGAACATACAGACGCATGGTTGGCAGCCGGACCGTATGTAAAAAGAGGACTCTGACCCACAGTCTGCAGCAGCCTGCCCAGGACGCCAACGCCTCACCCACCACGCTCAGCCCAGGAAGCCAGCCGGCTAGACGTCATTCTTGCAGGAAGTCACACTGCTCTCTCTAGTGACAATCTGGGAGGCCAAACAATAATGCCTGTAACAACCCGCACCGAGTGGCCGGGACTCGATCAATCAGCAACAGCTTCCCTAATGTCTGCTCCCGTTTCCAGCCTGGCACCACCCAGAGAGCGCCCAGCCTGCGCCCCGCACCAGTCCCAGAGGCTGCCTGGTTTCCAGGTCGATGCCTCCGGCTTCCCCACCCGGACCCTACCCTCTTCTCCCCTAGGAAGCTTCCCTACCCCTCCGCCGCACCCGAGTCTCTGCCAACAGGCAAGTGACAGAGGCTGACACCCCTGCTTAGAGTGAACAGCCTTTGCTTAGGCTCACTCGGTTGGCCTTCATTTATCCCCACAAAGCCTTGAACGAAGCCTGGCCCTTCAGAGCACGAGGCCCCGTGTCATACTCACATGTCGCTGAGCCGATCCTCACATGAACTGCGCAAACAAGCGAACTACTGCCCTCTGCTGGGATTTCTGACCATCCTCCAAGCAGCAAGCCAAGACGACCTCAGGGACCCCATTTCCAGATGGGGACCCTCCCACACAATCTCCCCCTCTGGGATGTCCATCGCAGAGCACTGCCTGGCGACCTGGCAATAGCCAGAAAGCTGTGCCCGGGCTGCCTGCGTGGAGGCATTCCCACAGAGCACCCTCAGAAACCCACACGGCCGTGGCTGTGGCTGTGGCCTTGGGGAGCAGTCCCTCCTACCTTGGGTGGCTCAGTTCTGCGGACCTGGCCCTGTGGGCTGGAAGCCTCTGGAGCTGGCCTTCTGGGGGCTCAAGTTAAACTTCTCAGGCACCAGGGGGCGCTATGGCTTCCCAAACAGGACTCAGGGGGCCCAGACCAC
Organism: Ursus americanus; assembly: GCF_024610735.1. Classification (NCBI taxonomy): domain Eukaryota; kingdom Metazoa; phylum Chordata; class Mammalia; order Carnivora; family Ursidae; genus Ursus; species Ursus americanus. The sequence goes on from NC_142134.1 coordinate 64,005,718, forward strand.
ACCAGGGCTTCCCAGGGGGCAGGGATCTTGAGTGAGTGGCATTGCTGAGTCAATCAGCAAATCTGTTCCTTTAACTTCCACTTCTCAAGTGGAAGCTGCATTATTACACGTCCCGCTCCGCCGCCCCTCACCCCCAGCCTGTCTCACCCCATCAAACCCCTTTGCATGTTGGGTGGGTAAATAGAATCACTGGCGTGTGATGTTCCGAGCTACTCCGTCTAAAAACACAAGACGTCACTGGTGTTTTCCTGACACTGCACTATCACAGTTCCTAGCCTGCAATTAACGGCCCAAGTGTGTTTTTCTAGTTTGTGTTTCACGGAGACTCACCTTCTTTCTCAGGGTTTACAGCTGACCGTTCTGGTTTGAATGGCTTTCCAACCACCAACTGCAAATTCGCCCTCTGCTCGGCACATGTTTTCATCCTGAAGATCAAGTCCCTGCTTCTCCCCAAGTTTGACCGCTCTCCATATTCTGTGGGCGCCCTTCCCCACTGCAGGTCCGGAGACCAATACAATCTTGATGAATTGGGCCCTGCTGGGGAGAAAGCACGGCTCTCTCTCTGACACCTGGACACGCACATTCCAGAACCTCCTCAGGAGGCAAAGGAAGAGGACACGGGCGGCCGGCTGTGGGCAGTACTGCCTGGGAGGAAACCACCCTCCTTTTGGGGGTCAGAACTTGGGGTTCGTGTCCCGACTTGACCACATGCCACCCCCATGTCTGCAGGAGAAAAAGCATTGCTCCCCCTCGAGGGCTGTTTCCTCACAGAGCTGCCAGCCATCCTGAACGACGGAGCTCAGCCGAAGCGGAAGCCTTGTCGTCATCGGTCCATGAGGCACAGGTGTGACAGTGGCCAGGCTGTGCTCAGGAGACGGCCGGGGGCAGGGCAGCTGGCGAGGGGGGGGCGGGGCGGGGTCTCGGAATAGCACAGACCCCAGAGGCAAGGGTCCTGCACCGCGCCGCCTGGCCTCACACCCCGATCCCACCCCCGCTGCCCGCGTCGTTACCATGGACACGTTAGAACACTGCTCTCCACCTCAGTTTCTTCTTCTGTGAAACAGGGTCGGTGTCAGGAGGAGCCCTTGCCTTGCAGGACTGTGGCGGGGCGTCAGTGCGTAGTTCGTGAGCGGCGCTTGGCCCTGCACCCGGCTCTGCTCAGCCCTCACACACAGCTAGTGGCTAGCGATCGCTGTCATCTGGGCTCGGATCATCGGTTTTGCACCCTGGCTCTACCGTCTGCAAGTGCGATCGAGACACAGCGAAACCCTCTGAACTTACTTTCTTTTCTGTAAAATAAGGATAGCATTGCCTTGGTCGCAGAGCTATTCAGAGGATTCTAGGGGACCTCGCGGTCCTTCCCATGCGGTTCCTCCTCTGGGACAGACGTCTGCGTAGGAGAACGTTGACAAGCCGCATGTGGACGAGGAGGAAGGGGATGGGCGTCCGCAGGAGCAGGAAGAGACCCTCTGATCAGGACCAGCCTCAGACCGGACCCCAGAACGCCTGCAGCCCTAAGCACTGCGGATTTTCATGTACAGCTCAGCAGACCCCGAGGTTCCCAGGGCCAGGTCTGCCGACCCTGACACGCACCTTCGCATGGGGGGAAGGCAGATGGGTCCGTTTGAGCTCCTCCAGGGCCCTGTCCGGCCCTTGAGCCAGGGCTCACTCCAGCCCATGGTCCTCAGCAGTCACCTCGACGGCCTCCATGCTCTGCCACATGACTGTTCCCGCAAGCAGCAGTGCACAGAGGACAGAATTAGGCCGGACGGCCACCCTAGACACGGCCTCCCAGAGCCAGTGGGGAGAGGGGGACGACTGCGGCCTCTGACCTCACCTCCGCTACAGCCTTTAATGGACGGCCCTGATGAAAGAAGTACTAACCTGCGGCTGATGCACGAATTACAAACGCTATCCACGCCCGCGTGCCTCTAAGCATGGGTATCTGTCTCGAGCTCCTCTCGGGTGGTTGGCCTGGGGCCTGGGAGCCAGGCTTGGCCTCAGCCAGCCTAGGTTCGAATCCCAGCCTCCCCATCTACCAAGTGACTGTAAGTCGGTCGCTGACTCCCTCCGGGCCTTTGGAAGCACAGACAGCTTCCAGGTCTCCTCTGTCACGCTCGCTCCTATCCTTGCCACTCACGGGTGACCTCAGGTCCACGCCCTCCTACCGTCCCCACCATCACTGCGGCCACTGTGCAGTGACTGTAACGGCCGTCCCGAAACCCTGGCCACTCCGTTCTTGACCTACCTGGCTCCAGTGAGTCCCTCCTTCCCGGGGGCAGCCCCCAGCACCGCAGTCCCACTGTAGGAACCACGTGGGCTCCACCACCTCGGGCACAGTCACTGCAAAGGGCCCTCTCCGGCCACCGTCTCTCCCTGTGCTCCCACAACTGATTCCAAAATTCCACAATTCTCCACCCTCCGACCCACCGCCCCGTCACTGGGTTACTACCTTCCCAAGCCCCTCGCCCCCTCTGCCTGGTCATAGTGGGCTGACAAAACCCCAACCCGGATTAAACGCAACGCCCCAGCAGGAGAAAATGATCCCACGAACCGGACTCCCTTTAAGGGGACATCACAGGTCTCCAGAGTGCCCTCAACATTCCCACTCCCCCAGCAAGTGGGGGGAGTCACTGCCCGTGGCTCTCTGCTGAGACCGCAACACCTAGTTCCCAGGGGCAATTGTTCGTACTGCCTGCCCGTGTCCCCACATGGCCCCTGTTAGAATGCAAGGGACATCGTGCTCCAGCCCAATGCTGAGCCCTCCCTGGTCCCTGGGTCTAGTCTTTTTGCCTTCTTAAGAATTTCAATCTCACACTAACCCTCTTCTCTAGACATGGTCAGTCTCTTCCCTTCAGCACATCACCGCCGTAGATGTATAAATACGCCTTCGTGTCATCGGTCTTTTTTTTTTTTAAGCTCCCTGATGCCATCCATGCCCCTCCTACTCTTGCAGCAAAATTCTTCATGCGTTGCCCCCGTGGGCGGCCCCCATGGGCGGCCTCTGCTTCTCACCTCACCCCTGCTCCACACCCATTCCCACCAGGCTCCCGCCACCTCCACCCCGGGAAACTGTGCGTGTTGGTGTCATGACTGATTTTTTTTTTAAACTAAATGTCATCTTTTAAATACATCATTTCTTAAGCTTACAAAAACAAAGACCTTAAAAATTACATGGAGGCTGAAAACTAGGGATCCTGATTTGGAAATCTAGGTGTCAGGTCGCCCTCCTGGGGTGGAGGGGAGGCTCCCAGAAGATCGGTAATTGTCACTTTCAGTAGGCACAGCCTGGACCAACCATGATCGTTTTTATGGAGACGAATGTTATCTGTCGATAAATTTGCAAATTTGGGGGAACAACCCATTTGTGAACAAATTCGAAGCACTGTAATGTTGTTAAAATTTCAGGATAGTTTATCTTTCATATCCCAGACCAGTGTCCACTCACCATCCACTACTTCTTGAGCACCTACTACGTGCTAGGCACTATGGTAGGCACTGGGTATAGGGAGGTACACAAAATGGGCATGATCTCTGTCACAGGGTTTATAATCTAATCCAGGCAATAAAATAACTGCAAATCGTGACATCTGGCATGACGGGGAAGGGGAGACTCCTGAAATCTCAGTGGGCTTTTCCGAGGAAGACATCAGCCGAGGAGCTGAGAGTGAGGAGTAAACCCGTTAAGTGTTAGGGAAAGGCATTCCTGGCATACGGCAAATCCCAAAGCTCTGGGGCAGAAAGAATTCGGTTCCTCCAAGAAGAGGAAAGCAAGCCAACACGAGCCAGAGGGAAGCCCCGAGATGATGCCAGGGAAGACCGAGCCTTGGGGAACACGCTCACGGGACTGAAAGTTGCTCCAAAAGCAACCACCACTGACTCGAGTGTTCAGACATACTAGCCAGTCCTCATCACTCCCTCCCTCCACTTCTTGGCAGCATTTGACATGACTGAAGGCTCCCATGACCGAGTTTCCATTAAAGGCGTCACCTGGGTCTCCTCCTGCTTCCGGGACCACTCTTTCCAAGGCTCCTCCCCCAGCAGGGAGAAAATGGGCTCTACATCCCATAGGACCTCATGGCAATGGTCTTCGCCCCTTCCATGTCCACTCTGCTCCTCGGAGATCTTGACTTTACAGCCTAAGACAGCAAACCGTACCATATTTATACTTTTATCCTTCACACCTCTTTCTGCAACACGCGGGCAGGACAAAGTGGTACAACGTAAGTGGTGGAAGGGAAAAGGGAAAATAACATGTTATCCATGTGAGAATGTTTTATAGCATCATTTGACATGTCGATAGTCACGGGTGCCACTTTATAGTATCTAGTTGGGCTCCCAAATATCCAGTTCTACTGGGGCGCCTGGGTGGCTCAGTCGGTTAAGCATCTGCCTTCAGCTGAGGTCATGATCTCAAAGTCCTGGAATTGAGCCCCGCATCGGGCTCCCTGCTCATTGGGGAATCTGCTTCTCCCCCCCTCTCTGTGCTCTCTCTCTCAAATAAAATCTTAAAAAAAAAAAAAAAAAAAGAAAAGAAAAAAGGAAAACAAATACCCAGTTCTACTATCTGAAAAATGGAAAAAATATGAATTAAAAATAATAATGGTCACTCTGCAACAGGATCCAGAGCTGAATAAAAACAGTTCTTAAAGTTTCCAGCCTGGCTGGGGGGATATGGGAGCCCGGGCAGTTGGAAGGGCAGGAGGCACGAGTCACGAACTCGTCTCCCTGCTATAACACTGGAAACATCTCCGGAGCCGCTCAGCACGGCGTCTCGCAGTCACGCTGCCGGGCGGACTGATCATCTCAACCGCGGTAACCACACAGTCTGCTTAGCGCCTTGGTGCTGTGTGCTAGTCTGACTGCACCCCAGAGCGAGGGTGTCACTTATGAGTGGTAATCGCCCGTTAGCCAGCCTGCCTGGCCCACCCAGACCCACTCAGCGTCTACCACTTGGTGAAGCGTGAGCATAAGGTGGAAACGTGGCCTTCTGGGATTGGGTTCTACACGCTGCGGTGCCCAGACTCGGGATAATTAGGCCCACCACCGTTTAAACAGATTTACAGACCCGTGAGCATGTTGCATACAAAATTAATCACATCAGGGTCATTTGTAAGGAAAAAAACATATCCACTTTCAATGCATCGAAGGGAGCAGCTTTTAATTAAAAAATGATAAACATCTACTAAAAAATAGCTTCCACAGACTATAAAGGTTCTCAATGTCAGTGGGCATACGATCAGGCCTGGGCCCTACCTCCACATTCTGAGTGGTCTTGGGTGACACCCGTAAATTTGCACTGTTAATCACCAGCCCAGGAAATTTCGATGTGACGGTGTGTGTTTCATGGAAGAGCCTGTTCCAGTGAGCCCAGAAAGTGAAAAACATTATCTACATATTAATAATTCATTTTCTTCGAACCAACCCTTTAATAATTGAGAATTTCTAAACTGAATATTCCTAAAACTTCATGTACTATTTCCTGCTGTCAAATAATCCTTACTCTCATACTCTAAGGTTTTTGCGACCTTGACTTAGTATAATCCTAAGTACCATCTCCCTCTGCTCAGTGAGAACCAAAAATGGTATGTTGGGACAGTCAAGTGTATATTCCAATAATTGCAATCAGTCTATAATAACTGTCACCAATGCAAGAGGTGTCAAAGAAACTGATTTGCCCTGGAGAATTCATGCAACCCATGATTTCAATTACAGCATTCTCTAGAAGTATTTAGCACATTTGCTTGCTGGATTTCCTCAAGAATGGCAAGTATTTAGATTAACTCAGACATCTATATCTGTATCTGTATCTAAGAGACATTCCCTAGTTATGGGGTCATAAACCCAAGGTTATACTATAATATATAGTTTTCTTCACATTTATATTCAAGTGCTCTGAATAACGAAGATAAAATGTTTCAGCATTTTGCTAAGTGTAAAATTTTTTGTTTTGGAAAAAAATCAAGAACAAAAGGAAAAAAACAAAACCCTACAAAGCCAGAGAATTATCAAGACTATTATCACAGTCCCATTAAGTCGGGCACCAAAAAAAAAAAAAAAAAAAAAAAAAGGCTATTTGAATTCCTAAAATATCAACACATTTTATCCTGGAGAAGAGCAGCACAGAATTTTAATAAGTGCTGATCTTTATCAGGTGTCTCCTATGTGTCAACCACAAGGCTCTACAACACCTGTTAGTCCTCAAACCCTGAGACAGGCAGTCGATTATCCCCACTGTATGAAGGTCAGGGCCCAGAGCTCCACACATAGCCTTTGTGTGCCAACGTCCCGTGCCCAGGGTCCCGCACGTCCTACTTTGTCATTCACTCAATTCAAAACTCAAATTCAGCATCTGCTGCTAAATAAACTAGAAATGATAGTCTATAATGCTCTTAAAAGCAAAGTTTCTAACGGCGTGGAAATCATAGCCTATATCTAAAACTATAATAAGACAGATTATCTGCCCCACACTTATTAAAACTTAAAAAGGAATTCAGTTATCAGTTCAAACTTTTCTACTTTGATATAATACAAATCCATTTCCTAAATTATTTATCATATACATCAAAATCATTAATGAAGAAAATGTCCTCCTAAAAATTAGGAATAACTCACAATTATTTAACTCGATGATAAGGGATAGCTGGTACATCAGCAGAACTAGTACTGATGCCTGGCTCGAGATGAACGCAGTCTGGAAGTTTTGGTTTCAATTCATCCCTAGGCTGGAAGTGCAGAGAGCAAGCGGGCACATTATCAAAAAATCTTTCTAAATTTCATGCTGAAGTCACATGGGACAGATTACCATCTAATAAAGAACTGGTTGCTCGTTGTGAAATTGTAATTCATTCTAACAAGCTGTAATGTCGCCTGAGAGATTACCTTTCTCGCTCACAAAAGCTAATTCAAGACATCTGCAGTATGCCATGAAACTGGCCAACTACCACGAAGCATTTATGTAAATGATATATCAAGCGTGTTCGAGGCCTGCTATGTGCAAGGCCACACGCGGGCACAGCCGGGCTCCCGAAGATCACAGTTCTAATTGCCAAGCTCATGCACACGCCAGTGGACTCTCTTCAGTTTTCCCTTCAAAACCGACACAGATGAGACCAACTGTGGTACCCGGAGTACCTAAAGCATGATGTACCTAAAATCCAAGTGTAACGGGTACTATTAAAGAAACAGACAAGTGACACAGAATCCGGCAGTTACCCACTCATGTGGATACAGTGTATTTTCCTGCCTGAAGATATTTAAAGCTTTTAATTAAAAGTGATGCTTTCATTCATCGGTGAACTGATACTAGAGTTCATATGTAAAACAGAACCTCTTTGGAAGTCTCATGAGAACACTACTCCACTTTTGGAATGAGCGCCAGGAGATCAATGGGAGCCCATTTGCACTAATGCTAAATTAGGCTTAGTTGATCCACATTTCTTGTGTTCATAGGCGTTGCACAGAAAGCCACCACGTGTCCTTGACCAATTCTAAACAGAGGAAAAAGACACACCTAAATGCTGCCAATTCAAAGGATTCAGAGCTGAAATCCAGTAACAAAATGAGGAGATAATTATGTAGGTGTCAACAGTGTTTAGGCTGTTTAGATCAGAAAGACAGCATCCATCTTCTGGCTTACTTAGCATTACAGTAAAGCAGTATAATTTTGAAAACATAATTTTGAAAGCATTCTGGAGACTGAGAATCAACTAGAAAGGGGAAAACGGAAAAATAGGAATAAATGTTATCTACATTTTTAAGCTACTAGAGGCATCAAAACTTCCAGTGATGAAAGACTATTTAATGTAATTTCTTCTTGATATAGGAATGATTCCTGATACCCACCTTTGAACAGAAAAGATGGAACTTTTCTTCACATTCAATTTGTTTTCTTTAAACATGAGTTCTGATGCAGTATTAAAATGAAATCTCAGCAAAATAAAAAAGTCTATCATAGTGACTCTACTACTAAAAGAAATGAAGCAGAATAAGGAAAAATCAAATGTATGGTTTATTTCTTTGTTATACAAAGAAAATTAAGTGGTCCAAAACATCTTCGTCCATCTCCCATGTCCTTCCTGACATACCGAGAACATACGAAATAAGGGCAGGCTAGATCAGGAGTCCAGCTCGGGGTCAAGTTTTTCCACTTTGATGACTACCTGCGGAGCGGCGGCAGCAGCACCGGCCTGCTGGCTCTCGGCCTCCGGCTCCGACAACACTTCTTCCTTAATCTTCACGGGCTTATTACTCGCTTCCTCCTCTTCGTCCGAAGACTCATCAAGCTCCCATTCATCATCTATGTCCATTTCAAATACTCTTACATGACGGAGATTTGAGCTTAACTGGAGAAGAAAAGGTCAAATAAAGAATTTTTAAATTAATGGTTGAACTAATACATAATATATGAGAAATCAGAAGCTTGAAGAATGGTTCTGTATGAAAGTTATTTTCCCATCGATTTATAACAAAATCACTAAACTTAGCCTCTTTTGTTGTAAAAGGATCCCTATACACACCAGTGACAATTTCATGATAATTAAAATCTACGGACGCCTGGTGGCTCCGTCGCCAGAGCATGAGATGTTTGATCTCAGGGTCACGAGTTCGAGCTCCATGTTGGATGTCGAGACGACATACATACATACATACATACATAACATCTAGAGAACTGTATTACTCAGTCAGCTTTCAAATGAGAAAGCTACATAGCTAAGACCACAACATGTTCAATCAATAAAAGCAACACACCACAAAACGTTTACACTTTCTGAAAGGACCTTATAGATCCAAAGTCACTTCCTCCTGTTACCCTCGTCAGTAAACAACCTGTAAATACTTACCACACAGGACACTTTGCGAAAACCATTTCCAGCAACATACTGTGCTTTCATACTTTCCAGTAATCGCCAGTGCTTCTCAAAATGCATGGTACGTGTGGGAATAGCACTGCACTGTTCATCTAGCCTGGAGAGGGGAAAAACCAAGCCTGGAATGAAAAGGCGATCTTCTCTCCGGTTTACAAGGGGTAGTATTAGGATCTACCATGGGTTCGATTTCTACCAACATTCCCATTTTCGAAATAATTCTATCAGCCACTGTATAAAAAGTATTTTCCTAGGACATAGGAATTCCAAATAGCCAGAATGGCATCTTACTAAGGTTTCTGATTCCTGCTCAAGGAAAGCAAACAGACATATTTTTAAATTAGAGAAGGGACCTACTCACTTAAATCTAAAAAAACTAAAGCCATCTCTAGAATTGGCTGCGTACCCTCCATGTGGCTACTGAGGTCCTAATTCTGGAAGGAAACCACTAGGAGCAAATCTAAAATAACTAATTCTATTATTAACTGGGGTTAATGCTCCCCTTAAAAATAGCACAGAAGTCCCATTTACCACTCCAAATAATTCCCCACCTTATTTCAGCAAATACTTCTTGATTTATTAGTAAAGTAAAAGGGCAGAAGAGCTGTTGAAGCCAGTATTTTTTTAAAGAAAAAAACAGTACTTCTTGCTCAGCTGACATCCTACTCTCCCTAGTAAGCGCTGTCTAGCATACCTAAGGAACTAGAATGTACGATACACATTCAAAAGCATTTAACTGTCACGTCAGCAAGAGGCTCTTACTGATGCGTTCGTCACCTTGTGGAGTAAGCCCCAGAGAACTGATACTCTGCAGCGTCCTCGCTGTTATACACTGAAGACAACGGCAACTGCACCAGGAGTCTATCTCTCCCTTCGCGCCCCACGGTGTCTTTCAGGACTACTGTTACGGTCTCATCGTCATAAAACTGTGCGTCTAAGCAGCTGTAGGCGCTAGAAGTGAAGGACGTTCTGTTACATCACAGATGATCGGGACGACTGAGAAAGTACTGTGGTACCGCGCAAAAAATTAACACAACAAAAACCAAGTGACATTCTACACTATTATACTGAAAATACATCATTAGTTTGCACTAAAGCCAGTTACCGATTGTAGTGATTACTCACAAACAGAACTAGGCCATAAAAACAGGTCATCGTGAAAAAAGAAAAATCTGGGAGGGTGATTGGTTCACAGTTCCAGAAAACTCCTGATACCAACAGCCAGGCCTTAAGCCTGTGGAAATTCCACAAATGGCACCTTGTAGATATACTGGCTAAACAAACAGGGCTAACTGCACTGAGAAGTAAAAATAAGATTGACAGAGGAAAAGTCACAACTTCAAAGACATTATCATAAAAAACTCCTTTTACGTAAGGAAAAGAGACTGAGAAAAAGATTGGCCTGGGATGAGTGTCCATTCCACAGCCTCAGGGACGACTCTGGTACGGTTACCCTTTCATGTCCTAAGAACATCCCAGAGCAGGGAGAATGAGGCCACTTCACGTTACTGCTGGTCATAACAAGAACTTCAGCCACGTGCCCCCTGGTGCCACCTTGCTTTCTTAACAGACAAGGGAGCTCAGAGGTATCAATCATAGGAAACCACGGCTATACAAATTCCTGTAGGGCAGTAAGGTTCTATTCAATTGTTAAGTCAATCAAAGTATAAGCTGTGTAAGCAATCCTGCGCCCTGTGCTGCACGTTACAAAGGCGTCCTAAGCATCACATCATCACTGTACCTGAGTCTAACCATCTTTCTATGATGTAATACATGCACACATCATCTGTATATGTATACAACCTCAGCCAAACAAGAGTCAAGATTTACCTTCTTCTCACTTTTTCGGTTGTGGCATATGTGAAGCTCCCAAACTTAATAGCAATTAGTCCATTACTTACAGATCTTGAAGAAAGAAGGGGAGAAAAAAGAGACTGTGGAACCTGGATAGCCAATAATCTAAATGCTTGAAAGAACATGATTGTCAGTGTTAGTATATTTACCTAAACAGCCAAGTCCCAGACCCAAAATACCATTATGCTCACTCTGCAACACTGACAACTAATTTATACACCTAGACAGACAAATCTTGGTTTAAAATCTTGGTCATTAAAATAGCTAGATACCTTATAAAATTAAGGACAATTGGGAACAACCAAATTACTTCTCTTTGGCCCCATCTTGGGTCTCAAAACATTTCCTTCAAAGTCAGATTAAATACCATTTGAGGGGGCACCTGGGGGGCTCAGTCGGTTGAGCGTCTGCCTTCAGCTCAGGTCAAGATCCTGGAGTTCCGGGATCGAGTCCTGCATCGGGCTCCCTGCTCAGCAGAGAGTCTGCTCCTCCCTCTGCCCCTCATCCTGCTCGTGTTCTCTCTCTCTCAAATACATACATACAATCTTTAAAAAAAAATACCATTCGAGATACAAATGGTATTCTGTACATAATTTATTTTTTAGAACTTTTACTTCAGATTCTCAAAAGAAGTCTCTATAGGCAGGCCTCTTGTTTAATGAAAGGCATACCTAGCCTGAGGCAAAATCCTTTCTGTAAGGAACTCAAACCACAGTTCTAAACCGCCAGAAGTTCAAGAGATATAATCCTGAGTGTTCTGCTGCTGTATTTTTCCTAACGCTAAAGAAATCCTACAAGTCACAGCTACACATGTACAAAATTAATAATCTAAAATCAGAAGGGATCATATAGCTTCCTGATTTGGCATTATCGTCTTAATGATGTGAAAACTAAGATTAAGAGCAGTTCAGGGACAAGCCTAAAGTCATAAGGTAGCTTAACTGAACCCCAAAATGTAGGGGAGGGAAGCTGTATGTTTAATATTACAAATAACATAATCTCATTGTCTAACTCAAACTTTAGATTAATACTTACTGGGAAATATCAGTATGTCTCCTTAAGATACACATTTTATAAAGTGAATCTTCTAAAATAGTAAAAAGAAGATAATGCAGATTTGAGGTTTTATTATTCCACCTAGGAAAAAAAAATTAATGTCAAAACATGATATTTAGCTGTCACAGCAAAGAACAAAACTGCATTGCTCGCATGAGACGGGAAGAAACACACACTTACAGGAAAGGAAATTTGAATAATCTGCGCGTACACTCCTGACTAAAATAAAAGAAAAACAGGTAAGAAAAAATTAAATTGGCCGCTGAATCTTACCACCCAAAAAGTAAACAGAATTACCTTCTAGCATCCCTATATAATGGAATACAGATTGCTTGATTCATCGATTTCCCAATGACATCCTAAATAAAATAAAATTTAAAAATACAATGAAAGCATTTACATACACACAGGTCCTCTACAGAAAGTACCTGACCTTCACTGCTCAAGTCTAGTGAAAAGCCATCTCGATCACCAAGCTTTCACAGAAGAAACTTCAATGACAGTCCTAACAGCAAGGACAAGAGACAGAAGAAATTCTGAAAGGAACCAGAAGAACCCCCAGCCCGTGCCCTCGTCTCACAGCACCGATCTCCCCTCCTGCGGCAGTAAGCCAGGCACACGACAGCTCTGTAGCCAAGACTGTTTATAAGAAGTTTGTTCTGGGAACAAATAAAATAATAAGGATGCCAACACTCTCAATAACCTTGTTATTTACTTTTTTAGTTTATGAAGATACTAAAAATAAGATTAGCTATTTAGTTCCTAAAAGGAAATGTTAGGGTGAACCCAATGAACCTGCCATTTTTATTAGCCATTAGCCAAAAGTTGAATAGCAGCATTTGCATACGGCTCACCTTTATAACTATGACCGTTTACATAAGTGAGCCCCATATTGTAGACAGTCTCACTCTTCCATAAAGGCATGCATTTCTTTTTCACACTTACTGCTGGTTTTTGCAAGCATAGATCAATAATGTTCTCCATCCGCCTTTTCACAAAATGCAATGATTTTCGAGGATAATATGGAAACAGCAAAGGACTTTCTGGTTTCAAACAAGAAGAGACACACAAAAACACAAAGCTATAGTAAACCAAATGATTAGGAGAAAACAATCTCTCGTCGGAGGCAGCCCACACCGCTTATCTGGCGGTGGTGATCTCCCTGGCCGCTTCATGGTATCCCTGCACGCAACCTCAGCACAAGTGACCGCAGCCTTCTGCCTTTCTTTCATCATTCCCTGCTGCCGGCCCGCTAAAACCCACCACAGCCACTGCAGGCCAAGTCCTAGCAGCTCCATACTCTTTATTCTGTTTTCCCCACCCAAATCCAACAGTTGGCTTCGGCTGGGTGCAAGAAGGAAGGGGTGATTAGGGAACCACAAGACACATAATAAAATAGAATTCGTTCTCTACTCTTTGCCACAGTGGGGTGACAACAGCAGTCCAGTATTGTTTTGGAAGAGTATAATACTAAAAACAGAAACAAGAGATAAGAAACTAGTGTTGTGTAACTAAGCAGTTCACTTTTCAAAAGGCTACTTTACCAGTAGGAAGTAATATATAATTAAGCGTTCACAGATAGCAACCACGCTAGATTCCTTTCTGTTATTTCTACTGCTCACAACAGCCACACAAAGCAAGCACCGCACTCTCCAACTTACGGATTAAAAAAAATGAGGTTCAGGAGGTTTGGGCGATTTGCCTGGTGTGAGAATGATGAAGAATCCACACCTGTGAATCCAACCCTCGGACTCGCAGGCCCACCCTCTTCTCCTGAGCTCTGCAGCCTCCCTCACTTGTGGCATCTCATGTCCCAGCTGTGCTGGACAAAGTGAGTTTTGATCTGGTTAACATTTTAAGCTCCCCACAGGTGACAGATGCTGTGGGAGCAGAGAACGATATCTGGTCTTTGTCCCTGGTTCCTGGCACCGAGCGTCTAAAACCGTCAGAACTTCCTGAGTGATAAGGGTGATAGGAACATCTTTTGGTGTCATGAGGCGGCTCTGGGTAGATCCCTAGATAGTTTCAGGATGAGGAGGACTGGTCACCAGAAAGACTAAGTCCCAAAAGAAGCCTGGACTTTTCAGCCCTCATCCCCCAACTTCCAGGGTGGGGAGAGGAGCTGAGTTAAGCCCAATCACCTGTAATCAGCAGTTTAATCAATCATACCTGCCTAATGAAAACCCTATGAAGAGCCCCTGAACAGAGGGCTTCCGGGTGCTGGGAGGGAGGCATGCCCAGAGCAGGTGCGGGAGCTCCAGGCCCCTCCCCCGCAGACCCTGCCCTATGCACCTCTTCCACTTGGCTGTTCCGACTTGCCCCTTTATAATAAAGCAGTAAACCTAAGGGAAGTGTTTGAGTTTCGTGAGCCATTTTAGCAAATTATCAACCTGTAAGGGGGGAGGGGTTGTGGGGACAGAAATGTAGCCCACCCAGGGCCCCGATCCTTAGGACTGAAGTCGGAAGTGGAGGCAGCCTTGTGGGACGGAGCCATGGAACCTGTGGAGTCTGGTAGTTAGCATCAGAACTGAATTGCAGGACAACCAGTTGGGTGTCAGAATTGGTCTCGGGAGGAAAAACCTCTCATTTTAGTGTCAGAAGTGCTCTGAGTAACAACAGCTCACATGATAGCATCCTGACTGCTCGGGAGCCATGAGCCAGGCACCAAGTGTCTATCTCCATTTACTGAATCTTCACAACAGCGTTTTGAGGAAGGCATTACTACGGTCCTCGTTTTACTGATGAGAAAACTGGGGCACAGAGAGGTTAGATGGTGTGCCCTCAGCCGCACTACAAGGAAGTCGTAGAGCAGGCTGCAACCCCCGCGGCCCAGAGCACCGACTTTCACCCATCGTACAACACTGACGCTCCCTCATGAACTGAGAAAGTACAAGTAGTAAATATTTAGCACGCAATTTTTGCAAGGTGCTAGAAAGAAGTTTCATGAAAGTTTTCTTAACAGTTCCACAAAGATGGGGCGTCTGGGTGGCTCAGCTGGTTGGGTGTCCGAGTCTTGGTTTCGGCTCAGGTCATGATCTTGGGGTCGTGGGATCAAGCTCTGCATTGGGCTCCATGCTCAGCTCAGAGTCTGCTCAGGATTCTCTCTCCTTCTCCCTCTGTCCCTCCCCACCACACACACTCTCTAATAAATAAATCTTAAAAAACAGAAAACAAAAAACACCAAAAACAGTTCCTTAATCAGAGTCTGTATTTCTTTACATTGGACTAAGAAACTGGAGAATTAATGAGCTTGTCCCAATTCACATACTAGCAAAACCTTGAGCATTTAAGAGATGGAGTTAATAATATGAAGCGTTATCTTGGTTACACATGATGCCCCTGGCTAAGATTAGGCCTTCCTGTTCAGCCACAGAAGATGTGAGGGAGAAAAGGGCAGGGCCTATTTTTAGCCCATCCAAGTTCCCAGGACCAGTATTCGCCCACTCCCAGACAGGGTCCGGGTGCCACCACTCCTGGCACAATGCCATGAGCCCTCCTCAGGCTGGGGCTGCATCCTGACTAAACAGCAATGAGCTGAGTCAGCCGCACCTCCATTCTCCCTCCACTCAATAACTAACTGACATCAACAGATCTAAAGCAATACAAAATGTCTTGCGCTGACAAAGAATTTGGACTTCTAGCGTTAAAACAAAAGAGCAACAAGCCAAGTTCTGGCTTTAGAGAATTCTCTCCTTCCCCCTCCACCCTCATTCATTCATTCATTCATTCATTTATTCAGATAAATAGCAATCAGACAGAGTGGCAGAGGTTACCACAGAGTCGAGTTAAGAACTCGGGCTGTGAGGTCAGCAGAACCCTAGTTCCATCATGCATCAGCTTGTGTGATCTTGGGCCGCCTCTCATCTTCAGCTTCCTTGTTAGGAAATGGGGATAACAGGTGCCTACCCCCTAGGTTCCTGGGGGCGTTAAGGGAGGAACTACATGCATGGGGCTATTACCCTAGGGACCTAAGAAACTGACAGACTGTGATCAGATTACTCTGTGAGAAAGCAAAGAAATACTGCTTCAAAAATATCTGCATCTAAAATAGTGAAGTTCTGACATATTTAGTGGTTGCTATTTGGTGTTGCACCCAAAAAATAAGGCTGGATCATTTTACTGTACCAACATTTCAAGATCCTAGAGAATGAAAGGCACAAATACACAAAAAACCTACAATCTCAGGACAACAGTGAAGCATCACTATGCTCTTAGGCGTTCACAAATTGGAATCTGCAAAAGACTTCTCTCACTAGCAGGCTCTATAATTTTCTTCCCAACATCCTCTTGTTTTTATAGGGTACAGAACAGACAATATAATACCTGAGAATAAGCAATATTACCCCATCAGAGTTAATTTCAGAATGTTTTCTATCGTGGTAATGTCATTTACTGTTTGTTATTCTGCTGTTTCTCTAATCAAATACAACAGGCACAAATGATCTAAAGACCTGAAATAAATATTCAGTAACTGTCCACGACACTCATAGTTAATACACCGGTCTCAAAGCAAGCATAAACATGGCCAAAACGCACTTAGTTCACTGAATACCTTTAAGGTGGTTGCTATTTTGAAGAAAATCGTACCACTGGTTTCCTTCTGTGTTAGGCGGTGACACGAGATCATCATCTTCATCTTTCAAGTACTAGAACACAGAACCAAAATTTTAAATGTTGTAAACAAAGGAGGCTTCAAAGACTTTATAGTTAACATTCTTCTATTTAAAAAGTGATTCTGTTTTACTGCCAAGTGCTCTGAAATTGCATTGCTATCATTCCAAGTGAAGTGACCAAAATTCACTAAATGCCGAGCGACTAAGCGAACCACAAACTCCTAGATCAGAATGTTACGGATGCAGAGACCACACACTGAGTTTAAATTTTGTGCCCCATTTTCATGGACATTTTAATCTTTTATAAGTGTGCGTGTGTGTGTTGTAAATTAATTTTAAAAGTATTACCTGGCCATCTACTCTAGGGCAATAGTCCTCAAAGTGTAGTCGACAGACCCCTGGGAGCCCCGAAGATGCTTTAAGGATCCATGTGTCAATACTATTTTTATAATGTCAAAATGTTATTTGCCCTTTCAACTGTGTTGACATCTGCACTGAGGGTCATAGGTGGGGACAACTGCTGGCGCTGGGAGGCAAGGTGGTGGTCTTAAGCCATACTAGCAGGCACTGTATTCCTTTTTGCCACTGACTGACTGATGGTTTCACTTATTATTTAATGAGCCTATTAAGATAATTAATTTTATTAAATCTCAACCCTGGAGTACAAATCTTTTTACTGTTCTCTCTGACAGAATTGGGAAGGAAACATAAGGCACTTTTCCTGATACCAAAGTACAATGGTGACCATGAGGAAAAACACTTAAGAAATTGTTTTAGCTGTGGGTTAAGCCAGGCACTTTGTTGCTGTTAACGGAATTCCATTTTTATTTGAAAGAATGACTGGCAGGTAAGTTATGATTATTCACATGTGGGTATTTGGGAGGTATTTTCTTGAAAATAAAGCAGGCCTGTCACTTTAAGCAAAACAACTGACAGTATTTGCTGCCAATGGTAACATTTAAACACTCAAGCAAAAATTAAAATTTTGGAAAATCTGTATCTGCCACCGTGTGCTTGACAGCCACAGTACTTAAAGATTTTCTGATGATCTTGGTGCGGATATTCATAAAATCTGACTTTTGGATACTGCATGGAGAAAGGTGTCAGCATTTGGGAGATCTGCATAATTCAGTGAACCCGTACTTTCCAAACGACCAATACATAATATTACAAAATCATGCATGGGTAAAAGGTCCATTCAAAGCACAGGACAGATGAATGGATTTTAATGTATCAGAGTATGAAAAGTTCACTGATGCAATTTTAGATTCCACATTAAAGCTAACCTTTAAGACACTATCTCTTATCACGAGTTGGTATAATATCAAAAAACATCCACAATTCTCTGAAAAAGCCATTATGATACTTCTCCCTTTCTAACACCTATGCGAGGCCAGATTTTCTCTACATACATTAACCATAAAAACCCAACACAGGGGCGCCTGGGTGGCACAGCGGTTAAGCGTCTGCCTTCGGCTCAGGGCGTGATCCCGGCGTTATGGGATCGAGCCCCACATCAGGCTCTTCCGCTATGAACCTGCTTCTTCCTCTCCCACTCCCCCTGCTTGTGTTCCCTCTCTTGCTGGCTGTCTCTCTCTCTGTCAAATAAATAAATAAAATCTTTAAAAAAAAAAAAAACCCAACACAACACACTGAAGTAGCAGCTATGAAAAGCTGTTTTCTATTAAGCCAGACATCAAAGAGATTTGCACAACTACTAAATGAAGCCACTCTTCACTAAACTGTTTTATAAAATACAGTCATTTTTCATTAAAAATATTTATGTTAACATGTAATGGTTAAGTGGAATTATTGTTACTTTTAAATAATTTCGTATTGTTTCATTTCTAAAGCCTACTAACATCTACCATTGATAAACACAACCCACGTTAGCAAAAATGCTTTGGGGTCCTCAACAAGTATTAAGAATATAAGAGAGTTCTGAGACCAGAAAGTTTAAAAACTGCTCCTTTTTGGTTACTTTATTAAAAGAACAGGGCTGTTGTGTAAGCTTGCACTGTAGTATTTTCCAGGAAAGTTTGGATAATAAAGACTAACACTGCTAAAATTTTAATATTACTTTTTTAATAATTTCTAAAAAAAGTAATAACTAAGTTCAATCAAAAGCCCATACCTGACCAACTTTTTCAACGTTAAAGTATTTTCCTTTTCGATTATAAAGGTCTGGAGCCTAGAAAGAATAAGCATAGTTTAACCCTTAGGTCAACTCACAAAAGAGAAAGAACACCATTCTTAAACTTAACAAAAACCTCTATTTTGTAAGAGAGCTGTTAGTGGCAGTTATCCTTTTCTTTTAGGGATTGTATGACAGGCATCCAAACAAAAGCTGAATTTGGAAAGGCTCTAAAATAAGTATTGCCATTAATTAGTTCAATAGTTTAAAAAGCACAACTGCTAAGAATGTCAATTAAATTGGATTGTGATTACTTCTCACCATTACCCAGGTTTATTGTAATTCTTTAAAAAAAAAAAAAACCAACAGCATTACAGAAATACCAATCTCCTACCTCATTGAAATGTTCAGTAAGAAATTCAGCAACAAATGTGATATCTTTTTGAGTCATCTATCAAAACCAAAAAGGAACAAAAAGAAAAACAAATCAAGATAAAAGAAAGCTTCCCAATAGATCTTGTATTATGTAATAATAAATGTGATCTTTTTTTTTCAACTACCTATTAAAAGTCATGGGACAAAGAGGCAAAGTTCCTTCAAAGAAACATCAACAGAAATCCAAAAGATTATGCGACTGTGAAAATATGAAATCCTGAGGCTCTGACAAGCATGTAATTAAACATTTTAAACCCATTTTCCAATCAGCTAATCCAATCGCTACAGAATTCCTCATGGCCTAAAGTTGTTTATTATTTTAGGCCCTGTGCTAAGACTGTGTGTGCAGGGTCCCTGCTCTGGAAGAGGAGACTGTCCGTCTAGAGAAGTCCCCTTGACTTGAGCGAAGACCTACAACTGGACAGCAATGTTTGCTTGGGGGTTGGCCTTTGCTTCTTCTAGTGACCCTGCCCTCATCCCACCCCAGTTCTTCAGCCCTCACAAAATTACACCCCGAGGTTCCCCCCAACAATGAACACATTTTATTTCCCCAAACAAAAGCAAGAGAACAGCCAACGTGAACCTCCCTGGTTTGCAAGGCTACTCCCACAGCATGAAAGATCTGCTTCTTGTAAGAGTCTCAGAACAGGGATCCCTTATTCATCTAGTCCAGTGGGGCTAATTTTAATGCTCTCCATTTTCACAGGCCCCAGATCCCCTCATCTATCAGAATCAGCGTTTGCGCAGGGGTGAGGAGTGAGCCACAGAAACCACGAGGGAATGTTGCCCTAGTCTGCAGAAGCTTACGTAAAGGAAATTCCACTGCAACTTGTCACAATCCTTATAGTCAGAGAAACTACTGTTTACCAGACATCAGCATTGGGACTAATATCTAAAGTACCAGATTTCCAAATAAATAAAAATGTATTCAAAACTTAAAGAAGTTAAAGAATACAAGTACCCTACATAATACGGATTACAAAATCTTATCTAAACATGAAAATTATAAAATTAGACAGTCATAGTAAAGATGAAAAATAAGTAAAACAAATTTCTTCGAGGAAAAAAAAAAAGGCTTTCCTAAGCTGTACTTAGCGTCTGCAGCCTGACATCTTGTCAACTAGCAAAGGTGTAAGAATACGGAGCTGAGTAACCAAGCTGAGCTCAGGCAGAGCAGTACTAACACTCTGGAAAACCTACTACCACATACTACCTTATTCAGCTCCGGAAGCACGTGGTCCTCTGTCATTCTCAACATTGCTGGAAACAGAAATTAAAAAACTATCTTTAAAGGAAAGCTACAAACGTATTATAGATACATTTCAAACACTAAATGTGTTTCACTGGACTAACCTTCAATATAAGGAAACCTTTTCACCAAGGAAAACTTATTTTCCTTCTAAAAAACTAAAAGTGTAAGACTTTAAATTCGAGGGGCGCCTGGGTGGCACAGCGGTTAAGCGTCTGCCTTCGGCTCAGGGCGTGATCCTGGCGTTATGGGATCGAGCCCCACATCAGGCTCTTCCGCTATGAGCCTGCTTCTTCCTCTCCCACTCCTCCTGCTTGCGTTCCCTCTCTCGCTGGCTGTCTCTATCTCTGTCAAATAAATAAAATCTTTAAAAAAAAAAAAAAAAAAGACTTTAAATTCGACTTGGATTTTCAGGTTCAAAATGGCTGGTCTAACGATCCTAAACTATTATTTTTTATCTTTGCCTTCAACTCAACCCATTGCCACTCCAGACAGACCGATGTGACTGCTGCTTTGTATGAAGATGGATGTGTGCAAAGCGGATTCATTCCTCTCCTAACATAAGGCGTTTCTTCTCTTAAAATCTGCAAGCAATTCGTTCTTCCAAAAGCTTTAGAATACCACACAAACATGTTTCTCTCCCTTGGGTTTTGTGCTATACAAAGATACTTGCACTAAGATTTATGTGTAAATACATACACTTACATATACTTATAGGCTTTCTTTAATATCTGCAGCTGAGTCATTTTGTCCTTTCAAAGGGTTGCGTTTTTGTACTATGTCCCCCCAAGTCAAAGGGAATGCTGCATGTGTTTTTTGCAGTGTTTAAATATCCCTTTTTTTTTTAATATCCCTCTTAATTGCATTTGGTCAGGAATAAGCACGCTGCATGTGATTCTGCAAACACAGACTGTTTTAGAAACTGTTCTTAATTAGTTCAAACTTCTACATTATCTGAAAAACGAGCCATGATCTAGTCTACTCATTCATTCATTTGTCCGTCCAAAAATTACTCATTGGGCATACTATGGGTGCTGGGGATACAGCGGTATAAAAGAAGTTCCTGCCTTCAAGGAGGCTACATTTTCCAAAGGAGCAAACCAAGGCTGCACCGCTAACGAGTGGCAGAGCCAGGATTATAATGAGGCCTCTGGTTCTCCGATCCAGCGTGCTTTCTGCAATGCCCTGCTCTAATGATAAGGACTGAGCAGTAATTCATTTCTCTTCTAATCAGGCTTCTCATTAGAGTTAGGACATGCAATAAGAATATAAACGGCCTCGACTATTCCAGTAATTACAAGTAAAACCAAACCTCTTCTGTAAAAGAAAATTATTTCGAAGATCTCATTCAGTTTTAATATTGTAATTTATTCTAATCAGCATCTCTGATATTAAACAGGCTGGCCTGATAAACACTCTGGCTCCCCATTCTGGCTAGCACTGGTACGGTTTTACGGAAAAAACAAAGAATTTTAAATGCCAACATCTGTGGATCCCATTCTTTTTTTTTATCACAAGCAATTACATTAGGCTGACAAATACAAAGTCTATTTGTAAGATAGCAGAATTGAAGATGTGGGCATTTGTTTAAAAGATGTGAGCACATTACAGATAATTTAACTTCTATTTACTCTTTAGAATTTTAAGAGATGTGGGATAAATCCCACTTATAACTAAATATTGCCTGTGTTGGAAGGGAATGTATGCTGGATTACTTCAAAGATATTAAGGGGGTGGGTCACAAAAATAGTACAAATGGGCCTACACAAAATATGCACCCGCTGTAGAGTAAGCATTAAAACACTATCAAGCCAATAAATCCTGGTTAACCACCTACAAATGAAACAGAGGCTGTGGAGACACAAAGAAAGGCGACGAGCGGTCTGCGATCTAGTTAGCTGGGGCACTGGTGTCTGATGGAAAAGACACTAGAAACTTCTTGTTCGGTGCTGTTCAACGTGGCAGGCATGACAGTGTGTGGATACGGAGTACTTCAAATGTGTACAGCATGACTAAAGACCTGAACCTATAATTTACATAATTTCAACTAATTTAAAGAGCCAAGGTGGCTACTGGCTACCCTAACGGACGGCATACATCTAGAAACAGAAGATCAAGAAACAGAACGGAAAATAAGTTACTCAAGAGCAGAGGCCAGATCTTTGCTAGTTTTTTTCCCCTCTCGTTTTAAAAAACCTAACACCTACCAGTGCCTAATACATAGCAGAGATTCAAAAATGTTATTTTAACCTAAGGAGACATTACAAGGTTAAAAAAAAAATGTTAACCATCAGTGAGTGCCAGGGACAATCGGTGCTACAAGTGACGTGTGGGGGGAGCTGGGGCTGTGGTACAGGAGGAGGAAGGTGGGCCATGTGGTGAAACTGAGGGCACCCATGAAGGGCACAGGAGGGGTCATTCTCTACTCCTACAGTTGCTTGAAATTTTACCAGAGTAACTGAAATATTCCAAATTGATACTCCCACAATTTTTATAGAAGTGTTAAGGTAACAAGAATGCTTCATTCAATTAACTTACCCACATAAAGCCAGCGAAAAAACGCTTTAAAGTTTTTCATACTACTATCTATAACTCTGAAAAGATAAAAATAAAAGAAATCAGAAATAAAATTATGATGTGTGGTTCATGTATCATCGTTCAATTGTTGTGGGATATAATAATCCTTACCATTCTCTTTTATCCTATCTGGAGGACATTTAAACCTTTGATTTCACAAATCAAACACATACCTAAAAATAAAGCTTCAGAAGAGCAAATCCTGGTTCTTTTCAAAAATAAAGCAAATGACTCAGATTCTAACTGGTTATAACAGCCTTGCCACAAACTGTGTAATAGCCTTCCCCAGCACTCAGTAAAGTATGAAATCCTTTTCCAACTTTGCAAATAAGTCAGGGGAAAAAACCGTTTTCAGCATTATTCTCAGTTAAAAAAAAATACTCACTGGTCAGTAAGAAGAAAAAACATCAACGCCAACAGAAAACCATGATTATAAATTTGTACTATGTCACTACCCTGATATCAGGGGACATTATTTTTGGAAGTTGATTTTTGATGCTTATTGTAACTGATCTCAAAAACTGAATTTCCTTGAGCTTTACAGAAATGGACCCCCCAAGTTTAAGTATTATAAGTGGATCTCATGTTCATTTTGATGAAATTGCCTCTAAACATGGACAGGGGTATCAATTTTTAAAAATCTCTTTAGGCTCACATCTAGCAAGGTAATTACTCTAAGAAGTAATACCTGCACTTTTCTTTCCTGAACCTCAAAGCCCCTTCCAAGCAAG
Organism: Ursus americanus; assembly: GCF_024610735.1. NCBI lineage: Eukaryota > Metazoa > Chordata > Mammalia > Carnivora > Ursidae > Ursus > Ursus americanus. The sequence goes on from NC_142134.1 coordinate 64,029,234, forward strand.
AAGTTTTATACTGCTGGAGAGGTGGGTCAGTAACATTAACCTAGTTCTCTAGAGTAAAACACTTGACCTAAAAAGACTGCGACATTTCTGATGTTACCAAGAAATATAATCAACACTCTCTTGTGGCAAAAATGAAAAAAGGGAAGAAAAGCTCCTTTCTGTCTTTCCCAATCAATACTCCGACTCCCCGCCCAGCCGGCAGGCAATCCCTGCTCTGTTACACGTGAACATCAAAATTCTCACTGCCTCCATTTCTTCATCTATAGCCTAAAATAATAATGCTATATTCAACTTACCTCAACAGAGAAGAAGTTAAATAAACAACCTTTTGTTCATATTGAAAAGTGATCACGAAAAGCTTAATATTTTACATTTACTCTCTGCAAATACGGTGAACCAAAAAATAATTCAACATACGGGAAAAGCAATGCCATCTCTCCTCTCATTTTGTCTTCTGAACACAAGTGTCTCCAACTTCTACTTTCTAAAACCCCATTAAAATGATAATGGAGCAGTGGGGAGGGTTGTGTTATAAACTCACAGAAACAAAAAGGACGGTAGAAAAGAAATTAATTTCAGAAATGTCAGAAAGAACACGTGGCTGATGAAGCTCAACAGAGGTGGCCCCACACAGGACATGGAGAGGACAGCCACCAAGGAGACTTCCGGCTTGTGGAATCCCAGGGACACTCGAATCTTGGAAATGTCAGGCTAGACAGCAGCCCTCAGGATGACATGTGGGGCTGGACACAGGAGGCCAAACTGAAATACAGAGCAGTCAATATGTTCTTTCCCCGAAAACACGAACGCCTACAGGTCTATCTCCCAAACAAGAACAAATGGACAGGGTTCTTCCAAGAAACCACATACACTGGGAAGAGCCAAGGCAGCTCGGTGCTGGCAGCCCCCAGCAAGGCTCTGTATGCCCCGGCGCCAAAGGCGGCTTTCTGCTGCCCCTGTCTGCACACATTCCGAGCAACTTCAAATCGCCTCATGAATAAACATGAGTAAACACTGGGGCATCAGGTATCTGAGGAAAGCTTGCACAGAGACCAAGACAAACAGAAAAGTGACCCAGGAAGTGGAGATCATTCAGGGAACGGCAGGCTTTTAAAAATATCTAATTAATGTCCTCAGAGATTTGAGAAGATGTCATCTACAAAGCAAGAGCACAGCTTTGAAAAATGATTAAAGAAATACGAAAACACTTCTGGAAATTGAAAGCCTAGGACTGCCATGATAAAGAATTCAATGCAACGGTTCAGGTAACGGTCATGTCCTCCACCTCACCTTGACTACTGATTTCAAAGCTGACACCCTAGACCCCGTCCCTGCCAGCTCGAACCCTCTGACTCTCAACGTCAAGCATGCCACTCACCAACAACCACCCATCTTCCCCGGGACCTCTCTCCAGCACCCCAGCTCTCGTCTCCCCAAGACTACTGCCTTCTGGTTCCCAGCTCTCCTCCCTGTCTCTCACTCATGCTGTGTCGCCACTTCCCTCCCAAAGCAGCTCAAATTCAAGGTTCATTTGAATCATGCCTTGCTTTAATTCCCTGGCCCCACTTCGGCTCCACTTCGGTCACCACGCCTAGCAGATCTAAGTGCTCGCCTGTTCTGTGCCCCGGCACACTCGGCGGACCCCGGCTGGAGAAAAGCCAGCAGCCACGCTGACCGGGGTCACTTCTACACTCTCACAAGGGCTCCCCACGTGGCCCTCGGCACCAGCCGCATCCGCCTGTCTCACCCTCCTGTTCTTCCTCCCACTGCCCTAGACAACTGGCTCACAGCTTCTCCTTTCTTCTTAAACCACGTCCCCACTCTTCCCTCCAGCTACTGACAGAACGTTGCCCAGCTCAGTAAGAACAGCTGGAAGTGAGCCTCTCTAAGCCCCCATGTGCTCAGATACCAGCACCTGGACCCTCTCCACAGCCTCCTCTCCTGTAATTATGGATACACCATCTTTCCAGCCCATTCCTCAATGCACCGCGTGGCCATCCCCTCCCACACTCTTACTCCAGCAATCCTCTCCTTTCTCGGCCACCACGAATTGTTCCCCTTCCAGGAGAACACCCCATCCCATATAAATATGCTCTAACTTCTCCCGTCATTAAGACAGAAAAACCCAACAACTGTCTGCAACCATTAGTCATTTCCTTCACAACAAAACTCCTCAAGAGATGACATTTGCTGTTTTCTTTGCATCTGCTCTCATTCTGCATCCCAACAGCTCCCATGACTCCATGACATGGCTCTGATTGAGGTCACCAATAATCGATTCTAGTAATGCTCTGATTATCTGTTCTATTCTTGGTCTTTGTCCTACTTGACTTAGCAGCATCTGACAACCGATACCTCATTCTTTCTTACAATGCTTCCATTGCTCAGCCTACAGGACACCCCCTCTCCTGGGCTTTCTGCCTCTCTAGTTTCCTTTGCTAGCTCCCCATCAACCCCATTTCTAAATGTTGGAATGCCCATCACTCAGTCTTCAGATCTGTCCTCTTCTCTAAGCACACTCACTACCTCATCCAGCCTCATGGCTTGAAATAACACCAACGTGTTGATGGCTCCCAAACTGAGATCTCCATCCTGGACCCCTCCCTTGAATATTAGTTTCATATGATCAACAGTGTCTTGGACAGTTCCATGAGGATATCTAACAGACATTTCAAATTTAATATGGCTGACACACTGAGCAGGTCATCAAAATTAACATCATGCAGGAGGGGCAGACAGACATCACTTGCCTCCAGATGTGACACCTTGAGAAGGACAGTCCACCAGTTATGTAGTATTCTGGCCAGGGAGGTATAACCTGAATCTAATCATAAAAATACCAGATAAACCCACATTGAGGAACATAAAATACACATATATATTTTATATATTCCCTCCCAAGTCTTCCTCATTTCAGTAAATGTCAGTCCTACTCTTCCAAGGGCTCAGGACCTAAACTCATAATTACCCATGACTCCTGTATTTTACCATCCACACACAATCATTTAGCAAATCCTGTTATTTCTACTTTGAAAATATACCCGGATTCTGACCTCTCTGAATTGTAACCATTTCTCTCCTGGCTTCTGTCCTTGCCCTCTTTTAATTTATTCTCAAAACTAAGCAAAAACAAGAGGATCTTTTAAAAACCTTAGTCATATCCTGTCACTCCATGACCCTAATTGCTTCTTATATCCAGAGTACAAGCCGAAGTCCTTCCAACTGCCAACAGGCTCTACACAACGTGGCCTACCCTCCATGAGCTCTCTCAACTCATCCTCTCTCTCTCACACTCTGCTCAACTCACTTTAGCTACAGTGGCTCCCAAGGCAAGCTCCAAACTCAGCACATTCAGAATTGCTGTCTCTTTTACCAAATGTCAATGACTCACTCCTCCCAACATCATCACCTCAGTGAGGCCTGCCCTATATAAAATCGCATCCCTTAGGGCCCCCTCCCCTGCTTGGTTTTTCTCTCCACTACTTACATTATCTGCCTTGCTATATATTTTAATCATTTATTTCTTTATTGTCTCTCACATTAGAATACAAGATCCATAAAAATTTTTAGTTTTGTTCACTACTATGTCCTTAGCATCTAGAATAATGTTTAAAATATAGTTATAAGTACTCAATAAATGTCTACGATGAATGACAATGTTGGGTAATGAAGTCAAGAAAATTCCTCGGGAAACAGAAAAGACATAGATATGAGAAATATGTGAGGAAAAACAGAAGACACAGATCAGTTCATGGCCTAACATCTGATCAACCAAGTTTCTAGAATAAAAATCTAATTTTTTTAAAAAAGGAGAAAGAGAAAAGGAGATTACCAAAATAATAACACAACGGAATTCAGGTTCAAATGGTATTTTCTTATTATCAGCACAATGAAAAGACCCACATTTAAAATAAACACTACCATGACATTTCAACGTATCAAGGATAAAGAATGAAGCTTTGAGAGATGAGCAACAAAAAAACCCCTATAGAGGGATGAGAATCAGAAGCACCAGACCTTCCATCAGGCACAAAAGGCCAGCAGACAATGAAGCAATACTTTCAAAGTTCTCTGAGAAAATGATTTCCCCTTCATCGTCCTACAGCCATTGGACACCATGAATCAAGTGTGAAGGTAGGAGAAAAGACACAGAGCTTATCATTTCATAGCTACTTTCTGAGTAAGTTACTGGAGGATGTTTTCCAACAAAGAGATTAAAGGAAGCAAGAAACAAAGGAGATCCTGAAGTGTGGGCCTAACCTGTGAAAGCACCAAAGTGCCTGCGTGATGGCTGTCAGGGGAGCTGGAGCGGCACGTCCAGATCGGTGCCAGGGAGGGAAGGTCAGAGGGGGAGATGTCAGGGATGGAGGGGGTCCCAGGGTGCGATACTGCCCTGGAGACAGGGGAAGAATCAAAGGATGTGACAAAGGCAGACAATGCAAGAAAAAAGAAAAAGTCTACGAAAAACAAACAAAGAAGAAGAATTTCTAAAACTGGTTACATAAAAGAAATGCGGTACAGTTATACAACTTAGAATAATGGAGGTTACCTGCAGAACTAAAAACAGAAACAGTTACAGGAGTTAAAAGGACTCCCCCTGGAGAGGGGACTGGAGTGAGGATGCATGGGAGAGTAAAAAACCGCTTTAACTGATGAAATGGCTGTGTTATTGCCTTGTTTTAATCATGTAAAGGTAATGACTTTGATAAAAACTTAAAAAACCCATTTTAAGAAAATCGTGACAATTTGCTGGGTTCTTGCTTATAAGAATAAAATATGCTCAGGTCAATGATTCCAGGTACCCCCAATACTTACTGAAGAAGTTCATTTGCTTTGAGTATGAAAGAGCCCACAGCGGTAATAGCATCTAAAGAGAAATAAATAAATATCATTTTTCCAGTAAGTAAAGTGTGTTTAATATATTCTATTGAAAAATTAAATTCCTACCTTCAATTCCTGTGGCATCTAGTCCAAGAGGTTCATATTTCTGCTTCCATGAAGCCATTCCTTTCAGTTCACTCAAATGATATAATAAAGACTCGGAGCCACTATCCAAAGCAGAAATAAGTTATTATCATTGCCATTATCAAGGTGGCAGACAGTTACCTCGCCTAAACATTTCCAAATTTCCAGAAATAAAAACTGAAAGTAACTTTCATTTTCTTTCTGTAAGAAATGATCATTTCTCAAAATTTTCTCTAAAAACTGTAACAGAACCATTTGGCCATCCTGACGACGGAGATGAATACATGACCACAAGATTCAATCTTACAAGATCACATTATGTCCTACAGTTATAGCCCTGGCACTTTGAAGACAGTCATATGGTCATCTTATTCACCCAAAAGCTATGCATTTAACATTCAACAAACATGTATTAAGCTCTAAGTCAGCACTATGCTACATACTGGGGACGTAATAGTGAAAAAAACCAAAGAATCCTTACAGCATTGACAGTCTCATGAGGGGAGGACACTCATAACCACAATCAGACAGTGTATCACTCCAACTATCATAAATGGCTGGAAGGAAATGCACACGAGTGCAGGTGTAATGGAATAACCTGACCTAATCTGGGGACTTAGGGAAGGCCTCTCAGAACAAGTGAGATTTCAGCTAAGGGATTCAGGTGAAGAGCAGGGTGGGAGTGGTCCAGAAGGCAAGATGGATACACAAAAGCCCTGGGTAGGAAGAAAAAAATGTCAAGTCTGGTAAGGCCACCAGTACACATGAAGCAGAGAGGCAGGTGTGTTAAAGGCCATGCAAAAGTTTTGGCCCTGAGGGCAACAAGAAGGCACTGGAAGTTTTTAAGTAAGAGTAACACGGTCAGATCTGCTGTGAGGAATACACCTGAGGGGCACAAATGTATATCTGTGGACTGGAAATCAGGCCAAAGGGCACTGCAGTGATCCAAGGCTGAGGTGATGTGGTAAGGGCTAGGGAACTCAGCATAAAGGGATTTTTCAAAATTTAAGTCCTACACCGAGCAGCTACATACAAACTGCTTCACTGAGGGAGCTGTGGCTAGAAACAGCATGAGACCTGAAGACTGGAGAGAGTCTGGCTGTGACACTTTGTAACTTCAGGACAGTTTGGATTTCAGTTTCTTCTTGTGTAAAAGGAGGATACTCATAATCAACACCTTGCCGAAGTGTTCAATGCAAAAATACATAACATGCTTTGTAAACTGTAAAATGATAAACATAATTTCCCTGCTCAAAAAAGGGTATATGGGGACGCCTGGGTGGCTCAGTTGGTTAAGTGTCTGCCTTTGGTTCAGGTCATGATCCCAGTGTCCTGAGATCAAGTCCCACATCGGGCTCCTTGCTCAGCAGGGAGCCTGCTTCTCCCTCTGCCTGCCACCCCCCTGCTTGTGTGCACTCTTTCTCTGACAAATTAATAAATAAAATCTTTAAAAAAGGGGGGGGTGTTATATGCCTTTTCAAAATATACTTCCTGGTTGTCTGGCTGAGAAAAAAAGCCCAGACAGAGAGCTTAGCCCAGTGAAAAAATGTCTGAAAATTATTTCAAGATTTACCATTATTGACTCTTTACACCTTGGCCCCTCCAAGATTCCCCTCAAGTGCCAATGCAACAATTTTAGCTAGAAAAGGCTCAAAAAGAGAATGCCAGTTGATGAAGAACACCGACACCAAGTACATGTAGACACAATACCAAAAATTCGACATCACCTTCGTACCTCTGTAAGTGACTTATAACCAATTTTTGTATACTGGAATATGATGACTCTATGGACTGGCCAAGCTTCTTTAAGCCCTAAGTAAGAGGAAAAAATATATTTAGCATATAAGTAAGATGTTGCATGCTGCTCTAAAAACTCAAGCATGTGCACACAGCCATTTAAAGACAAATATATTTTAACTGCACCTTTACTGTTAACTGGTTCATTAAGAGGGTCTGCAGTTCGGCACTACAATGAAAAAGAAAGTATTTTTAGTCTTCTCTATTCAAAGTGTGAATGCATTACTTAAGACTTTTAAATTTTAAAAGTAAAAGCAGCATTTTTAAACAAAATAAACAAAAAGAAACTGTCCAACAAGAAGTAAGACTTTGTTGTACTCACAAAGGAACACAGACAGAAAACAGGAAACAATCAAGTCCAGAAACAGCCTGAAGTCTATTTAAGATGTAATGAATACTAAAATGGCATTTCAAATCCGTAAGGAGAAAGCGTAACACAAAAAATTATGCTGGGCAATTATCTAAACCTTCAGATAAAAAGTTCATCTTCCACAGCATATAACCAAATAAATCACATCTGGGACATGTAGATGGAATAAAACATAAACTATAAAAAAACTCTAGAAGAAAATATAGATCCATCTCTGAATACTCTTAAGATGGGAAAGGACTTTTTAAGAATAACACTAAGGCAGATACCATAAAGAAAAAGACCGATGGGACCATAAAAAAATTAGAAATTTTTCTACACATTTAGATATATATATATATCTAACAAACACAGAAAATGATTACATTTACAAAAACTGCACAGAAAAATCTAGAAAAAGACAGTATTTTTATTCTTATGTACCAGAATTTTCTATTTTTTTTTACAACAAACATGAATTATTTTCAAAATAAAAAACTACTGTAAAAGAAGAAAAAGCAAGAGCACCTAATACGAGTTTACTACCTTGCTTTCCCCCACAACAGCAAGTGCATGAATTCATCTTGCACAGAAGTGGTTGTGCTCTTCTCCTAGATAAAATGGATAACATCATGATATGTATTTTTAAAATTATAACCGTATGTATAATTCAAAATTAAAACTATAGGAGCAGGACTCCCTTTCTTCAAATCCTTATTCAAATTGATTATCTATCAGTTCACGGAAAGTAGCCAGTCAGATCTTCCGACACCCGTCCTGACTCTCCACCTGCCGCACCTGCTCCGCTTCAGGCCTAGCCCCGCCTACGTTGTCCCAATTCGAGGAGGGCCCTTCCTCTCTGGGGAAGCAGTGTGAGGTCAGATGGAGCCATCACACCCGAGCAGTATCCATCAGGTAGCTCATGATGTCAATGAGGACAGCGCGCCTGCCTTCACTCTTTCCAGGGGAAACTTCACAAACCTTACCTGCACAAACTTGGTGAGACGAGAATCCATCTGCATCAGTATTTCTTCCCATGCTTCACACATACACGTTAGTGACAGATTTATATACTATTAATGAGAAGGAAAAAAATATCAGAATAGTTAAAAAAAAAAAAACTACATAAATCAATGTGCAGAGTAATATATGCTTCTTCCTGCCACCTATCTCAAAGAAATCCAGAATTTACTTTCAATCATTTTTAACTCAGCCTGTGAAAAGAGAAGACCACAGCTAATGCTTGATAACCACTTAACTATCAAACATTCTGAAATTAAGTTTTTATCTGGTAAAACAGACATCCTCTGGCTTTATATATGTATGTTTCATGTACACTAACTGTCAAAATGCTGGTTGAGTCAGCTATTCAATTTTCAAACAGAATCCTTAAAAAGACACCGATCTCTAGAAATCTTTGACATCAAGTAAGCCAGGGACTGTGGCAGACTGAAAAAGAAAAGCCACTGCTCTTTGTAGCTCCTCTACCCAGACGCAGACTCCGTCTCCCCAGTCCCTGAAGCTGGGCTGGCCTTGCGTCTTGCTGTGAGCGACACACAGCAAAAGGGACACTGAGTCCAAAGCCTCCAAAGGCTTTGCACGTTCCCCCTTGCATTTGACACCCCTGCTGTGGCCGCCACTTCACAAACGAGCCTGGGCTGGCCTGCTGGGAGATGGCACGTGTGCAGCCACCACGGCTAAGAGACACTCAGACCAGCCAGCTGGCCACTGATGCATGACCAGGCCCAGCTGAGATGAGCTGAACCCGGCCTGGATCAACAGAACCTTCTAGCTGAGCCCAGCCCGAACTGTGGACTGACTAAGACACTGACCCACAGAATCATGGCTAATTTAGGGTGGGTTTTTATGTGTAAGAGGGAACTGATACAGTGGCTGTTTTCCATAATGCCTGATTTGCAGTAAGACTTCTAAAATTCCAAAATGTTATTTCACTTAGGGGAGTATTTTTAAAAGACTTAAACTACTTTTTTCTTTTCTGGTGGGAATAGATTTTCAATTAAATTCCTTTTTCTTGTTAACGGACTTTGTAAGATTGTCAGAACAGACACTACACCACAGATAGTAGCTTTACAGAATAAAAATTTGCAAGTGTTTTATTTACAGACCGTTAGAAACTTGAGTAAATATTCATACAAAACAAGCTACAAATAAATACCTGTAAAAGTGCTGAAATGTGAGTGAACTTTCTAGCCATCCGAGTTACTTCAGGTAAGAAAGAGTACAACAGATTGGTTTCAAGCTGTAAAATCAAAATAAAGCGAGTTACAATCATACACACTTCTTTTAAAGATAAACCAGTCCCAGTTCAAAAAAAAAAAAAAATCCTAAATTTAGAAGAGTCAAGGTCTAAGTATGTATCAGAAAGACTATGTCTGAATTCTGCTACCTTAGCACCTAATACTTTGGAGACGAACGAACAGAACTTTAGGATTTTCTAATCTGCCATGTTTACCTGTGCACAGATCACCCCTCTCTAGGTTAGCAATGCCATCTCCATACTAGATAAATATAATAATCTATTTTGTAACACTATTATGAGATTTAAAAAATGATTACAAATACACATAAAAAGTTTTTAAAGAAGTATAGGCTACTGATAAACACAAGCTAAATATCCATTACAATGCCTTAAGAGGTGTATCTAAATAAAGCTGTTATTTAAAAAAATATCCATTACAAACTTCAAAGAAATAGTGAACCATTTTTTTACAGTGCCAAAGGCAATCCTAGAAATCATATTTTCATACAACCTTAAGATGAAGAGCAAATGTGATTAACTATTCTGGGGAATCAGGAAGTCAGAGTTCCCTGATGCTCTGAATACAACAATGAACACTGGAGAACATCAGACACAGTGCATCCCACATCTTTCTGTTCTTCTGTTTGAGAATTCGTACATCCTTAAGCTAAGTGGCTGGGTTATTCGGCATGAAAATCTAGGGACGTGGCGCCTGGCTGGCTCGGTTGGTGGCGTGCAACTCTTGATGTTGGGATTGTGAGTTTGAGCCCTATGCTGGGTGTAGAGATTACTTAAAAACAAAATCTTAAAAAAAAAAAAAAATCATCTAGGGAAGACTTTCTTAAAGGCAAGACTACAATCTAAATACTCCGTAGGAGCCCACGGGGTTTCCACAATCTACAATATAAACAGCATACAGCACAAAAGGTTTTTCCCAACATTAAGTGATCATCTTACCCCAGAGGCAATGTGTTGGTTAAGGGCACTGACCTTGAGCCACACTGCCAGCATCACTCCCATGAGTGACACCAAGCAAGTTCTGCAGTTTCTACTGATCTAAAAGGACCTACCTATTAGGTTGCTGTGAGGATTCAAATGAATTATACTGAATCACTCAGTACTTGGCACATATTAAACAACTGATAAATACTAACTGTTATTAGGATCAGAGTCCTAAGAACACACTTGATAGAAGGGGTGCCTGGGTGGCTCAGTCAGTTAGGTGTCTGACACTCGGTTTCGGCTCGGGTCATGATCTCATTGGTGGTGAGATGGTCACGTGACAGGCTCTGCACTCAGCACAGAATCTGCTTGGGATTCTCGCTCCCTCACCCTCTCTCCCACCCCCTGCTCACACGCTCTCTCTCAAATAAATAAATAAATCTTAAAAAAAAACCAAAACCATACCTGGTACAAAGATAAACTGGTATAGCAACAAATTAACATGGCTGGTCATTAATAAACTATCAAAACACTGTTTTTATGAAAACTCTACTGGGCCTTGGGAATAAAAAAGTGTTCAATAGGGTAATTACGATTTTATATATGAGATTTAGAAGCTCCAAGTTGGGTTTTTTTCCCTTTGTTTTAATAACCATTAGAATCCAAAGATAAGGATAATAAAAACTTATAAAACCTTAAAAAATGTATTAACTGTCTGCTGCTACCAGGTTTTCACACTTACCTGGAAGTAGGAGACCTCCGAAGCACCGCCCGCAGAAACCTCTGTGACCACTGATAATGATTTCAAATCACTGGATAAACACAGTGCAAGACAAGTACCAACAATCTGCGAAAGAGTCAAATGCCCTGGTCCATTTCGTATTATTGCTAGTCTGCATCTGCTTACAACACAGGCAACAGAAACTCACAGCACCCTCTAAAGCAGAAACACACACGTCTGACCCCTTCCAAGTGTGTGCAGGAGAGAGAAGGTGTGTATCCCCCCAGCCCACACCCCTCATGGACACACACCCCTCCATCAGGGGTCCCAAATCAAGTGCTGGAGAGCCTACAATATATTCTCTCCCCCTCAGGAATGGCAAGAACAGGACGGAAAAGCTGTGGCGAAGACCGAGACAGCAACCACGACAGATCTGGTACTAAGCAGATCCCTTCTCATGACGTCTGTCACAATCCAGTCATGAACTGTAGCTCTCGCTCTGACTACAGGCTAGAAAAACACTGAATCAGGGGCGCCTGGGTGGCGCAGTCGTTAAGCGTCTGCCTTCGGCTCAGGGCGTGATCCCGGCGTTATGGGATCGAGCCCCACATCAGGCTCCTCCGCTATGAGCCTGCTTCTTCCTCTCCCACTCCCCCTGCTTGTGTTCCCTCTCTCGCTGGCTGTCTCTCTCTCTGTCAAATACATAAATAAAATCTTTAAAAAAAAAAAAAAGATACTGAATCATAATCAAGTGCATCATATCAATCTTTTGTTAAGAAAAACGTGACTAACTCCACTAATAGTACCTGATCTTCCTAGAGACCATACCACCACTATTTCATCTTCGTAAGAAAATTATCCTAACATTTAAAAATGAATAACTGAGAAAAAAAAAACCTACTGTTTTGTTTTGTAAGTTAGCTGGTATATTCTAGGTGGTATATTCTAAGAGAAATGATGTTGAAAATTTTAAAGGAAAACTTACCCCCGTGACTCGAGCAATTTTGAACATTCCATACGCATAAAGCTCAATAAATCCAGAGCTTCCTCCGAGGACAAGAATATTAAGCCTAATTAAAAGGAATGTAACAAGCTGAGGACAACAGAGAAGACTGAGTTCTTAAACCAAGACATAAACTGTTCTTGCTCTCAGATAATCTGCATACTAAGGCTCCCCTGCAAGCTGAGGACAACAGAGAAGACTGAGTTCTTAAACCAAGACATAAACTGTTCTTGCTCTCAGATAATCTGCATACTAAGGCTCCCCTGCAAGCTGAGGACAACAGAGAAGACTGAGTTCTTAAACCAAGACATAAACTGTTCTTGCTCTCAGATAATCTGCATACTAAGGCTCCCCTGCGGGGAAACTGAAACCCCAAACAAATTCACCAACACTCAATATTCAATCACACGGGGCTTCTTCCTTTTCTCAAAGGAACAGAAATTTGCTCTAGCCTAAAAAAACATCGGTTTATAGTAAAATAAAGGTATAGTACTTTAACAACCACTGTATTTATATTCTCTCAATAACAACACAATCCTTTTTCCAGCTAAGACAATGTGCCATCAGTTGTTTCACGGCTCTGATGCTAAATGTATTTAAAAGGCTTAAAAAACTTGGAATATTTATTTAAATATTAGAAACTCTAGTAACATCTATCCTCCTTTACTTCTTATTAAAATAAATAAAGGGACATTACAGTATTTTTGAACTTGACACAATCAAAGACCGTACAATAAAAACAAGTCAATAAAAGATACTAATGTCTGTGTGTTGTTCCACGGTGTTTGTCAGCAGGAAATAACATGACACATAAAGGAACTGCCCTTGAAACTCTGAACTCTGTCTCAAATATCAAACATCAACTTTAAGAAATTAGACTTGTTATTTAAGATATTTGTGAGATTTACCTGACATCTCCCAAAAGCTTAATAATTTCATCAGAATTTTCTTCACTAAAATGTAAAAATAATCGGGTTACCTCTCAACCACATCTTTCAACTAATAAAAGATTATTTTACTTGAAAACAAAAAAGGCATATCTTACCTAAAAATTTTTGAGGTGTTGCTGTAACTAGAGAAAAACAGAGACTAGTGTAAAAAGCAAAAGAAATATATTTTTTCAAGCACACGAGAAAATCATCACAGTGTTAAAGGTAAAGGAAAGAGAAATCTGCAAGATGAATTCCAATGAAATTAAACTCTGATACTTACTTTTTTGGCAGGGTAGGTAGTTTAGGTAAGAGGAGATTTGATTCATCCTCAGCATTATAAAAGGATGTTAGAACACTGAAAAGAAAAAGAAGAGGTATTATAAAAACACCAAAGATTTTACTTGTCTTTCCATTAAAAAATACTTTTAAAAAATTGCCCAGTTTTACGTTATACACATTACCAAGTAAACAGATGCCACACATATTTTACTATTACACTATTACTGTTTTAATATTATATATTATATATAAGCATATAACTATACATATGTTACTGTTGTAACAGTCATAACAATCACAAACAGAAAAATAGGAAATTCTTCATTTACAAGGGGCTTTGCTTCTGGGGGAGGGGGAAACCCAGCCACTTCATACTTAGAGGAACAAATATTAATAAATAATTTTCTCTTGGGGCGCCTGGGTGGCTTAGTCGTTAAGCGTCTGCCTTTGGCCCAGGACGTGATCCCAGAGTGCTGGGATCGAGCCCCACATCAGGCTCCCTGCTCCACTGGGAGCCTGCTTCTTCCTCTCCCACTGCCCCTGCTTGTGTTCCCTCTCTCGCTGGCTGTCTGTCAAATAAATAAGTAAAGTGTTTTTTAAAAAAATAAATAAACAATTTTCTCTACGTACTCAGTATGAGATAGTAAGAATTTAGGATTTTTTTTTAAAGATTTTATTTATTTGAGAGAAGAGCATGAGTAGGGGAAGGGGTACAGGAAAATAGCGAAGCAGACTCCTTGCTAAGCAAGGAGCCCGACACAGGGCTCAATCCCAGGACCCCAGGATCATGACCTGAGCTGAAGGCAGACACTTAATTTATGATTTTTTAACTCTCATCTAAGAACCAATACTAAACATATGTGAGTACCAAGGATGAATGGGTTTTAGAGAACACTGCAGTTATTCTATCATTTAACTGTGGGTTCTATAGCTTATATACATTTGGGGATTTGACAGCCCGGCAGGTATCTAAGATGACACCACACATTTTGAAATAGTCTTGCTTATTCTCTTTTCTCGATTCTACCTCCAAATAAGGTGGTAATAAATGAGTGAAAAGGTGAAAAGGTGGTGACTTGGCACGCATTTTCCCCTCCACTTTAACACAAACTAGGGGTCCTGAGAGATCCTGGAATCCCCACAGTGTATTTCTAAGCTATTAGTAGAAAGTATGTTAGGGAGAGACTTAGCAGGTACCTGGAATGGGATAGAAATGACATGGTATACTCTGCTCCTCTCAGTATTGATAAAGTCACATGACCTTTTGCAACTCTGGATTATCTGATGATGCATTAAATATAGATAAATGTTTTATCTATAGTGAATTTCAAACACCAGGTGAGATCCTTATTATTCAACTTTTTATAGACTCCCCCTTTAGTTAATTTGAAATTAACTTAAAACTTTATTAGAAAGGAAAAACTATGGGTAAGAAAACTATCACATTTCCTCAAAAAACACAAAACAAAACACCTTTTATTTTCAGTATTAGCTAAACCCACTCATCCTTTAGTGACTGCAAACCTGGTATATGACTTGAATGTAGTAGAAGGCAAAGTTATTTTCGTGCGACCAGGAAGCTATCAGGACCACAGACACAGAAAGAACTCGTTCAGCATCAAAACAAAGTGTTCCGGGACACCTGGGTGGCTCAGTCAGTTAAGTGTCTACCTTTGGCTCAGGTCATGATCCCAGGGTCCTGGCATTGAGCCCCCACACTGGGCTCTCTGCTCAGCAGAGGAATCTGCTTCTCCCTCTTCCTCAGCCCCTCCCCCTGAGATAGCTCCCTATCTCTCTCTCTCAAATAAATAAAATCTTTAAACAAACCAAACAAAAACCAAAAAACCCAGAGTGCTCAACTTGGTACTTTCTGTACTCAGGATATTTACTAACATCCAAAAAAACCCCAAAGCTCCAAAAGAAACAAGTGGCAAAAAGGAAAAAAAAACCCTCAATTTGCTAATCAGTGATTTTAATTTCTATTACTTGAAAGTACAAATCACTACCATAGGATCTCACACATACATGGAAGAAAACATGGACACACAGGAAGGGGGGGGAAAGAAAAAAGAGAGGGAAACAAGCCATAAAAGACTCTTAACGATAGAGAACAGAGCGAGGGCTGATGGAAGGAGGTGGATGGGGGATGGGCTGAATGGGTGACAGACATGAGGGGGCTGCTTGTGATGAGCACCGGGTGCGGGATGTAAGTGATGAATCACTGAATTCTACTCCAGAAACCAATATTGCACTGTTAACTACCTAAAATTTAAGTTAAAAATAAATAAATAATAAAGAAAGTACAAATCACTGATCTTAACTACTAAAAATAAAAAAGCAAAGAAAAACCTTAGCCCTGCAGGCATTATTGCTTCAATAAAGAAAACAGATTTTTTTCAGAAGAAAAAAAAAATCTAACAAAGCATTACAAAATTTCATCCTGATAAACCGAAAACCCAGAGTTAAATGCAATGTGCCCATGCCCAACACTCAGATCCTCCCCAGTGTCTGTTTCGATCCCAGAAGTGCACGACTTTAAAACCCAGAGATAAATGCAATGTGCCCATGCCCAACACTCAGATCCTCCCCAGTGTCTGTTTCAATCCCGGAAGGGCACGACTGTCCCGCCGTGGCTGCGGGAGTCCGCCTTCTACTCCTCTACCTGCTTTCTGCAGTCACTTCCATCCAGTGCATACAGGACACTGGGGCCTCCACAGAGAAGGAGTGCAAGCTTTCAGGTTTCTCTACATCACACAGAACGATTTTCTTGGTGTCAGCAAGAGCAAAGGCCAAAACTGAAACAAGAAGAGACAATCAGGACAAATTCCTGTAACATTCCAGAAAACGAAACAGCTATTTCACTTCTTGCCCAGTTTTACTATTTTAAATGCATCACAATCATAGAAATTATTTAACCTAAAAATCTTTCCTTTAAATAATATTTTTAAAAATGGAAAGATATCTTTACATGTAGTTATACTGTCATCTGAGCTTATCTTCAAAGGCTCGAACTCTCATGAGCGACCTACTACTTTCTTGTGTACTGCACTTAATGTCTTACACATCGAAGCCTCTGGCTGGAGCCCTGCATCCAAGCGGAAGATACAGAACAGCTCTCAACAGACAGACAATAATATCCTATCACCAAGCCAGGCTGGTCTCGTGAACGTGCCTAAATGGTGGGAAGTGATGCCATCTGCTTGGTTCTCAGAAGGCTCAGTATTCCCCTTTGTGCCTAACCCTTAATGGGAAACGAGACTGTCAAATGCTGATGAGTCTTCTTCCTTTCGCTGTGGCTGAATTATCTAGTATAGTTTTTCCACGTAAGTCATGAACAGCTTCCTAACACATCAACTTTAAGAATTTCTAAGTAGAGGGCTATGCATTTCACTGTATACCAACACACACAATTGTGCAGGATGTGAGGCAATCCACATCTCCTCTTCTTCAAAACAATTTAAAGCAATCTTGAAATAATCATTACCTAAAAACCCTTATTTCACTGTCCCAAAAACACAAGGCATATTTTTTTAATGATAAAAAATTCATCTACTTATATACATTCCAACACACATGGACTTTCGTGATTCGTTTTTGAGATTCTGGTGGTTTGGGATGAAAAGTGCAGGATCTCATAATGTTACTTATAAAAGTCCTCTAATTTTACAAATACCCTTTTTTTTTTTTTTACTAAAAGATAAAATGAGAGCTGAACAAATTAAGTACAGACAGATGAGGGTTTCAGGGTGTTTTACTAGAAAAAAATTAAGCAATAAGGATTACATATCATTTTGCAAAAATGATTCCGTTTTCCTTAAAGTACCAATGATAACAGATGAACTTTAAGCTGTGTAATTGACAGCATTTTACTGTATTGACTCTATGTGTACAGCAGCTCAAATCATGACTGACATTTGTAAAAACAACAGGTGGAAGGACAGAGTTCAGTCATCAAAGCCGAAAAGCTACAAATTTAAAGGGCACAAGGAGAAAGAGAAAGAAATGGGGTCAGAGCTGATAGTCCTTCAGGTGAGGCAAGCATTTGTGCCGAGAGAATAGTTATGAGCTACACATTTAATGCCAAAGTACATTTTGGGGAGAAAAAGAACAAAATGG
This sequence comes from Ursus americanus, assembly GCF_024610735.1. Classification (NCBI taxonomy): domain Eukaryota; kingdom Metazoa; phylum Chordata; class Mammalia; order Carnivora; family Ursidae; genus Ursus; species Ursus americanus. Next base: position 64,046,598 of record NC_142134.1, read on the forward strand.
TACTGAACAGACTAGTGAACGGTAGATGGAGCGTGGGCCATCAGTGCAGGACAAGACAGCACCAAGAGCAAAGCCTAAGTATTTTATATATCCCATCAGATTTGATTTTAGCGTTACCTTTGCCAAGAAGTCAAATTTCATTTGAGAGAGATCTCGGCCAAGAAGCAACATAGTAAAGTTAATCTCAACTCTATGAAAACACTTTAAAGTTTCCAAAAATCAAAGTTCCCAAATTGTTATTTGGTATATAATAAGAACATAATGAGAACAATAAATTCTTTTTTATAAAATACTTTTTTGTGAACAGTAACAATACTGTATTTTTTTTAACATTTCTTTTTTAAAGATTTTATTTATTTATTTGAGAGAGAGAGAGAGAGAGAGCAAGCACAAGCAGGGGGAGCTGCAGACGGAGGGGGAGCAGCAGACTCCCTGTTGAGCAGGGAGCCCAACGTGGGGCTTGATCCCAGGACCCTGAGATCATGACCTGAGCCGGAGGCAGATGCTTAACCGACTGAGCCACCCAGGCACTCCAATAATAATGTATTTTCAAAGAATACTATCATTACGTTTGCCATCTGGTCTCCAAGCCAGACAGGTCACTTCCTTTCCTGTATTTTCATTTGGTGGAAAACTCCAAACTCGATGGAAACTTGCAAGTCGATGAAGTAAAACCTAAGACAAAACAGATACAATCACAAAAAATAAAAAATCCATTTCCAAAACTGAAATAAACCTAGATCCTCGCTATAAAATCTTTAAAAATAATCTCAAGCATAACATTTAGCTATCAGACGAAATTAGAAGATGACAAGGTCTGAATGAACTGAAGGTATATTCAAAGAGATGGGTGAAACAAGACCTAATTTAACCCTGTACTCTACACATTTTCCTATCTTCTATGTCAACAAAGAGACTCATCTTTTAGAAAGAAATAAGGTTGTCCAAGATCATGACAGAAAAAGAAATAAAGAACATAAACAGCACTAGAAAAGTTGCTGTAATAGTCAAAGAACACCAAACTTGGAGTCAGACACCCTGGGATGGAATTTCACCTGTGTCGCTTACTGGCCATAGATCTTGGACAAGTCCCTTGGCCATTCTAAACTTCCACTTCCACACGGGAAAATTCCCAGGGTCAAGATGTGCCCCAGACCTCCTTCTGATTCAAAAATAAGACTGTCCCTACTCCATCCTCTATACAACCATTGAAATAAGGGACGGCATGCACCCCTGCAGACCCTCCCACACCGTCTTAGGTCCCCACACTCACAGCTTCACCTCTCCCGCTCTTAGCTCACAACACTCTTCACTCCTGGTACATCAGCCCCCTACAGGGAGCCAGGACTCCCAAGGAATCCTTCATTACCTAGACGTAATGCTCTTTTCTGAGCCCATCTCTGCCATTCCTTACTTCCAAAACCTTTCTTCTGTGCCCTCTGAAATTCATGGTCCAGTATCATCAAGATGCTCATATCTTCCTTCTCTTCTCCAAAATGTGCTTCTCACCCAAGGACACTGCTTTCCAGCAGGAGTCTCAGGTGAGAGCCATGCTGCATCCCTTGTTCCCCATTCTGCTGCGCCAGGAGATGAAGGAGGTTTCCTCCTTGATTCCCCGATGCCACTTCAGATGACTTTTCTTCTCTTAAAATCCTCTAACTCTGAATTATATGCAGTTACCCAATAACACCCACTCCCCCTCTTAACTGCAATTCCCTAAAGACGCTTAGGCCATTCCCCTCATTCCTGGAAGATCTGGACTCCTATCTGGCTCACTCATGCTTTGATTTCAAGAGCTACAATGTCCTGGCTTTTCAGTTCTCAACTACCTTTCTTCCAATGATCATGTCTTCTACTCACCTCAGTCACTCCCAGGGTCATGCCCTTGACTTAGTCCTTACAGTTACAAGTGCTGCCATGATGTTTCAAACCTCCCCCTTTCCACCACTGCATCTATCCTCTAGCTCATCCCCTACTAATACCCAACTTCAATTCTTCAACCTCACCAAGTCCTACAACCCACTGATTCCACCTACTCATTGTCCCTCACTCACACACGCCCCCACTTCCATACTTAATCATGTTAGAATCCAAGGATCATCATTACCACCGCTCCTCTGACATGCAACTTTAACCCCCTTGCATCTTTCTTGCTACGTCACATTTGCAAACAACAACGATGCCTACACCCACCCAGCTGAACGGAAGATCAGAGACACAGCCATGCTCACTAGATTCCCTCGAACTACGAAGCCACCAACCTCCCGTGGCTCTTAACACTGACCAGCAATCTTATTAAGTCTCCCTAGCCCGCCTGCCTTGTCCGCTTTTCATACTCCTCCTTTCTCCTCAAACTTCCAGTATTTTCTTCTCCACCCTCACTCCCAGACAGCATTCTTTCTTCTTCACTGAGGAAATGAAAACAAGTGCCCACTATTACATCTACGCATCTAGTCCCAGCGATGTCCCATTCTCTCCCTTCCTTCCTGCTGCTGCCACTCTCTTCTCTAGAGCATGAGGAGTTCCAAGGCCCAGTGGCAAAGAAGAGGGACCAGAAGACATCAAGGAGGGCCTTGAGAAAGGAGACATCAATGCCTGGTGAGAAGTTATTAGCAGTCAACATAGGGATGCAGCTTGGCAGGCTGCTAAGTATTCCTTACCACCTGGAGTCCAAGCCAGTCTGCACACAATACGACTCTCACCTGGCCAGGTTACTCTCAGGAAACCTGCCCAAAGGCCAAAGGAGGAAAGATGCAGAGCTGAAGGGTTCCTCACAACATGGTTACCAGGTAACCAGAATTCTCAGGAGAAAGGCAGATGCCGCGGGTACACTTGATGAAGCCTAGCGTGATATGAACTAGAAACGCTAAGTGACAACACTCATGTACACGCCGTCAGGAACCCAGGGAATCATCACTCCTTCGCAAAACGTAAAGATATTTTTAATAGGAGGTAGCGATCCAATCCGTAGTAGGAAACTGGGCCAAGAGATTCTAGATTTTTTAACCTACCCTCTGTGGCAGCTACCTGCATGCCCATTCGCAGCTCTGGTTTGACAATAACTCATCTTCCTTCTGTTAGGAAACCCCAAGCAAATTTAGGGCAGGGTCTGTGGATCTACTACTATGTCTAGTTGATGAGTGACACATTATGGGCTTTTAAAAAGTCCACTTAACAAATGAGTAAAAGAGACTTGGGGAATGCAGGGCTGTGCGACTATGCTGTGTGAAAAATGTTTTCGCCATGAAATACGAGACATGGGCACATAAATGATCCTTCCCGTATACGCTCCCTTCTACTTTCACCTAAGGTTTACAGCAGCTTGGAAAGGAAGGGGGCGGGGTCCACAGGCGGTCCAGCGAGTCCACAAAAGGGGAAACTGAGGCTGGGCTACGGTGCAACGCGCTCGCTGTCCGGTCGGGCTCACTCACCTCGCCCGCCGTGTTGGCCAAAGCGATGAGATCCCGCTTGGGTGACCAGACCAGGAAAATGATCTCCTGCGGCAGCTGCTTCTCTCCCACCACCCGGAAGGACGGGAAACAGGTCGGAAAACGCAACATGGGGGCGGCCCTGCAATGACACCCCAGTCGGAGACCGGCAGGCGCCTCCCGCGGCCACCACGCCCCCGGCCGTCCCAGAAGAGCTCTGACCCCGGCGGTACCTGCGAGACCCCTCTCCGCGGTCCACACGGCCCGGGTGGCCTCTCCCTCCCTCCACCCGCCGCGCGCCCGAACCTCCGCCCCGCCCCGCCGGCCCGTCGCCCCGTCGCCCCGCGCTGCAGGCACTTCCGGCGCCCGGACTTCCTCGCGAGAGGACCAGGCGGCGCGGGCGGGGGCGCGCGGGCGGGGGCGCGCGGGCGGGGGCGCGCGGGCGGGGGCGCGCGGGCGGGGGCGCGCGGGCGGGGGCGCGCGGGCGGGGGCGCGCGGGCGGGGGCGCGCGGGCGGGGGCGCGCGGGCGGGGGCGCGCGGGCGTTCCCGAGGCCGCATGACCGCCTGTAGGTAAGGCGTGGCCCCACGTGTGTGCGCGCCTTCGCCGGCCTCGTTAGTTTTCCCGGAAATTCGCTGCCAGGGGGTCACTGGGCCAGTATAGGTTTGGGGGTGAGGCCCTAGAGACTGTGGGGAGGAAAAGAAAAGGAACGCAAATACTAGGTCCTGATCGGCTGGGGCCTCCCTTGACCGCCTCCAAACAGGTGATTAACAGCCCCAGTTGCTCAGTAGAATCACCTGGAGAGATTTATTTTTTAAACCCCTCCCCTGCCCAGGGGGCACCCCAGATCAATTGAAAGAGGCTTGATAAAGAATGCGACCCAGTATTTATTAACTCTCTAGGTGGGGAGGGCCCTGCTCCAAAACCTCGGAGTAGGCAACTATCTTGATGATCCCATGAAGCCTCAACAACTCCTTGGTAGTAGCAGCCCCACCATAATAAATGAGGGCTGTGGGCTCGTCCAGGATTTATCCTACAGCTGACTGAGGGTCTACTAGGAGAAAGAATCCGAAAGAATCTAGGCTACACAAATGCATGGAGCATGGGCTCTGCCCTAAAAGGCTTACCGTTCAGCTTGGCCAACATGTAAGATGCTGCTTCATGCAGGACAAATTTAAATGTTAGCATGTTCAAAAGTTCACACAAGTTATTCCCCCAGTGAAGAGAATATGACCATATATCCTCCTCTGATCCCTGAACTTAAAATCTACATTAGAACACCATCTGCCTTTCACTTACTCAAAGGAGAAAGAAGTGGTAGAAACTTCAAGTTTAACAAGACCCATCTTCTTGCCCTCTGTCTGGATCTTGCCCCTGGGAAGTAGGTGTCAGAGGCAGGTTCATTCATTCAGCAGCAAATATTCGGGCCACTAGTTGGTGGCACTCTTCTTACCTGATGCCTACCCTGCTCCCCTTTCAAGAGAGAGGCTTTTCCCCTTGCCTTTGCTGCAAACAATTTAGCATGACCCGCGAATTCTTCCAGAGGCAACATTTCTAAGGTGAGAATGGACTTGCTTTATTATTCATGAAATGCGTTTTCAGGCATTATTTAACGTTCTGGGGTGGCAGTAATGGACAATCGGGATGCTGGGGGGGGGGGGCAACATCCATCCACCTAACATTCTTACGTAAATTGAATGCCCATTTTCTTGAAACTTATCCTTAATATGAACACTCATCTAACACATGAGGACTGGTAATAGGAGTATGCACTCAGTGCTACCAGACAGAGGAGAGTAGTGCATTCACAGCGGAGAATTTCCCAGAAGGTATTACAGCCCAGGAAACAGCATAGGGGTGGAGTTCCAGGTGTGGCCAGGAAACAGCAAATGATTTTATGTGGCCATAGCACCTCATGTGTACTTGTGGGACTGAGGGGCACTGTAAATCTTCCAGAGTAGCCACAGGACAAAGTAGCCACTAACACAGTGTTTCCAGCCTTTTCTTTTCCCCGCTCACCCACAAAGGAGATTTTAGGCCTTAACTCCTTTTCTTTGTCTTCCCCATTCTCTAAGGGAAAACACTGCTTTGGCACACTGGTTTACTTAGGCTTCTGTGGCACAGAGTCAAGAGGAAAAGGGAAGAATGCCCAGGTCTTTTAAGGAGGCAAGGGCAGGAGATAGAAATGAATTGGGGGGAGGGAGGGAAATGGAAGAGAAAAATACTCTAAGAATTTCCATGGTCTGTATATCCTCTTCCTAGTGCTTGAAAAAAAAATGCAAGAACTAGCTTTCTTGAAATAACATTTTGGTAGCTAGGCTGTTTATTTGACCACCACAACCCTTGGGCTAGGCCAGGTTAATGGCATCTTTCCATGTGTTGTAATGGTATAGGGTTGGATTTTGAAGGGCCAGGCAGCTGTCAAAAGATTTATTGGGGGGGGGGGTGTATTGTTGGTTGCATCACACTGGTTCATTGGTTATTCAGGACCTGAATTCTTGTGACAGGAGTGATGACGAGTTAGAAAGGAAGGACTGGAGGTGTCAAGATGGGCACGTGGGTATGGGGGAGGTGCAATTCCAGGCGTTTCTGAAGTAGAATACTAAGAACTGATTATTGATTGGATTGAGGGAATGAAAGCAAGGGAATAGTCAAGACTAAGGTTGGGATATTTGGGTATGCAGACTCAAGGAACAGAGAAATGGTTGTTGCTGGATTAGGACAGAGGTAATGAGGGAAGTATGAAGGGGAAGGGAGGGAAACAGACCAGAGCAAAGGAGCTGAGTGAGGACTATATTCAGGTGGAGGTGTGGTGTGCAAATCTGGGATGACCAACAGGAACCTGGAATGGCAACAGGAACCTGAAAGGGAAAAGTCAGGCCCTGGGCAAAGATGTGGGAATCACTGTATGCAAGAATGGAAGATGGAACTACGTGGGATGTGACTAATATAGGCCATGCGAGAGGCTGCTATTTTGAGAGGTCTATTTCGAAATCATAAAATAAGTAAAACATACAAAATAAGAAATTGACCGAATTTGCTGGAAAGAGATAAATGTAGAAGATTGGTGTTAGAATCTCTCACCCTACCATGGTTGCATTTATTAGGTAACAAAAAATCCCAACTTAAAGTGGCAGAAGTAATAACTACAATGTATTGGGCCCATGTAAATTATAAGTCCTGAAGTAGGGCTAACTTCAGGTCAGGCTAGATCCAGCAACCAAGAGTCATCAGGGACCAAGCTCAGGGTATACATCGTCATAAGTCTGGCTCCCCATGTGGTCGGTCACTGGAAAGCTACCAACAGCAACTGATCTACATGCATCTGTATTCAGAGAGAGAACACCTCTTCACCAGTCACAAGACTGAAGTCCTGAGTTTTGCTGTGATTAGACCAACCCCTATCCTGAGCCTACCTGCACTGAGTCACACACAGGTAAGGGGTATGGAATTATGCCCAATAAAAAGTCCTCCCTAAGAGCTGGGGAGGATGTCTGTCCTCTCTCTCCCAAACCCCATGGCAGGCACACGACGGAGAGGATGGGAAAGATCCCGCTGATGCAACCGATCGACCACTGTTCAATATGACAATTGTACCCAAGTTTTAAGTACAAAAGGCATCTGGGAGATGGTCCGTCCTGGCAGAGAGTTTAAACCCAGGGTGTTTTGTTTGTCTCTGCGAAAGAAATTCAGAGACCGACTCATGTGATTCCAATCTGGAGAAGTTCTAATAAGAGCTGCAGACCCAGTACTTTCTTATATGTATAGAAATTTATCCTAAGGAAACAAAAGATTTGGCCATAAGTATGTTTAGCATAGGGCTGTTTACAAGAGTGAAAAAATGCAAACAACTTAGATGTCCAACCATAAGAGATTGATTTTAAAAATATACCCATACTGAAGAATAATACTATTGTTGTAAATATAAACTGATGTTCAGATATTTATGAAAAAGATTACAAAATAGTATGTATTCCCAATTCCATTTCTGTGGGGGAAATTTTAGAGTGTTTATATAGCTATTTATACAAAAATTTATCTTCGGAGAACGTACACAGAAGTTGTGACAGTGGTTATCTCTGGGTGGGAAGATTAGAGAGGCTTCTTTTCCTTTTCTTGGATTTACCTGGCTCATGCATTAATTGTAAAGCTAACAGGCAAGCCCTTTATCTGTTAGGCATATAAAATGTTCAGTCTGATTTCTGTGGGTTCTCCTGCTCCTTGCCCCGACACGCACAGGTGAAGAAACTGGCCCATCTCCTCGGCTCAGTTTCTTAGAGACCAGCAGCTGTTAGGTTCTCATCTGCAGTGGTATTAAGCAACTAGTGTAAGAATCTTGTGACTGTCCAGCTAATGGGATAAAACTCACCGCTCAGAGCCCCGAGATCTGCTCGCTCACTTTGGGTGCTTTTTTCCCCAGTCTTGCTGAGTTAACAATTATACTCAATCACCTGAAATCAAATTGTCGAGATCTTATCTGCCCGTGATTGCAATGACCTTCTTGGCTGACCCTGGACTAATTTAACCCCTGTCCTAATGTTCCACTTAAAATGGCATTCAAATAAGTGAAAGTGGATTTTCCGTGGCAGTCTGTGCAAGCTTTCCTTACCTAGGTAGCTCTAAGCGTAGTAGCCTCTTCCTCATGTAGCACAGTTCGGGTGTTGAGACCTCGAGCAGTATATGACACAGCATTTCCACGTCCCGATTGTTCACTCAGTCCCGATTTACGAGCCGCTGCCACTTGGCGGGTGAGGAAGCGTGTCAGCCCGCTTCCCGGGGTTGTGGGGAGGATTAGTGAAGTCACAGGGGCAGCAGCTGGTTGTCTCTGACATCACTGTGTGCAAGGCACAGCTAGTGAACACACACCACGGTGTCCACAGGCCCGTGCTACCAACGAGCTTCTAGCTGTACAGGGCAAATAAGTACAAAAAAGTCGATCTAATACAGGGCACTCTTTAAGTACCTTAAAAGAAAGAGAAATGCAGATGCACAAACACGCACATTTTTATTTCACTGGCAAGAGATGTACTAATCCAGTGGAGACACCAACAAGGACATGGTGAAGGAGATAGCATCACACCAGAGCCTTTTGTGGGCTGTGGTTTTATTTAAAAATTAGTCAAACTTCTCCTAGATACCCAGTATTTTGTAGATAACTTTGAAGGGGCTAGACATCATCCTAAGTGTTTTTCAAAATAACCTTGGAAGCTGAATTAGTCCAAGCTTAAAGGCCGTCAGTCTTGCTCACACAGCACATCGCAACCTTAAACACACATCTGAACCCTCAGGGTCAAGACAGTTTTCCTACTGACTCTAAATACCCCCCCCCCAATATTGTTTCGGTCTGTTTTCCTTTTTTCAGTCTTTATAGGAAAGAGAAAAGACCAAGGGGAGCCTGGGTGGCTCAGTCAGTTGACCATCTGGCTCTTGATCTCAGCTCAGGTCTTGATCTAGGGGTCATGAGTTCAAGCCCCACATTGGGCTCCATGCTAGGCATGAAGCCTACTTAACAAAAATAAATGAATAATAATTAAAAATAAATACAAGAAAGAGAAAAAACCAAGTCCTCTCCGTATCTTAGGCATGCCTACTGTGAAGAATTGAATCGTATCCTCTAAATCCAGACGCTGAAGCCCTAGCCCCAGTACTTCAGAACAGGACTGTATTTGGAGATGGGCCTTTAAAGTGGAAATTAAGGTAAACTGAGGCCATGGGAGTGGGCCCTAATCCAATGTGACTAGTATCATTATAAGAAGAGGAAATTTGGACACAAAGAGATATGGGGAATCACACACACAGAAGAAACACCACGGGAGGAGTGAGAAGGTAAGTTAAGGAGAGGGGCAGAAGATCCAAACTTGCCAATGCCTTGATCTTTTTTTTTTTTTTTTAAGATTGTATTTATTTATTTGACAGAGAGAGAGGCAGCGAGAGAGGGAACACAAGCAGGGGGAGTGGGAGAGGGAGAAGCAGGCTTCCGGCTGAGCAGGGAGCCCGATGCGGGGCTCGATCCCAGAACGCTGGGATCATGACCTGAGCCGAAGGCAGACGCTTAACGACTGAGCCACCCAGGCGCCCCCCAACACCTTGATCTTGGACTTCCAGCTTCCAAGACTGTGAGAAAAAAAATTATTTTTATTTAAGCCGCCAGTCTCTGGTATTTGTTATGGCAGCCCTAGCAAACTAATGCACCTACCATCTGAAAACGTCTAGAAAATTCCATGCTTTCATCAAATTTTTATTGAGCGCCTACAATGCACAAGAGATATAAGATGGTATAAAATGGGTACTGACATTAAGAAACTGAAACCTTTTGGGGAAATAGAAACTATAAATCTAATCACAGAATAATACATGAAAAGTGCCTCAAATGTGGTTGCAGAACACCCAGGCTTCAGAGAGGAAGGTACCGGCTGGTAGCAGGACTCAGGTAAGACTTCCCAAAGAGAGCGGGACTTGGGCCAGGGCCTGAAGTCTCCATACGACTTTAATAGAAGGCCATATGGAGGGAAATACTCCAAACAGAAAGAACAGGATGAGATGAAAAGAGGGGGCATACTGGTGAAATAAATTAGTCTAAATACCAAACTGAATGTAAGAAAAACCTGAAATCTGATCATTCAGGGCCTATGAAGTGACTCTGGATTTCCTTAAATTTTGTAATATAAGCAAGAAGTACAATGAAATTTAGCTGTAATAATTTAAGAAAAAACATACTTTTAAAAAGCTTAGAAAGTTTTGTGTGTCAAATTTGGGGATTTTCCTCTATTGCTGTTTTGAGTAGGTATCTTAATGTTCAGATATGCAGATTTCTAATTAGAACAAATGACCTCATCTCCCATCACACTTTACCTCCCAGAGACATTTTTACATCCTATTAGTTTATGCCCTGAGAAAAGAAAGTCCTTAAAATTAGTATTAATTGAACAAAGAACAGAATAACCAAATTTCTTTTTCTTTTTAAGATTTATTTATTGGCAGCGGGGGGGGGGGGGTGTTGGGGAATAGGGAGAGAATCTCCAGCAGACTCCCCGCTAAGTGCGGAGCCCGACACGGGACTCAGTCTCATAACCCTGACATCATGACCTGAGCCGAAATCAAGAGTTGTATGATTAACCAACTGAGCCACCCAGGGGGCCCCAGAATCACCACATTTTTTACTTTCAACTTCCTAAGCAGTTTAAGTTTTAAAGTACGTAATTCCTTATTATAAGCAATATCCTATTTCCTCAATTCTAAGGTATACTTTTTTTTTTTACATTTCAATATTTCTGAAATAGGATATACCTAAAATTTAATATACACAATTAATGTGCTATGGGGTTTCTCCCCCTGAAAAGCTACAATCACATCAACAGTGCATTTTACAACTGATGGTACCTTAAAACTAAGGAAATGGGGTGATGATAATAACCCCTGGCCAGCAGGACCCAGTTCTTCAGAAATCATGGTCCCTCAGGTGTCTGAGTTTCAGGGGCGACTTCAAGAGATTTTACCGTGGTTTGGGGGGAACACCACGAAAGTCAGGTAAAGTCCAGGCCTGTGGCTGAATCAGGGAGGGGAACACTCACACTGATTCTGCCAAAGGTTCAAATCTCACCCAGTCACCTCTGAATCCACCCCTCTGATCACCATAGCAACCCACTTGGAAAAGGGGGCAAGGAAAGAGTTTTCTGATCTATGTTAAGTCCAGGGGGCTTGGCTCATCTTTTGATGTCGCCAGATATACACCCCTATCCATTGATCAGGGCCACGCTTCTGCCTCCACATCAGGCATCAAACAGTCCTAACTTAAAGACCAGACAGTTTCTTGTACCTGCACTCCCAGGGCTCTAGCTAAGTCCAAGCAAGCATGCCTGCAAACCTGCTCTAAAGCAGCTGTTTGGGAATAAGAGAAAAGTCATTATGCAAATGCAAGCAATTCAAAAGGATGCCATCTTAAGGCAATCATGTCAGGTACCTAGCAGAGAAATGGGGAGACGAACTGTTTGTTCTCACAGTTCAAGCCCAGTCCCTCCACTGCTATGATCCTGGACCACCAGATGATTACCATCAGGGCTCCAGCCGTCTGCACTTTGTTAACATTTCTCACCAACAGAACTGAGAGCCAGGCACACATACCTCATTTGACGTCATCACGAAAACAAGCCTGTGCTGTAGCTACTGTTATATAATAAAATAAATTATATAATAACAAGGAAACAGGCTGTGGGTGAATGACCTGGCCAAGGACACAGAGTCAGGAAGGGTTCGTCAGAATAGGGATGAGAGGTTTTAATTCCCAAACTCTCTTGCCTTCTGCTATTACTTTTACAAAGAAATAACCTTACTGCTTAGGTTAAAAGACACTGAGATGGCAGAGCGAGTCTAATATAATTCTAAATGTCTCATTCATCCTACAACATCTAAATGATTCTATTACATCAAAGGACACTGTAAAAAGTACTTGAAAAGCAAATATTTAATCATAAAATCATAATCATAGTCTTTATATCTTTAGCTTTGTCAACATTCTATCATCTTTGTCTAAAAATAATTGTTCATTGTACGTTTCTTTGCAAGTGGGATCTAAGTTATCATGCAATGTTTTGATATTTAAAATATTTCTGAACCTAATTTAACATACTTGTGTTCAATGTAAACAAGACCTTAAGTTTTCACTTTCATTTTTCTTCTGACACTTTCTGCAAAAAAACACTGCATGCCCATTTTTCAAAAGAGGCCAAAACCATATGATTGGGAGAGATTTAAAGAGAGAAAAAAAAAGGCACACGGAAAGATCTGGTCAACCAGCTCAGGATGGAACACCTCCCCGGGTCTCCAGAGAGGCTGCAGAGGGGTCCATAAACCAGCAAATACCACCTGCCTATTATCTGCCTTAGAAAGGTGCATACCTTTGAAAGCGACAGAATTTAAGTCCGGTGTGGCACTTTCAGAAAATGGCATCAAAGGTTGGACCATAAATCTTTCTTATTCTCAAGTCACTGGACATTTAAGAGCAAAGATATTGATGGGCTCTGTTCTTCTTCCTTGTAACAGATGTATGATTCATTGATTGCCTTTAGTGGTCCCCATTTTCATCTTATTACTTTTTCTTTGCTTCTGCTTTCTGACAGCTCTGAAAAACAAGGTGCTAAATTATTTTGTAGAATAAGCATAGTTAATTATGTAATTATGTTGGAATTTAATTAACCAGCTGACCAAATAAGAAAACACAAGGAAAAGAATTTACTGTATAATAAGCATAAATCCTCAGGATCCTAACCATAACAACAAGGAGACAGTCAGAGGCCTGACTAAGCAAAATGCTTGAGTGAAGAAATTTCTTTAAAGACGGTTAACTACAGATTTATTGGGGACAAACCCACCACACCGGTAAACAGTCAAGCCAGGAGAAACCACTGCTGTGCAGAACCGTACGGTATCCTCTAGCCGGCATGTGGCAACCGAGCACCTGGGATGTGGTGAGAACGAGTTAAAAATGCTCTAAATGTAAAATATACACCAGATGTTGAAGAAAGAATGCAAAATATCTTGTCAATGATTTTTTATGTTGATTGTGTGTTCAAATAATATTTGGGATATATATTATTTAAATTTTAAAAATAGTAAAGCCAATGAGTGAGGAGGGTGTTTTTGCTATTGTTTTGGTCTTAGTACATCTGTACTGCTCAGCTCAGCACTTCAATCTCCAAATCCCTGAATTACATTTTTCAGGAAAAGGACCGATAACGATACATTTGCCGTTAGCAGAGGCAGAGAAATGAAACAGCACAATGGAAAAATGGACAACGCTTATAGAGGCCCATTTTATAAGCCCTACAGCTAATTTTCCTTTCTTCAGTGGGTCTAAAAGTCTGGACAAGTGCCACACAGGTTGTCCTCATTTTGTGGTCTTTGTCTTCTTGAAAGACTAGCTTCACAACGAACGAGTTGGAACTCACTCTCTAAAGAAACTAAACCACAGCAGAACAAAACAGATCCTTAGCTTCTGGCGCTCTCTGAACTAAGTCACAGACGCTCTACAGCTGAGAAAGATGACTGGACTGTTCACTCACTTTCTCCAAGCTAGCAGAATCATGCCATTTATCATATGGCGAACCGAGGAAAGGGCTGGGGCTGCCGGCACCGGCCAACCTGGAAAATCCCTAAGGGTACCCAGAGATATCAGTCATTAGATTCACTTCTCCTAAACTGCAAGTCCTGGGGAAAAGCTTACTCTTGATCTTCCCAGGACCAAAATCTGGGATTCATAAACAGAATATAATCCCTCCGTGGAGCTAACTGTGGCCTCACTTTTTGTTCACACAACATAGGTATTAAGTGCTGGGAATACAAAATGAGTGGGCATCATCTGACTCCAAGGATCTGGGAGACTGAGACAAGGTAGATGTCACCTTTCATTTTCCTTCCCCCAACTGCCTTTTGGGGAAGAAACAGAGGCTATGAAATCCTCCAATGAGAAGTAGCAGAGCCAGCTTGATTCTAGAACCTATGCTCTTAATTACCTTGATACTATATACTCTGCTATAAATTATTCAGATATGTAACGTGCTAAGCATTTGGAATCACTAAACAAATATTAGCTATTATTAGTAGCACCACATGACTATTCTTCAGAATTCTGCTTGACAACTTTCCATTTTTCTATATTTAGATTTTGGATTATAGATTGGGATAACCTATCGGTTCAAAAATAAAACAAATACCACAGCCATCTTTATACTCTTCTGTGTACGTTATATAATTCTCCTTTCCCTCCAGCCATTATCTTAAGAGGGCTAATGTCCTGATAAGTGATGATTTAGCAAATTTAATGAAGTATAATCTCTTGATGACACAGTCAATGGAGCTGTGTGTGCCTGTATACAAAATTTAAACACATTTTCTTTGGCTTTTCCACTTACAAGAAGAACTAGACATGAACTAGACCTCACTAGAGGACATAGTAAACAAAAGCAGAAGAAAATATTCATTTTAATATGAATAAACAAACTTTTCAGAGATAAAGTCTTTCAACGGAGTATAAATTGAACTGCTTGAGTATAAATCAATTCATTGTTTGTTTTGCCTTAAAATTGAATTGACCTAGTATTTGTCCTCTAAATTATAGGTATTTATGTCATGATAAAAACGATTAACCACAAGAGGGAGCCAGAACCATTCCAGTTCAGGGGCAAAGGCAAATTAAACTCAAGAAAAACAAGTTAATATAAGGCAGCTGTGAAGTGTCTTTTATGCCATATATGCTAAAAAGACAATTAGAATTATTTTTTACTATTGTAAAAGGGAAAAAAAATTGTGCCTTATCAATTTCATTAGGAAAAATTTTTGAAAGCAATACCTGAAGATAACTGTTATACGAGTTTAGGAGTCTTTTCTGAGAGAAAAAAGTAATACTATTTAAGACTTACCAGGTATATCACATCCTAATGGATTTGCTCCTTGAATTAAACTTGATAAAATCTAATACTAAATGGTTTCCTTCAATGAAAACAATAGAATACCACCAAGCCAACTAGCCCAGGCTACAGGGGACCAACAAAGAGCCTAAAATACATTACCAAAATGCAAATTCACTTTCCCTGTATCATAAGATCACAGACTCAAAGTCCGAGCATGTCACTAACTCTGTTTACATCCAGAATTACCCTGTACTTGGTGCAACAATCCCACACCAATAGTTTATTAGGTGGTCCTCTAGTCTTAAAGGTTTCTAAGAAAAAATCTTTTATGAGATTCTTCTATATACTTCTTAATTTAGAAACTTCCATTTCTACCCTGGATTACTTAGTGGAAATAACTGTTTAAAGTAAATTTGATGAAAAGTAATGGAAAAATAAAACAGAAGGCAGAATTCAAATGACTGAGCCTTAATGGGAAAAACTAATTGCCACTGACCAAAAAAATGAATAATAGAAAAGAATTCTAATACAATCATAAATAGTTACAATAACATCAGATATTTCTAATACTAAGAATTTTTTTTTTATCACAAGTCGTAAGATAGCTCAAAAATTTATGCTGATCCCAGTTCGCACATAATGTTAAATTTGGCTATCTGGTTTTCATAACAATAAAACAAAAAGACTCAATAACTATCATCCCTTTTAAGTTTTGGGGTTTTTTTTAAAATGTAATCATTCAAATAAGCCCAGTATAACTTTGCTCTGATAACCAACACCAAATATTGGTGGAAGAAGTGAAAATAAGCATCGGAAAAAAATGGTAAAAATTAAAATTTTACGTATCTAAATAGTCAATGTTTTTTTGAAGTCTGATATAATTTAAAGAGATAACTCCTTTTCCGATGTGTTCACCGTAGGATTACACACTACCTTCCACCTGAAATGCCTTCTCCAGCCTTGCCTGCTGTCACGTGTCTGCATCTGGCCTGTCCTAACTTAAATATCACGTCCGTCAATAAAGGCTGGACTCTCTCTACACAAATTATAATTTCACATGAACCATAGGAGATAAAAAGTTAATCAATTTCTACCTTATACTTTGGTGATTTTCATGTCTCACCTGTAAAATGTTAAGCTCTTTCACTCATCTTCGCGCCCCCCCTACCCCCCATCTATGCGAACAATAAATAACAGTAAAAACAGCAAATAATTCAGCACTTCTGAATCCTCTATTGCATACTTTTGTGGAGGACTGCTTTACACAAATCACACAAGGCAAACTTTTTTCTAGGCAATAAAAGAATTCAACTCACTTGTTCACTTTCTTAGATGTGGTGATCTTAGGACAAGTACTACGTTTGTGGTCTAATTCACCACAAATGAAGCAGCCATCTCTAGGGCCCCCGCAAGAATGATCTGGAAGAGCACAGTGACTACAAATGCTACAGTGGATCCAGGCTATAAAATAAAAATTAAGTTTTAGAAGAAGTTCATTTAATATACTTTTTCATTTGATCAACCTTTATGACAGGGAAGCATGGATAGTGTTTACTTCAAATATCGTGACCAGTTTGCATAGCTGGTTATAATTTGGCTAAAGACGCCAAGGTTAAGAGGCTGGAATCCCACATAAAGCAACTAATTTCTTTCTGATACATGGCAACTGATGCAGCCCTTCTTCAATGAGTCATGAGCCGAGAGCCACTGACACAATGGGGGCTGGCTGAGTGACACCAAGTCCTATTAAAATGAGCCAAGCCAAACGCCACACAGAAACAGGTTACAAAGTCACGTCTCCCTATGAAGGAGAGAGCATGTATTTTGGTAACTGCAAAAATTAAAAAGCAAGTAAAATCAATGTAGATCCCTATATTAATTTTTTTCTCTTATAAATACAATTAAATAGGGGACGCCTGGGTGGCTCAGTCGTTAAGCGTCTGCCTCCGGCTCAGGGCGTGATCCCGGCGTTCTGGGATCGAGTCCCACATCAGGCTCCTCCGCTGGGAGCCTGCTTCTGCCTCTCCCACTCCCCCTGCTTGTGTTCCCTCTCTCGCTGGCTGTCTCTCTCTGTCAAATTAATAAATAAAATCTTAAAATAAATAAATAAATAAATAAATACAATTAAATAAAAATCCCATTTAGGTGAAGAAAAACTCTGAAATGTTTCCATAGGATCTCAAACACTAAGTCTAAATACTTACACGGTTTTACACACTTTTTGCAGAGAAAGCAATGGTTCCATTTCCTGCCATCCTACAAAAATAATTTTTAAATTATGTTTAATGTATCATTAAAAATCAAGTTCCACAATTAAAAATTAAAATGTCTTATTAAAATCTGTGTAAATTATTCATTCCTTATTTCTCACTTTCCTGGGCTTCACAATTAAATACTTTGATTTTAATCTATGCATTTCTCCACTCAACTCAAACGCTCTCCTTGATGGGCCCCAATTTCCTTAACTGGAAAACTAGGGGATTTATCTACATGATCTTGAAAGTCCACCAGTTCAAGCAACCCAATCTGCACAAAGAAGGACTTGATGAAAATTTCAAGAGAATTAATGATTCATAACTTTTATGTGTCTATGCAGCATAATCCTTAATGAAATTCCTATTTGAGAACTTTAGATAATTTAAAAAGATACAGATTATAGGGTACTGTTTGGGTAATGTTAAATCTGTGAAATAAAACGACCTAGAAAAGTATATAAGACACTTACATGTCCAGTTTAATGAGTATTATAAAGTACACACTGATGAATCCCAACAGGTCAAGAGAATACTGTCAGCCCCCTAGACACTCCCCCAGGTGGCCCTTCCCAGTCCCCCACCGAGTAACACCTACTCTGGTTTCTGTGGTGGTCACTTCCTTGCTTTTGTTTATTTTTACCACTTATGTGTGTATCTCTAAATAATAAAGTTTTGTTTTCCTCATTTTGAGCCTTATAAAAATGACGTGGGCATAATTTTTTTAAAATAAAGAACACAGAGAATATCTAAGCTGATTGAAAATACAAGTAATCAGATGTGCTACCGCAGTTAAAAATAAATATAACCAATAATAAAATTGTAAAGTTTTGAAAAATGTACTTTATGATAAGTTATAAAAATACAGCCTTTCCTTTGGGGAATCACTTGTGCACATTAGCCTAACTAAACTTGACTCGTTCTTTCTGACTGGATTTAGTTAAAACAAACAGGCCACCTTAAGGGCTATCCCACCTCCTTGAATCAACAAGTAGGAGGTATGTCCCTATAGTCCTTCCTGATCTGTAAAACTTGGAGAGTACCTATTTACTAGGGCTTTGTGTGGAGTGACTGAGTTAATCCATGTACAGCCCTTAGAAAACGTCCTGCCACATCAAAAGTGCACAGTATATGTTATCATTTTATCAGAATAGGGATGGTGTCTCGTAGTTCAGCTCCTTATTTGAAACACCTCAATTTTACCCTCAACAAAGTTTAGCACTCACTTCATGCCTTATTTGAAATACTCCTGATTCTAGCAGTCACCCAGTACTTCACATAAAAGTGAATTTAGGGGCGCCTGGGTGGCTCAGTCAATTAAGCATCTGCCTTCAGCTCAGGTCATGATCGTGGGGTCCTGGGATCGAGCCCTGTGTCCCCCACATAGGACTCCCTGCTCAGTGGGGGGGAGCCTGCTTCTCAGTCTACCTCTGCTCCTCCCCACCCCCTCACCCCCACTTGTGTTTTCACTTGCTCCAATAAATAAAATCTTTAAAAAAAAAAAGTGAATTCAAATAACTGTTAATAATGATGGAGGCACCTATTTTTAAAGCCTGTTGTACTTTATAATTAGAAATAAAATATTGTATTAAAGTATAATTAGTAAATGATAATACAGTAATACAAATTATAATATTATTAAAATAACATTGGGGCGCCTGGGTGCCTCAGATGGTTAAGCGGCTGCCTTCAGCTGGGGTCATGATCCCAGGGTCCTAGGGATCGAGTCTGCATCAGGCTCCCTGCTCAGCGGGGAGTCTGCTGCTCCCTCTCCCTCTGCCCCTCCCCCCAACTTGTGTGCACAC
Organism: Ursus americanus; assembly: GCF_024610735.1. Classification (NCBI taxonomy): domain Eukaryota; kingdom Metazoa; phylum Chordata; class Mammalia; order Carnivora; family Ursidae; genus Ursus; species Ursus americanus. The sequence continues at coordinate 64,065,486 of NC_142134.1, forward strand.
ACGCTCGCACTCTCTCTCTCTAATAAAATCTTTAAAAAAAAAAAAAAGCTTAAGCAAAAGTAATGAAACGAGTAAGCTAAAATAAAATGAATATATATGAATAAAAATGCATTCTACAGAAATCTGTACCTTGGAGGTGCAAGAATTACAGTGCTCACAGTGTTGATTCTCTAGGGAAACGTATCGTTGACACGAAGCACAAAATCTGAGGAGGAAAGAAAGACTTAAATCAGCTGCATATTTTCAAGAAGATTCAAAGAGCAGATAAATGGCACTTGTTACAAAAATTGAGTGTAATCCAAATTCAATTCAAAATTATAGACCTAATGTAAAGGTAGCAAAGAACTATGAGTCAATATTAAAAGCATTTTGATGTTGGATATATGGAACTTTATTCTCAGTGACTCATGTATTTCAAGGCCTCACTAGGATCTTACCTGTACCCTTCTTCGCTAGGAAGGATTATTTTGTTGGGTGGAATATTGGTGAAAATACGCACAGGAGACTGTTTTCGTCCTGTCTTCCCATGTTTATAAAGTGCGTGATTATCATAATCTACCTAGAAAGTTTAAAAAAATTGAAAAAGAAAATTTACTCAAAGGAGTCAATATCTATGAAGATTCTTTAACCAATAAAGAATAAGCTGGTGCCAAGAGAGGAGTTAAAACAAAGTATTTAAGAAAAAATTCTTAAAAGCAAGAGTTTGCTTATTAATCAACAGACAGAGGCCTCTGTGGTGGTGAAATTTCATTATAGAAAAGGTAAAACATTATATTGCCTGGTCTTAAGAGAACAACTGTAATCTTTTATCTAATACAATAGACTTCACCAGAAGGCCTATTACGGAATTAAGAATTCGGCTTTTGTAGCTCAAAGAATTCCACCCTTGAAGGTGTGTGACGACTTGGCGGGGGTTTTCATTTTTGTGTGTGAGATCGGCTACTTGTCAGTTCGCAGGTCACCGAGTCTCAGCACTGCCTTACTCCAACCCCCCACCATTCGTCATCTGACCTCTCACGTCCTGGCTGAGCAGAGATTTGGGGACCAGAGAGTGGCTCTGCCACTCACCTGTTGTGCTGTGAGGCAAATTTACATAATTCTCACCTGGAAAAGGAGGTTACTGAGCCCTGCCTCAGAGATGCTGGGAAGGAAGGTTATGGGAGACACTGTGTGTACAAAGGCAAGTTCAGGGCCTGGCATACAGTAGAGACAGGAAGATGCAGATGAAGAGAGAGATTCACAACGACAGCTGTGACTATTTCGAACATTTGCCTCTCCTCAGGACCCCTACACCTCAGCTTTCAGCCGTGGCAGATCACCTTGAAAGGAAGCGGGAGCTAACAGGCTCAACGTCTATTAGCTTCTTGCTCTCGTCTCCTTCTCCAACCTCTCTGCTATCCATACACGTTCTCACTTTGGTTTTAAGCCTGCTCTGAATCCACCTGGTCACTACGACCATCTTTCTTTAGATCAGTAATTCTCCGAGTGCGGGGTCTGGGTCAGCAACATCGGCATCGCCCCTGAGATCTTGTTAGAAAAGCACATTCTCACCCCATCAAAGGACCTAATAAAACAGAAGCTCTTGGGGGTTAGGTCCCGCAATCTGTATTCTTAACAAGCCCTCCTGGCACACTAAAGTTTGAGAACCATTGTTCTAGATTGTCCATAAGAATACCGTGAGATTTTTATGAAGTCAGTATAGGTACAGCCCAACTTTCAAATAAGTTATCATGAATTGTTTAGATTCTAAACAAGAATACACTTAAGAATTTTTCAGAAGAACTGGCTTGCAAGCTAGCTCTATTAAATAAGCAAAGCACAAAAATGTAATAAGGACTTACTGACAATGGAGAGGGCTCTAATGAGAAATTCCTAAGCTCTCCGTGTGGCCCTGCCCACAGCTACCACATTCACAGGTGAGCCAGTTCAGGAAGACAGAAGACGGTCAACAAGCTTTAGCAGTGAGGTGAAAAGTAAGTGCCATACGAGGAGACCCAGCCAGATAAGGGGCAGTGTGGGGAAAAAAACAAAAAACAAACCCCCCCCCCGGGGGTTCTGGTTAACCGTCAGCACGGTGAGTCCACGGTCTAGCCAACTGCGAAAGCTGGTGCGGGCTCGCGGCCGCCCTGTACGGAAATGTAATATCATAACAGGCAAAGGATGAGGTCAGATCACATGTGACGCTCTGCGTTCAGTCACTGCATGTGAAGGGAGACCCTGATAAAACCAGTTCGTTTCCACCAAAAGTAATGAGAATGAAGAGGATCTGTCGTTTAACATTTTGGGGGTGTTTATTCAGAAAAGCGCAAACTGGGAGGATCTGATAGCTACTTTATAACTGAAGGGGGTGTCGGTGGAATCGAAATTAGACTTAGCCTTCACTGCTTTGGAGAACAGAAGTAGGACCAATGGTTAGAAGTTAATAGGGAGCATATTTTATCTCAATATGAGAAAATTTTCTAACGATTAGAGCTATTAAATAAATTGAGTTGCCTTGTAAGGCTGCAGGACTTTGCTCACTGAAAGCATTCAAGTGAGGCCGGGTGACGGCTTGTCATGAATTTAGTGGAGAGGATTATTACGGTGGGAAGTCAGCCTACGTTACACCCCTAATGGTTCTTTCCAACTTTAAAATTCTATGAATATATGTCACCTATTAGAGGCTAAGATACAAAAGCAGATTTTACTTCAAAATCACCTTAAAATATTACCATAAGTAGTTTTTTAAAAAGATGATTTAAATTAATAATTTTTCCCTAATGCACTCCTCTATGTATTTAATAAATATAGAACATTTAATTAAATTCAACAAAGATATTTTGAACATTTATGAGTGTCATAAGAAAAAAAAATTCTTCCCCGGAGAACCTTTTGAAGATCTACAAATGTTGGAAAAGAGGGCCTTAGAAGGATTTCCGGTAAATGGAATATTCCGTGCAATACAATAGATAGCAGATGGAAGAGAGGGAAAGAAAGAACAATCTCTTTACGGTTACCCAAGGAGCCGGAGAACGTATGTGTCAGGAAGGTGGTTGATTGCTTGATTTTGCATAACCTAATTGAGATTATTATTATTTTTAAATGCGGGTTTGTTGTGCTAATTAACTATAAACATATGGTATGTAAAACGCATGCTGCTAGGGTAAATTAATGTACCTCTAACATACATCCATATTTCATAGCTTCCTCCACACAAATAAACGTCCTATGGAAGCGCTGTAAAGCAAACACAATTTTGCAAATTGCATATCACTAGTGGTAGAGCTGATACACCATTTTCCCATCATTATCTCTGACATTTCACTCACAATGATGATGAGAGGCATTTTCAAATAGAAAATTTCTCCCATGGAACTGATTAATGTGATGAAGTACTGTATAGAAATGAGGGAAAGCACAGAATCTCTGCAATTCTTAACTTTTAATTTTATCTATACGCAAATTTCTCCTGTGACATGAGACTGAAACCAGTTATACGGAAACCAAGACATTCACGTCAACAGACATTTATTTGCACCTACTATGTTCTAGGTATCTGGCTGGGAAACAAAGATGAAATAAGACAGAGTACTTGTATTTCCCTAACTCCCTTGGGATTGTGTTCTACTTGGTTTCAGTGCATCAAAAGATCGCCATCAGCCAACTTCCACCAGAGCAAAAAGGTCTTTTAGTCATATTCCCCATTTCCCATGTACCTCTTATTTAAAATTATATCTATATCTATGTATATTATCTATCTGTATTATTCCCCTTGTCACTCCAAACCCATTAAATGTTTGTGTTTATTACACATCAAGTTTAAGAATTTCAGTTGTCATCTTGTCATGTGCAATCACTTGTCAGAAATTCCTGTCAAAATATCTTCACTTCTGAACATGAAACTAACCTCGAAAAACAGTTTTCTACACAGGATGATTTTTTAAGGGATAGCTTTAAAAAAAAAAAAAACAAAAAAAACAAAGCTCTACTTTTAACAATCCAGACAAATGTCCCGGATTAAGTAGAAACAAGAGATCATAGCATGTTCCCAGTGGAAGGGAAGTCAGGCGATCTAGTTCAGATACGGTAAATATAGGACCTAAATGTCACCAGACCCCAGACGGGGCCCCTGGCACAGACATCACTAATCAATCACACACTACTCCCCGCCCCTGAACCTGGTATTCTCGACAAATTCGCCAGAAGTCACTACCAATTTATCAGGCTTACTACTAAAGCACTAAAAGTGAAACTTATCTGCCATCTCTTTCCTGATTCAATCATTTTATTTTATAGGTAAGGAAACAGAGGCCAGGAAAGATAAACTGACTTCTCCCTCTTAAGATTAAAGAGCCTCTAAAAGGCAGTGTGCTTGGGCTCATACATCTGACTCTGGGTCAAAATTTCTTTTCATCATCACGTCCTTCCTTTCTAATCTGCCCTTAATAAAACTCTCGCTTTCCTAGGTCTTTGATGACTATTTTATTCTGTACTCATCAAGTGCTTTATCACTGAAGAGTCTACATAATTTATATTTTATGAAGATCTGCCGCACTTCTGCCTCCCTCTTACCTGAAAAGTCTTTCAAAAAAAGAGATTTAGTGATTTTAGGTTTTTTACTGCATTGTGGTTTTGGGGCTTATAATCATCTTAGGCAATGTGAGAAGGAAGGTCTAATCAAGGTCTATGGCAAGAGACCTGTGAAGGAGGACAAGAGACTTTCAAATTTTTCATTTGATGAAGGCAGCTAATATACAAGAAAAGAAATTACCACAAAGTAAGGTTAAAATAGAAAGAGAAAGAAAAGGAAGAAAGCACAAGTTTCAGAAAGGATAATAATAATAATAAATCCAGAGAAACTTTCAAAAAGAAAGAAATTAAGAAAAGAATGAAAGACAAATCATCAAGGTGAGGTACGACAAGTAAGGTTTATAAACACAATAGGAGATATGGTGAAATCAGTTTCTCCAACTGAGCGTGCAATGGGCAGCAGTGTTCTTATCTTCAGTAGAAATCAGAAAAAGCTCTGTTTTGTTTCACAAATTTTATTCTAGTTTTTCCTTTCAAAGTTTGGCTTTCTCTTTACTCAAAAGACTGCTCTTCACCTTGTCTGATACCCTGTCTGATAAGGCCTACCCAGAAACTTTTTTCACCAATACACGGAATTGTATAATTATCTTTAATAAGCTTGGACCTTGGAACTATTTCTCAAAACTGAGACTCCAGTATTTCCACAAGTTCCTTTCTCGTAACACAGACCGTCGAAACAAGCCATGGCTGGTTTCTCCACGTGAACCTCTCTCGTCCACTCTACTCTGGATCTGCCTGCCTTCTTTGGCCTTCTCGCCATTTCAAACGGTTGCCCGCAGTGAAAACTCATTTCTAAATGTGCATGGAACAGTTTTCTGAGGGACCTTATGTTTTGCAATTTCAATGTTTCACATACCGTACAAAAAAAAAAAAAAAAAAAAGCCCCAAAGAAGAGTTTTACCCACATCCAGGGACTATTTGAATGGTCTCAACAATGCGGAGAGCAATAACCTTTAGTCTACATTTGCCGTGTGTTCAGGACAAGGTTAAGCCTTTTCATGTACTGTCTCATATAATTCCTAAAACCTTATGAGGCAGGTGTGTTATTACTCTGCTCACTTAACAGGTCACATGACCTGCAGAGAGTTAGATAAAATGTGTAGGCCTCACTAGTAAGTGGCAGCACCAGGATTAAAACCCAGTTCCTTTTCAACTCCGGAGTACACGCTGTTTTTCATTCAACATGTACAAAGCACCTGCTCTGTGCCTGACACTGTACTAGACGTGCTAGACGACGATTTGCTGTCAAAGACAGCAGGCACTCCTGCCAACGGAAAACAGTTTACTTAGTTAATGTCTTTAGGATACGTCCGCTATCTCTGCACTGCAAATGCCAATACTAGAAGTGCCCCCAGACAAGAAACAGAACACTATGTGCTCTGAAAAAGGAAAGTAAACCAGCTTTGGGAAGAATTATGATGTGGATTGTACCTAAGGCCGAGCTCAAGAAGTCAAGGTTAAAATGGCTTGTGCTATAAACGTTGGAAAGGAACTGGTATATGGTTCAGTAGCCATAAAAATGTCCATTAAATTTGATAACGTAATTTTTGGAATTCTATTTCAGTTTTGGAAATTTATCTTAAAGAAGTTATATAAATACGGAAAAAATTATGTGAATAAGAAATGTTCATGGCAGTGTTATTTATAGTACCTTAAAGGTGGAAGCAACCTGTGTGTCTAAGAAAAAAAATGCTAACAATTGATAATATAACCTGCTAATGAAATAATTTAAAGTGATTTAAAGGAGGTGGCTGGGAGGCTCAGTTGGTTAAGCGTCTGCCTTCAGCTCAGGTCATGATCCCAGGGTCCTGGGATTGAGCCCCGCATTGGGCTCCCTGCTCAGTGGGGAGCCTGCTTCTCCCTCTCCTGCTCACCCTGCTTGTGCTCTCTGTCAAATGAATAAAATCTTAAAAAAAAAATAAATAAAGTGATTAAAAGCATAAAGACTATGGAGCTACATTTAAAAATGTACATTTATATAAAACACAAGAAAGGAGAATTCAGATTCATCTGCTATGATTACAAACCTGTAAAATGTATCAAATTATGATATTTGCTACTTGCGGTGGAATCGCAGGTAGGGTCTGTCCTCTCATTTTTGGTAACATTGCTTCTTTCAGAATTTCTAGATAATTTTCACAATGGTAAATGCCTTCAAGATTAGAGAGATTAGATCCAAGTGCTAGCTTGGAACAAGTATGAAGATATTTTCAGTTCCAGGGCTGAAAAGCCTTCATCAAGGTAGTCCCTTGCTCCGAAAGCTCAAATAGAAAAATGTCATTACAAAAGAGGAAGCAGTGGCCACTTGGTGACCCCACACAGTGATAGTGACAAGGGGGTTAACTTCAGAACCCAAGGAAACGAATACAGGAAAGTGGACATTAAAGCAGAAAGAGTTGAGGGCAGAGATGGGAAGGAGGGCCAGTCAACTCCACCCTGAAATCAGCACACTCGCCCACACACACAGCCCCCAGCCTCTCTGCTTCTCTGCCACCTGCCACCTTGGACACACCTCCCTTCAGAGCTCCTGGCATCCTCTGAGTGGCACAGTAAAGTGTACTTGACATTCCACTGACCAGAAAAAGCGACTGACTTCTCTACAACCTCTGAACAGACAAAACTCCTGTTGATAACAATGAGTCGGGGGTCAGTTAGGTCAGTCGGTCTAAAACCTAGCTGCGCTGCAGATCACCTGGAAGCTTGGTAAAATGTGCTTCCTTGGGGCCTTACCCTCTAATTTTGATTTAGTAGGTTTATTTTGGTACCTAAGAATCTATATTTTTAATAAACACCCTAAGAATTACATTTAGGAACCTCTGGACTAAGCGATGTATGGCACAGTTTTAGTGTTTAATATAGCTTATGATATTTTCATTTCCAAAAATCGATGGATAGTCTGATCAGAATATTTATTTAAGCGGAATATCCATTCATCAACTGTGCCAGAAAACCAAGTATTTACTTACCTGGTAATCCAGCATGCAGAAGCTTGGAAAAAACTGACGGATTCGGGATTCAAAAAAATAAGGGAAAATCCAGAACATGGGTAGTTCTTTGTGACTGCTATCTAGTGGGTCACAACAAAGGAAAAGAAAGTAAGAAATCGATGTTTAAAAAAAATAAAAGAGTTTTAACTGAAAGACTTCTAATATCGGGAGAAACTGCAATTGTTCAATGCACTTAAATCATACAAAAGAAGAGAATGTTTACCAGAGTGCCATTTATAACTTGACCTTTCCCAAAAGTCAATGGAAACGTCCTTTTACATCTAAACGCTGGTATAAAGTGTATGTAAAAGTAATCTTCACACACATAACCACTATATTCTAGGTAAAGGCAAAGATATCACCACTGAAGTGGGAAATGAAAAGGAGCCTCACTTGGAAGCCCCAAGCTCGCTGTGATGTGGTGGCAGGAAGCATGGGCCAGAAGGCAGAAGGCCTTAGGTCAGGATCCCAGCTCTGCCACAACTCGTTATGTCCATTTTCAGGGATGGATCAATCTTTCCTGAAGCATGGGAGAGTCTTAAAAACAATCAAAATTAACTTCAGTGACAGACAGGGGATGTAGCTATTATTGACAGAGCACCTCGTACAGGCTGAGCCCAATGCCAGGTACTTTCTACATACTATCTCCTTACAGTAACTCCTAGAGTTAGACAGTCATAATCCCACTTTACAGACAGAGCAACTGAAGCCATAAGATTTAGGTAATTTGTTCAAGTTCATGCAACTAATAAGTGGTAGAACTGAAATTTAAGCCCACGGAGCTCTTCATTGCTTCCTCAATAACACTGACTTTATCCATTCTGGTAAGTGGACTTAAGAACTGAAAATAAGTGGAATACTTAACACCATGAGTCATGTTTCAGATTTCTTTTGCGTTCTGTCTCCAAAGCACACTATTTATGTAGCACAATTAAAGGAGAAGTTTGATCACCAATTCCTGACGCTCTTACAGTTTATCAATTTGCAAGCTGGAAACTAAAAAATGATTGTACCAACTAATTAGACAATTAAATAAGATATTTTGAAGGCCTAAGGCACTTTAAACTGAGTAATAACCCCCAGCCACTAACCCACCTCTATCTATGTGGGTATCTATTTGTCACTGATAACCACTGTAAGCCTAGTGCATAGCGATCTTCCTACCCAAATCTTGGCATAGTTTAGAGCTCTGAGCCAGAGGCTGGGCACCCTCTTAGAGCTGTGGGCAAGACTTTAGGAACATTGAAATGTAAGATCCATGAGGGCAGGAATATGTGTCCGTCTGGTTCAGTACTCTACTTCCAGCACCTGAACGGTACCTGGTACACAGGGGCCACTCAGTAAACATTTATTGAATAAATGACAACAGTTTACTGCAATTCTTCATAATGTCCCCTTATGCTCACCTACAAGTCGTTGTGAGAACACGTGATTAGGATAATACAAAGTGTATCATGATAATGAAGTCTGCCACATTCTCAAATAAGCCTGTTTAAAAAAAAAAAAAACACAAGAACCCAAGACATGTATATTTTATCAGAGCTCTGATTCACTGAGCTCTGCTAATATTTGACAGGAAGTAGATACACAGATACATGTTTATTTTGCAGTAAGTAATAAATTACACACCTTGGCTTTGACCTTCTTTCCACATAGCAATTAACTTCTTGAATGTAACAGCCAGAGGTTCAACCAAGCCACCAAAAGGAGGATCTGTCACCATAATGACTCCCTCACCTTTATCTTCCTGTAAAAATGTTCTGCATACTTCAAGGGCAGCCTGGAACAAATAAAAATTCATTTCTAAATGAGGACTAGAGGGAGGCACTCCATCCTATTCAGAGAATGCGTTAGGCTCGGTCCCACTGTTTTCACTGAAGCTTCACCCATCCTGCCACCCCAGAGTCCCTCAGTGACATCCTGAAGCCTCTCTCATTCAGTCCCCAAGAGATTTTATCTTTTGGGTTCCTTGATAAGCAGGTTTTTAAAATTGCAAATTCAAGCACCATCACTATCAGAGGACTACACATTTCAAATGGTTAAATTAAAAAACTAAATTTAGTAACCTGAGAGAGAAAAACTCATTACCCATGAAGACTATCTAAAACGCTAAATTCAATCCCACAAACAGAAGCAGGGACTGAGCTAAACCACTGGAGACACAAAGACGAATAAGACCTATTTTTTTCCTGGCTGGTTTGTCTACCACGAGTTCAGTTTAATGAGAGCTACCCGTTACAAGTCACCTCCCACATGTTGCTAAGCGGCAGGTATGGATGGGACAGACGTGTTCGGACACGCACCGTAAGTACATGAATGAAAGTCCACAAATAGCTAGGCTTAGCCAGGCCACGAAACCAAGCTATTCACACATTTTCCCAACACACTAAGTGAAGTGCTTTCAGTAACTATAAAATTAACATTATGCACTGTCTAGGGTATTTATTATTTTCTGCTTCGGGAGAAGAGATAATAAGAGATATACCTATAATACGAACGCCAGTCTACTGACTTTGTAGTCGTTTTCAAGCACTCACCTATAAAAGCAAATCAACACAGTATACAAAATAGCCTAAGACTTTAAAGTTTAATGGCATTTTAAACTTTAATAAACCCATATGTACTTTAGAATAAAATATATATTGTCCTACTACTAAATCAATTTAGAAGACTCAATTGATGAGAGGAAAAATGACAACATCCTAATCCCCTTTCCCGAGGTGAGTCTTTATTAACTTCCTACTGGAAGTCCTACAGCGAGGGATGGCGTGTCAGGAAGGTTAATCATTTTTCAAGTGCTGCCTGGCACTTCCTTAACCTGCCTACATGAACAAGGACTTAAAGTACAGATGATGTTCTTGAAAAACCTTCCAGTTCCTTAGACTTAGAAGTAGGAAAAGAAAATAAAGAAGTAAATGAAACCAAAACTCCTAGCCAAATTAAAAAACCTATGGACTCTGGTAAACAAACTGAGGGCTTCAGAGAGGAGGGGGGTGGGGGATTGGGGTAGGCCAGTGATGGGTATTAAGGAGGGCACATATTTCATGGAGCACTGGGTGTTATATGCAAACAATGAATCATGGAACACGACATCAAAAACTAAGGATGTACTGTATGGTAACTAACATAACACAATAAAAAATTATTATTTAAAAAAAAACAAACAAACCAATACAGTGTATTTGTTTCCAGGTAAGAATCAATGATGTGACATCCCGTCATGACCTGCTGAGGGTTCTAATGTTGACCACCTGTGGAAACCAGACGCTTGCTTGTGCCACCAGTGCTGAAGTGCCTTAACTCTTCCCTTCATCTCAATCATCACTAAAAAAGTGCTTGGTGCTTTATTATTTTTTTTTAGGATTTATTTATTTATTTGAGAGAGAGAGAGAGAGTGAGAGCATGAGTGGGGGGAGGGAGAAGACAGAGAGAAGCAGACACCCTGCTGAGGGAGCAGCTCTCAGGGAGCCCGACACGGGGCTCGATCCCAGGACCCCAGGACCATGATCTGAGCCAAAGGCAGACACTTAATCAACTGAGCCACCCAGGCACCCCAAAAGTGCTTGGTACTTTAAATAAATATCTCCTGTACACGCTTCAACCTCCTTGACCATTAAGGCATATGACATTTTCTATTACCTGAAAGACTATATGGTTTTCTATGAGAAAATCCTGCACAGGGAACTCCTGCTTTTGAATCCAGTGGGCTGTGAAGTGCTAACGGGCCGCAACAGCGGCTCATAACCCCCAAAGCACCCCGCGCACCTCACAGGCGCCTGATAGACGCTTAAGTACTCAGTGATTGATTAGTAGATGGTAAGTCTCCATCGAAAACCTTGACTCAACAGATACTAAATTCATCCAAGACAATAGTTTTCTGCAGATCAATCCCTACTGCCGCAGTGCTAGGTAGAGGCTGCTCCTAGAATACAGAGAAAGGAAAGCCTGAGCTAGACGATTGTTTTCTTCTGGGAAAAATGAAGTAGAGCTCAGTCTCGGCAGCTTATTCCAACCATTATTCTAGAAACTTATAAGGTAATGCCATAAGCTTCCAATTAAACTTAAGAAGAATTTCCTAGAAAAAAAGGTTAATTACATGTTACATTCTTAAAATAGAAGCAACGGTTAGCCAACTGTTAGGTATTCAACCGTCCTTTCACTCTTATCTCACCATTACTGTTCAAGATAGAAAGCAAAATCATGGTATGGTATGAAAAACAAAGAAGCACATAAACAAACCCAACCCACTACTGCAGCATCTGGCAGTAATACAGACTCGGTTATTTCACCTACTCTGATGCCGGCCCTGTCTGCACGTCCCCTGGGCCACACCCCCTGAGCGTGAGGCCCCAGAGTTTCCAGAAGCCATATTGAATACCTCTCTACATCAATATTCCACCTGCCCCACCAACTCAACATTTCCAGCTTTCACTTCCAACCTTCCCTACCCTGTTCTGAAGAATGAAATACAAAGCCAGGCCAGACCACCAAGTCATCTTTGACTTCTCCCTCAGTACGCTTACTACCAAGTCTTCAGTGAAATGCCTTTGGAACCCACCTCTCTCTTTTCCCCGTCACCACTGGCCTAGCTGAGAAGTCCACTATCGTCTGCTGTCAAGTAAGTTTGCAATTCCTCTCTCTCACTCACACTCACCTAATCAGTTCTCAAATCCTAGAGATTATCAACCAAGTCAGCCCTTCAGGAAACTGAAGTATGTCTAATTCTAACTGCTCTTTATTTCAATACCTGGCTGTCACAGCTAAAAAACATATATATATATATATATATATATATACGTATATATCCCAATGCTGACTGAGTCTCATGGAAGGAGTGCATCATTGGCTAGACTGAATCAGGAGACTCATTTTCCAATCCCAACCAGCAATTTAGAATTTGTTTTCATTTCCTGGATACGTAGTTTTTTAGTTTTGCTTGGTTTTTGTTCTATCATTAGTTAACATCTTAAAACACAATATATACTTACACGTGGTTCACAGTTTTTGAAAAATTGACATACGTGCATAAATGGATATGTGCTTCAGGTGGTCCTGATGATTCCATACAGTTGTGGCCAACTTCCTGTCAGGTGTGATTACTTGGTTGGGTATAGTTTTTATTTTATAAGACAACTCGCAAAGAGCTCAATCTAGGAGAAGTATAAGCTCTGCTATGTTGTCTATTCATAGTGACATTACTAACATCATATTATTGAAAGAAGCTACCCCCTGCTACCCATGGACGGCCTCCCCCATTATCATCATCCCCCACCAGAGTGGTACATTTGCTGCAACTAATGAACCTACATTGACACATCATTATTATCCAGAAGTCACAGATTAGGGGTCACTATTTTTTTTTTTAAGATTTTATTTATTATTTGACAGAGAGAGAGACAGCCAGCGAGAGAGGGAACACAAGCAGGGGGAGTGGGAGAGGAAGAAGCAGGCTCATAGCAGAGGAGCCTGATGTGGGGCTCAATCCCATAATGCCGGGATCACGCCCTGAGCCGAAGGCAGACGCTTAACCACTGTGCCACCCAGGCGCCCTTAGGGGTCACTATTGACCCTAATTTTTAAGAATTAGTTTAATAAAACTATAAATCCCCTTAACTGGACATGACATTTATCAGGGAGGTAGACATCAAACAACTAACCACAGAATTATTTAATTACAGTACCAGGCTACAAAGGAGAGCCTGACCTTGTCTGGGGGTCAGGGGAGGCCAGAGAAAGTGACTTGGAACAGAGCTTTGAAGGATGAGGTGAAGTTAACAAAACAAAATGAGACTAGAAGGCAGAGGAAACAGCATGGGCAAAAGCCCCCGTGGCAGAAAAGCCAGTCCCAGATGAAAGTCATACATCCAGAACATAAACACAAACCCCAGAGCAAGAATAAGAAGAGAGACTGGAGGGTGGCAGGGGTCAGATTGGGCAGAGCCCTGGGGGCCCTTGGTAAGAAAGTGGGTCTGTATCCAAAAAGCAGTGAAAAGTCACAAAAGAAGAATAGCACAATCACTTCTAGATGCTCAATACACCCTCAGTGGATGAAGAAAAATAAATGCCAATCAATAAATGGTAGAACAGCCATGATTTGATCTTGAGGGACTCTCAGAAAATAAGAAAGGAGGTACTCTGGATCTGTTCTTTCACAATAAGAAGGATAATGGTCATAATTCTTACCTTTCCATCAAAGAAGTGATGGTTAAACATGTTATAATGGCAAAAGCTATCTTCCATGTAAAACTGTGAATACCTGTAAAAGAATTTATTATGGTAGTTATTTGTCCAGTTATGGCTATTTAGTAAGTAAATACTAAACTTTAAAACTATGAAATCACACCTTTAATAAAAGCAATTTCATCATTCCTTAGTTTTTTGAAATAAAGAATACTTTTTCCCAAAATCTCAGGGAGTCACTAACAATGAATGAGTATCAAACTTAAATTATGTTCCCAAGTTAATAAGCCAGTGACAAAACTAGAGAACACTCACATATAAAATTCACACGTTCCATCAGACCACAGAATTATAGAGAAACAATGATATTACTGATAGATTGTTACGCAACTTGAGATGGGTTGGCAATTAAAATACATCTCTCATACTTACTAATTTCAAGAAAAACACTGAATCAACATTTCTGCTCAACAGCTGTTAATTATTTTCTTCTGTGGTTAACAAAAAAGAATATTTAATACAAAGCATTTCTTGTCTATTGCAGATTAGCTCAATAAAATATGCTTCTCAATATATAAGAAAAATAAGTATGTGCATTTCATATTTACTGAATTAGTGCCAGGAAAGAGAGATATTTATTTACTGATTGAACAATTTCATTCTTCTAAGATACTACTTTAAAATGCAATCAGAAATGAATGAGAGTACCAGCTTTGGGCATTAACATTTTATAAATTTTTGCTAATTTACTAAAAATTCATAGCACCTTATGGTTTAAATTTGCATTTATTTGATTTCTTACAAGATTGAGCCTTCCTTACTCCTTAATTGTATTTGTATGGTGTCTCTACGTCTTCCCCATTGTTAGCTCTTATTGAATTCTGAGTCTTTTGTATAATACAGAAACTTCTTTGTTATCACCATAGGATCCCAAACTTCCAAAATTTTGTTATAAACAGTTCACATACAAACCACACCATCTTTCTACAGAATTCATAACCTAGTGAAAAAAATCAGGGACACATGCTTACTTACACAACTTCTTTAACCAAATCGTGAGAGTGGCATTTCACTTCTATTTCTACTCCTCCCTTACTGTCCATAACTGACTTGCTACCCATGGTGAGAATTTAGTCTAATGGACAGCCCTGCTTTATCCTCTTCATATTACACTATGGTTAAAAGTACAGGCTCTGGGGGCGCCTGGGTGGCGCAGTCGTTAAGCGTCTTCCTTCGGCTCAAAGCGTGATCCCAGCGTTCTAGGATCGAGCCCCACATCAGGCTCCTCCGCTAGGAGCCTGCTTCTTCCTCTCCCACTCCCCCTGCTTGTGTTCCCTCTCTCGCTGGCCGTCTCTGTCAAATAAATAAATAAAATCTTTAAAAAAAAAAAAAAAGGTACAGGCTCTGTAATCAGACGGTCTGGTTTCAAACACTGGGTCTTGGGGTGCCCGGGTGACTCAGTCGGTTAGGCATTCAACTCTTGATTTTGGCTCAGGTCATGACCTCAGGGTCGTGGAACTGAGCCCCACATAGGGCTCTGCACTCAGCCTGACCCTCTCCCACCCCTTCTTCTCCTCTCTGTGTTCACTCATGTTCTCCCTCTCTCAAGTAAAATAAAATCTTTAAAAAAAAAACAACAACAAACCACTGGGTGTCTCACTTATTACCTATGTAACCTTGGTGAGCCTTGGTTTCTTCATCTACAAAATGGAAGAAATAGTAGTGTCTACTTCATAGGACCTGGTAAGTATAAGTGAGATAATATGTGTAAAGTGTTTAATACAAAGCAGCTACATATACTGAAATGTTAGGCATCGCTATTTTAATAAATATCAGCTATAAAGATGTATGTCTTAATGCCCCTCATATTAGGGAATTACGTTTATATCCAACCAAAATTTCTCCTCCTATAATCTAAACCCATTTCTTCCTGTTCTGTAGAGACAGAAGAACAGCTGTTCATTCCAAGTACAATGTCCCTTAATATCATTTGAGATACTGTTAGTATATCTGATTTCATAAAACATAAATTTGCACTGAAGAAATAAACAAAAGATTTTGGATAACTGAAAAATTCATTTGAACCATAGACTGTAACCTGATGAACATTCCAAAAACTGTGGGAAAATGTCAATTACCATTAATAAACAAATGTCTTTCTAATTAACTAAATTTCAAATAACTGATAATACAGATATATCAGTTATTTTATATATAGGTGTATCTCAATATTAGTACCATTGTGGATCAACTATCATTTGAGGATTTTCTTCTTTCTTGCATTGCTTTTAAGTATGAACAATGGAAAATACAATCCCTTTTAAAATATATTTCTACCCCCTCTCCATTTTTTCGTATTGTTTCTTGAAGACACAATAGTCATTTTTTAAAAATTAAAAAAGAGAATTTTATTTACATAAAATTCAGCACAGCACACTTGTCCAAAACATTCTGGGTAGCAATAGAGTCAGAGAGAGAAAAAAGCCAGATTTCAGCTCTGAGTTTCCATCAAATACAAACAAGGGAGCATAATTTTTCATATTTTAAATTATGAAAAATCACTGAACATTACCCTCTTAAAATGAAATTGGCCTCAAAGAATTATTCTCTCTATTGAATAAGGCAAACAAAACCAATCAGAAATGCATGCACTTGAAAACTGCAAAAGGACATTCATTTAATTTGGCCATTCATTCTCTTTAAATGAGAGTCAGTTACCAAGTATGAAACATGCTCTATACACAGGAAATGTAATCAAGAGCTGAATAAAAATTAGTCCATGAAATGAACCTAAGGAATTCATTTTTTTGATATAACTTTATTTGGATGATAGTTTGCCAAATAGAGTTTCACATCTTTCATGCTAAAATTGGAGCATATAAAAATCCATCTTCGCCAATGTTAACTTCATCTCTTAGACCCCCCACCTCGAAAAGGATATTTATAGCATATGTAACACTGGAGTTGAGGTAGTTCTCTGAAGCCTTGGACAGACCATTTGTAGGGCAACAACAAACCAAAGTCAAAGTGCCAAAAGTAACTACTCGCTGTCACTCTGTATCACACAGGAACTTGTTCCTGATTTAGTTGTGGTCCTTGTGAGAAACCTGAACCAACTCCATACCCCATAATATCATGAGTACAGGCAACAGACTCAGTTCATTCTGGTCACTAACGTGTTTCAATAAATGAGCTCTCTCTCTCTCTCTCTTTTATTTAATTTATGGGGGGGGGGCAGAGGAAGAGGGAGAGAGAATCCCAAGCAGGCTCCACACCCAGCACAGAGCCCAACACAGGGTTCAGTCTCACAACCCTGAGATTATGACCTGAGCTAAAATCAAGAATCGGATGCTTAACTGACTGAGCCACCCAGGTGCCCCAACAAGCTGTCTCTTAATATCCAATGTCAACCTTTCACAGAACTGATTCAGTATAAAAGAAGCTAAACTAACTAATACAACACCTTCAGTTTTTGTTTCCAACACATACACAGAAGTTTATAGATACGAAAAAAAAAAATATCAGTACATCCAATAAGTTACAAAATAACTATCCACATCCCCTACTCTGCGCAGGAGATTTCAATATACAGGCTCAAGAAAGGTAAAACTACAAGACATATAGCTTAAATTAAGAGTGAAGGGTCCATGTAAATCTTTCAAATTAAAAGTCATTCAGCTACCATGAAAAGAGTTCTGGTGAATGTCTTGTACGACAATGGGAAGGTATTTAACTTACTTAACACTACCGAACTGTACCTTAAATAACTAACATGGTAAATTTTAATCTATGTGTATTTTATCACAATTTTTCTAAAAAAAAGTAAATCAGGAGACTAGCAATGAACAATACCAAATGAAATTTAAAGAACAATTTAATGTCTAGTAGCAACAAAAAGAGTAAAATACTTAGGAATAAGTTAACAGAGACATGCAAAACTTGTACACTGAAAACTACAAAACATCATTTGAAGAAATTAAAAACGAACTAAATAAATGCAAAGACCTCTTATGTCCAAGAACTGGAAGACTCAATATTTAAAACTATTCCCCAAATTGGGGCGCCTGGGTGGCACAGCGGTTAAGCATCTGCCTTCGGCTCAGGGCGTGATCCCGGCGTTATGGGATCGAGCCCCACATCAGGCTCTTCCACTATGAGCCTGCTTCTTCCTCTCCCACTCCCCCTGCTTGTATTCCCTCTCTCGCTGGCTGTCTCTATCTCTGTCGAATAAATAAATAAAATCTTAAAAAAAAAAAAAAAAAACGATTCCCCAAATTGATCAAAAAATGCAACAAAATCCCTATAAAAATTCCAGCTGGCTTTTTTGTAGAGGTTGACAAGCTAATCCTAAAATTCATATGGAAATGTAAGAGATCCACAATAGCCAAAACAATCTTGAAAAAGAATACAGCTGGAAGACTCACACTTTCCAGTACCAAAACTTACTACAAAGCAACTGTAATCAAGACAGTGTGGAACTGGCATAAGGATAAACATAGATCAAATGAACAGAACTGAGAATCCAAAAATAAACACATACATTTGTGGTCATTTGGTTTTCAGTTAGGTGCCAAGACAACACAACGAGAGAAGAATAATTATTTCAACAAATGGTGCTGAGGCAACTGGATATTCACATGAAGAAGAATGAAGTTGGGCCCCTACCTCACACCATACATAAAAAATAACTCAAAATAGATCAAAGACCTAAATGTAAGAGCTAAAATCATAAACTCTCAGAAGAAAACATTGTGTATATATTCATGACCTTGAATTTGGCAAGATATGACACCTAAAACACAAGCAACCAAAGAAAAAGGAGGAAAACTGGACATAACCAAGTGAATAGACAGCCCACAGAAAGGGAGAAAATATTTACAAATCATATATCTAGTAAGGGTCTAGTATCCAGAATATGTTTACTCTTTTAATTAAAAAAAAAAACAATTAAAAAACGGGAAAAGGACTGAATAGGCACTTCTCCAAAAAGATAAACAAATGGTATACAAGGACATGAAAAGATGCTCAGCATCATAAGCCATCAATAAAACGCAAACCAAAATCACAATGAGATACCACATTAGGAGGAGAGACAGTAGGGGCGTCTGGGTGGTTCAGCCGGTTAAGCGTCTGACTCTTTGATTTCAGCTCAAGTCATGATCTCAGGGTCAAGATCTCAGGGTCATGAGATCAAGCCCTGAGTTGGGCTCCACGCTGGGTGTGGAGCCTGCTTAAGATTCCCTCTCTCCATCTCCCTCTACCCCTGCCCCTGCCTGTAGGTGCTCATTCTCTCAAAAAAAGAATTAATTAATTAATTAAAAAATACAGCCAATAACAAGAGCTGACAAGAATGTGGAGAAATTGGAACACTCATATATTGCTAGTGGAAATATAAAATGGCCGTCACCTTAGAAAACAGTTTAGCAGTTCCTCAAGGAGTTAAATGTAGAGTCACCACATTACCCAGCAATTCCACTCCTAAGATAAATACCTGTTATGGGCTGAGTTGTAACATTTATCTATTGAACCCCTAACCCCCAGTATCTCAGACTGTGACTGTATTTGGAGACAGAGCTTTTAAAAAGGTGATTAAGATAAAATGAGGTCTATAGGCTGGTGATGGGTATTAAGGAGGGCACATATTGCATGGTGCACTGGGTGTTATACGCAAATAATGAATCATGGAACACCACATCAAAACATAACATAATAAAAAATTATTATAAAAAAATAAATAAAAATTTTAAAAAGGCTGAAAATCTTAAAAGTAGTCAGAGGAAAACAGACATATTCCCTTTAAAGACTAAGATTTCAAACTGACTTTTCAACAGAAACTATGAAAGCCAGAAAACAATGCAGTCCCAGAAGATGTACAGAATTCTGAGCTCTTCCTTAGCAGAAGGAATAAGGAAAGCTGTATCTATTCCATCTGCCTAAAATGGAAGTACCTTTATAATTGTTTTTTACCATAGAAAGTTCTAGTATTTTCCAAAATCTATTAAATCTATTTTTTCCTTATAGTAACATGTTAAAGAGTTTCCCCACCCAAAGACTTAGTAAATACAGCTCTATATTTTTAAAATGTTTATAATTTTACATTTTCATTTTTTATGCGTATTTCATACAGATTAAGGAATTTACTATAGAGCAGAGGTTGACATTTTTTTTTTAGTAAAAGGCCAAATAGGAAACAATTTAGGTTTTGCGGGTCATATGGCTTCTCTCATAAGTCAACTCCATCATTGTAGAATAACAGCGGCCATAGACAATAATAAATTAAAAAATGTTAAAAAAATAAAATAAATAAAATAAAATGGAATGATGTCATTAGGGTGGTCCATGATGCAAAATGACTGGCGTCCTTATGAAAGGGGACATTTGGACGCACAAAAAGAAACTGGGGATGTACACACACAGAGGAGAGGTCATGTGAGAATACAGTGAGAAGGCCAACTGCAACCAAAGGAGAGAGGCCTCAGAAGTCACCAAACCTACTGACACCTTGATCTTGAACTTGTAGCAACCAGAACTGAGACAGTAAATTACTGTTGAAGTCACCCAATCTCTAGTTATTTTGTTATTGCAGCCCTAACAAATTAACACAGTACCCAAGAGATAATAAAACCTATATTTATACAAAACTTGTACGTAAATTTTCACAGCTGCGTTATTCAAAATAGCCAAAGCATGGAAGCAACACAAATGTCCATAACCTGATGAATGGATAAACAAAATTTGGTATATCCTTATAATGGAGTATTATTCAGCCATAAAAAGGAATTAAGTACTGACTTGCTATAACATGATGAACTTTGAAGATACCAGGCTAAATGAAAGAAGCCAGATACTGAAGGTCACATATTGTATGGGTCCATTTTTATGAAATATCCGGAATAAGCAAATCTATAGAGACAGAAAGTGGATTAGTGGTGGCCAAGGGCTGGGGGTGGCAGAAAAGAGGAGAGGTCACCTATTGGGACCACTTTGATGGAGACACCTCCATCAAAGATGATGGAAATGTTCTGGAATTACGTAGTGGTGATGGTTGCACAACCTTGTGAATAATACTAAAAACCTTTTTTCTATGTGAAATATGTCTCAATTTAAAAGACTAAAATACGCCTGATACACAGTGGGGGAAAAAAAGACTATCTGATTCTTTTTAAAATGTTTATATATATAACAAAGGTCTAAAAAGCCAAAATCGAGAATGTTTTGGGTGACAGAATTAAAGATCATTCTCTTCAAAAAGCTTAAAAAAAAAAATAGTACACCAGAGATCCTTGACATATGAACAAGTCAAGATGAATCAGATTTTTTTCTAGTTTGTGTATAAACCAGTCCACCACAACTAGCTTAGAAAAAGATTGACTTGAATGAAATCAGAATACAAACTGTATGATAACTTCAAAGAACCATACTATTAGAAAGACAGCACCGTACCATTTTCAACGAGGTAGAAGTCCCAAAGGGAGGAATGTGAGCGCTGCTTACAACTGATACACGTTATGTTAAATAATTCCGTTGTGAACTTGTGTTTTGTTTTTGTTTTTGTATTTTTGTCTCTTGTGCACCTATGGTTGGAGAGGGTTTCCTTTGGTGAACCCATTCTACGTGTTTGGTCAGGGCTGCCAGCGCACCCTACCTGCCAGGCCACAGAGAAGGTTCTGGAACAGGTATCCAGCCCCAGCCAAGCCAGTCCCTCCCAGGAGCTGTGCGCTGGGGCTCTCAGGAAAGAGCGCCTCTGTCTCCCAGAGAGGTAAGCTGGGACTACATAAGCTGAAAGCTGCTGCTGCCAAAATCCCTGGCAGTGAGTGGGAAGTAAACTGGAACAGAAAGCCAATCCCAAGAAAGACAGAACAAGAGGTGGAGAGAGAAAGACAGAGTCCGAACAACACTGGGCAAGGCCTAGGACCTCGCCTGCACTGAGGCCTGCTATATCCTAGGCTCATCATATGAGCCAATATGTCCTCTCTGACATAAACAGATTTCCAGGGCTCCAATGAAAGGTACCTGACAAAGGAGGGCCTTATTCTAAATTTATGAATAACCTGCAAACCCGTTACTGACTCATGTGAACCTTCGTGGAATAGATACAGGGGTAGATGGAGAAAGGGAGAGGCAGAAGGATGACATGAGAGAAATGGGGTATATAAAAAAGGCTCATATAAAGAAATTCAAAAGCGAAGTTATTTCCAGAGGGTATCTTAATTTTTGGAGCCACACTGACTGGGTTTGAATCCTGACTTGGCCACTCGTCACTGTGAAGTCAAGTTATTTCACCTCTTCGTACCTCGGTTTTCTCAGCTGGAAAATGAGGAGGATAACAGCACCCACCTTACAGGGGAGGCTCCTGTGAGGACTGACTGAGGTCTAGCAGGGTTTCACAGGGGACAAGCACCCATGCAAACACCCAATGCAAACACCAGTTATTGTTTGTATTGTTATGATAAGAACCCCAGAGTTAAGCTTCTACCTTTAAAATAGTATATTTACAATAATTTAGCAGTCATTCTCTAGGAAAGGAATTTGGTATTTAAAGCATCTGATACATCTATTCAGTGGCACGTTAATACAGCCACGAAAGGGTAAAGTACTGTTACGTGCTGTTAGCTGGATGTGAAAGAAGCCATAAGCCTAGGTCACACAGGGCAGGATGCCATTTATAGAACACACCCAGAACAGACAGACCCACAGAGACAGAAAGCAGATCACTGATCGTCAGGGGAAGTGGGGAGAGGGTTTCTTTTCAGTGTCATGGATATGTTCTAGAGAAGGGTGATTACTGCAAAACGTAATGAATATACCCTAAACCACTGGCATATGCACCTTAACTTGGTGGGTTTTCAGTGCACTATATCTCAATTTAAGAAAAAGAAACTGAGTTTCTCTTAAAAAGTCTGTATTATCACCCATGGAATTCCATTGTACTAAGTATCACTCAGGTTAAGCAGAGATTAGTGAACTATGCTAGTCCTGTTAATAGGGAATAAGAGGCTACAGAAAGTGTGGCTTCTCTCTGAGAAATGTAGCTGCGTCTATTGGACACCCTAAAGTGGACCTGGAAATCTAAAAATAAATAAATAAATCACAAAAGCTGTACTTCTTGTTATGACTTTCTGCACTTCAAAAATCTGTCCGCCTTGTTTTTAGAGAGAAAGCACATGTAATTTCATAGGTTTTCTCCAACAAATATTGGAAAGTTGGCCGAACAGACTCTAGCAGATTAAATAAAAAGAAAAATAGTGCTGCCTCCTTCAATATATTCAAGAACAGGTAAAAGATACTAACAACACAGTGTTTTAGAGACTCACCATTGGAGTTGGAATTCAAACAACTACAGAAAGTAGGAAGAGTACTCCAAGTTTATACGATCCCAGAGACTGTGGGTGGAGACAGAGGCTACTAAATTACCACCTAAAGGGAGCCACGACGTGTGCTCCTCTGGCTGTCTCATCTCTGTTTGTCCCAACACATCAGATGCCATTTAATTCTAACCCTCTCCCACACACTCCATCTGTCTGCTAATCCTCGGCTTTAAGACCTATCTGTTCCCCGTTGCACTCCCTTGACTTCAGGCTATATCCAGTGAAAGACAATCTGCACATCACCTGGTAAAATACATTAAAATAAGTTCAGATGAATAAAATGTGTTAAAATAAAATATATTAAAAGAATTAGAACAAATAAGATGAATTAAAATAAATTAATATATATTAAGTAAATATTAAAATAAATATATTAAAATATCACAATGAAACAAAATCCTGGAAGAAGTTCAGAATTATCTTTGAAAAGTAAGTGTATGAGAAGAAATTTCATTCAGTGAGAATTTATCTCTAAATTATAAGCCCAAGCCAATGAGACACATTCAATGAAAAAATTCAGGAAGCACACCCAGCAAAAAAAAATTAAAAAAAAAAAATCCACGGCTTTGCTGTTTGAAACGTGGAAGATTACAAGGGGAATTTATATGACTAAAAAGGTAGCTTCTAACCAATTACTACTTCTGAACACTAAAGGACTATAATAGGTAATAAACAATTAATAAGAGAAAAACATTAAACAGAAACAGGAGACAATGAATGAGAATAAATATCAGACTTTATAAACCTACCTAAAATCAATATCCAATAAAAGGCTTTTAATGTTAGACTTCTTTTCACCTGATGATTTCAATCTGATCAGCTCATGCAACCTAAAACAATTCATGAAGGCAAACTTCATAAGGAATTACAAATGCCACAGATAATACGCAAATAAACCAAAACAGCCCCACCAATGTTCTCCTGGTATTTCTAACCTTTCGATGAACACTGAAGAGAATTTGGCAGATACAACCAAGGTTTCAGTTTTTCAAATTTTTTTTAAAAGGTAGAACTTATTTGAAAAAGAGAAGTCTAAAATTATAAACAATTAAAAACTCAAATCAGAGGTAATCTATCATATATCAGAACTCTATAAAGATTTCTCTCAAATGTAACATAGATTACAAACTCCTCAAGAGAGGGACCGTGCTTTATACTTCTCTTGTATATTTCAAACCGCATGCTATGTCCCAGAACATAGTAAAAAACTACCTGATAATTTTTTTCTTCCAGTTTAAATAGTGGGGATAGCCCAAGTTTTTAAAAAAATCATATAACATACCTTGGTGTTCCAACACATAGTACTCTTGTGAATCCAAGGGTAGAAATTAGGTCTACCAAGAACTGACAGCTCCGATCAGCAAACAAATACTGGGCATTTGTCTTCTTGTTTTCCAGTGGATAAAGAAGCTGACTAGGCCTTTTTAACTGGGTGATAGAAATATCACCTACTACCCGATGTTCCTGATGCTTCTCCCAGTCGTCTGGCAACAGCAACCGCTGACATCTTTGACAAAACTTTCTCTGAGACAAGGGCAACTCAATAAACTTCAAGTACCTTCAAGACATAATTAAACACGAAGTAATACATTTTAAGTTTGTTGTGGTCAAGACAATTTCTGTTTGCTATTTTTAGCAGGCACAAAGTACTATTACCTCCTTAAGAGTACTGTGTAAAGAAGCAAAGGTAAGAAAAATCAGTGGACTGTTGGCTAGAATTTATGTCTGGCTGCAGACCTACAAAGTAGAAAAGAATCAGCAATTTTATAAGAATTGAGATGCTCCAATTCAGTCACTGAATGAGGATCAATATCCATTTAAAATGTGAATATAATATATTACTCAAACAACTTAGTAGTAATGGAGACTACTATCACGTTTAAATTTATTGACAAATCCATGTGTTCTAACTCTCAAGTGTTAAATAGTCTGGCTCAGTATGACGATCATTTTAAAGTGAGAAATTAAGATCATTCTTCAATTTTTTATGGCATACTTAGCAAGAAAAATTACCTCCTAAAAGAAAAAATGTTCCTACAAAGTTCCTCTATTCTTAGCAGCAGTGAGGAAAGCAGTTCTGAAAAAGCTCATCCCCCAAAAAGCAAGACAATATCCAAAGCCTTAAAAAAAAAAAAAAAAAAAAAAAAAAAACCATACTGATATCCCATTTGATCTCTTTCAAGCCATCCTCCTATCGGATTTCAAAGTTACCCTTTGGTTTTTTTTTTTCCTTTCATTTTATTAGAGAAAATTAGAGAGAGAAAATAATCACAGCACGTTATTTTAAAACTGCTGATTTTGTATATGCAATACCACCTACAAAATCAGAGTAAGAAAACCAAAGAAAAACAACATTATCGAGGCCCACAGCGGGTCGGCATGTCTAAATCTAAGCATGTCAAATAGTGCGCTAAAGGATTCTTAGAGTTTGAGAAGAGTCACACAGTTTCAACTGAACTAACCTCTAGAACTGCACTGTAAAAACTGTGAACTTCACATAGAATCAAAGTGAGTTTTAAAACTTTTCATATCTAAGCATAGCTTTACTTCAAAGCACCCAAGGCAGTGACAAATCGATATTCTGAATGGCTACAGCAAGAAATAAGCTTATCGTGCCAGTAATTTAAATGTTTCTCTTTCCATGATAACTGTGCTTCTGACAGCTTTATCTATGGCTGGAAAGGAAAGGGAAAGCGATTTTAGGGGAAACTTTTATAGTAATTCAAAACAAGAATGTCAGTAGAGAAAAGGGCCCCTAAGACATGAAATGCAGTAGAAAGAACCAGTACATTCTCCAGCAGCAGAAACACTGAATTTACTACTATTACCTTTCGTTATGAAATGTTAAGGGTTGAAGACTTCCACATCCAGCCATGATAGAGTCACAGAGACCAGATTTACCATCCTGGACCTCAAAAAATTTTTTGTTGTAAGATAATGGCCAACTGACAGCCCAATGGTGAATAAGAGAAGGGAACCCATGAGGGAGTGCTACGCCTGTCCAGTTTACTGCCTGTGGAGAGCAGGCAACACGGGCACAGAGAACCCAAACACAGCTCCATGAATTGATGAGGCAGAGCTGAGAAGCGGTGGAGGCGAGGGCGGCTAGAATTCACAGGGCCGAGTACTAGAGAATACATACGTGGAGTCCACAGGCCAGAAAGCAGGACACTGAGAGAGAGAGCTCCACGGTTTGCCGTGATTCCCCTCAAGGCTGTCGCTGAGTACTGAGCAGCACGTGCAAGTGAAGAAAGTACCCAGAGCGAGGGACAGAACCACTGGAAAGGAGCAGGTGGAAAAATCACCACATACCCAACAGGATACGGAACAGTTGTCGACCAACGTGCCCGAGTGAGAAACCTCGTAAAACACAAGCATCAGGTAGGGTGCTGAGGAGGGTAACTGCTTCAGGAGGGGGGAGCAATTAGCCCTGCTCCCCAAGGTGCTCTAGTCTTGCCAAAAAGCTTAAAGATAAGCCTTCAAAAGCAGGGAACGACAAACCTTTTCTGTACAGGATCAGGTAATAAACATCGAGCTTGGCAAGCCATCTGGTTTCCCTGCCACACCTACACTGTGACCGTAGCACAAAAGGAACTACAAACCCAATGTAAATGAACAGAACTGAGCCCTGTAGTTTGCCAAATCCTGCTCGAGAGTACCAAACTATAGCCAAGTAACAACTGTGTTCCAGAACAAAGCTCAAAAATATGTAAAGGAATAAAAATACCCAGGATACAACAAGGTAAAATGGACACTGCCAGCACTGAATCAAGTATTACCAGGTGTGTGAGAAACAGGAAAACATGACCCATGACCAGGGGCAAAAACAAAAACAATCAGTTTATACTGAGTCAGAAATGAGAGATGCTATAATCAGTAGACAGAGACATTAGAACCATTTACTATAACTATACTCCATATATTCAAGTGGTAGAAAAAAGCATGAGCCTGTTAAGTAAAAACAGAAAATATTAAAAAGACCCAAATAGAACTTTAAAGATTTTCTTTAATTGTCTGAGCTGAAAAATATCCTAGATGGGATTAACAGCAATTTAGACATTACAGAAAAAAGATCAGTATGTATGAAGGCACAGCCTTAGAAATTATCCAAAATGAAACACCAAGGGACCAAAATACATGAAAATGGACCTCCAAGGAGGGTGGGCAGAAAAAATTTTGAAAAAAATATGGCTGAAATTTTCCAAAAATTACATCAAAAGATTCAAGAAGCTCAGAGAACCTCAAGCAAAAGAAACACAAAGAAAACTACAAGATGCATCATAATAAAATCATTCAAAATCAGTGAAAAAGAGAAAATCTTAAACTCAGAAGAAAAAAGACACGTACAGAGGAACAAAGATTAAGAATAATATCAGATTTCTCACTGGAAACAATGCAAAAAAGAAGATAGTGAGGAAATATCAATTCTACACAAATTCTTCCAGTACACTGAAGAATAAAGTACAGTTCTCAATTCCTTTCATTAGCCCAGCATGACCCCAATACAAAACCAGAAAAAAAAATTATAAGAAAACCAAAGACCAATAAACCTCATAAACACAAACTCAAAAATTAATGGAATTTTAGCAAATCAAAACCACAATATATAAAGAAGATAACAGATCACGATCAAGTGTAGGTTAGCCCAGGAATTCCAGGCTGCTCCAATGTTTGCATCTGATCAATGCGTTCACCATACTAACAATCTTAAAAAAAAAAAAAAAATCTCCTTAAATGCAGGAAAAAAAACACTTGACAAAATCACTCTTTCACGAGAAAGATTATCAGGAAGCTAGGAACAGAAGAGAACTTCCACAACCTAATAAAGGGCATCTGAGAAAAACTGATAGCTGAACACCATACTGGTAAAAGACTAAACACATTCCTCCCAAGATTGGGACACAAGCAAAGATGTCTACTTTTACCATTTCTGTTCAACATTGACTGGGGATTCCAGCCACTTTGATAAGACAAGAAAAAGAAATAAAGGTCACAGATTGGAAAGGAAACATAACTAGACACAGACAACATGACTGTATATGTAGAAAGTTCTGAGGAAATATTTTTTAAAAGTTGCCACAACTAGTAAGTAAACTCATCGAGATTACAGGATAGAAGATTAATATACAAAATCAATTGTATTGCTTATAGACTGGCTAATCTGCACATGATCAATCTTAAAATCACACGAAGTGAGTAACCAGACATTTTCTATGTAATACAAAAGGAAATATACCACATTACTTACAAAAGAGTATTGCCCCCTAAAACTGAACTTGAGTCTTATGATACCGCTACAAGAAATACAGGGATAGAATAAATGTTAAACATTACAGCATGCAATCAACAAATCCAGAATGTGAGGAATTCTATAGGACAAATTACTCTGTTTCTTCAACAAATGATTAAAGATATCAACCAACTACAATGCATAAACCCTGTCTGGATCCTGATTTGAAAAACCAATTATAAAATGGCATTTATAGGCTAATCAGAGAAATGTGAATACTAACTGCATGTTATATAATATTAAGGAATTATTCATTTTTTAGGTATTTTAACAGTATTGTGATTATTTTTTTAAGGCCTTATTTCTTGAGATACACAAACATATTTATGGGTAAAATTATATAGTATTTACACTGGAGGTCAGGATAGAAGGTCCAGGTGAAATAAAATTAGCCACATATTGATGACTGATGAAGCTGGGTGTGGGAGTAGGAGATTCTTTACTCTGTTCTCTCTGCTTTTGCATATGCCTGAAATTGTCTGTAATAGAAGATTTTTAAAGAATTAAACTCAAAGAAAACAAGCAAAGATGACCCCAGAAAATACTAAGCAAAAAATGGGTTGTACTCAGCCCTAAATCACATGCGATTTGGTTTTTCATTCTTTGGCAATGGGAATATAATCTGGGAAATTTCTCAGAATTGAAGAACATGAGTTTCTAGTTTGAAAGGATTTACCTAATACCCAGCAAAACAGAATATAACAGATAAGTAATCATGAAATGTCACACCTGTAGGAACAGTAAGATTCTAAAAAAAATGACAAAGGGATCAAATGGATCACAGATCATTTACGAGATCAGCAATGAACTTTCTGAACTTGAACTTCTCAACAGCTATAATGAAGACAAAAGTAAATGGAACATTGCCTTCCAAATTCTGAGGGAAAAATATTTCCAACATAGAATTCCATCATCTGCACAGGGATAAACCAAGTATCAGCATAGATAAAGATATTTCCAGAAACACAGATTTCAAAACTGTTGGGTGGTAAAAATCAGGTTGGCTTCAGACTTTTTTTTTTTTTTTAAAGATTTTATTTATTTATTCGACAGAGATAGAGACAGCCAGCGAGAGAGGGAACACAAGCAGGGGGAGTGGGAGAGGAAGAAGCAGGTTCCTAGCAGAGGAGCCTGATGTGGGGCTCGATCCCATAACGCCAGGATCACACCCTGAGCTGAAGGCAGACGCTTAACCGCTGGCGCCCCATGGCTTCAGACTTCTATTATACCAAATTTAACTCTAGAACAGTGTTCCTCACAGAGGGGCCATGCACCGGTGCTGGCAGTCAACTATTACCAGTTCCTGATGAGACAAAGACAGATATCAAGAGTCTTTGTTTAGAAATTTTTATACCAATTAGAGCACTTTTATGTCTGTTCAAACTAATAAAAAATGTGGGCTTGTAGTCTGTATGTCTTCTCTTTTTTTTTCATTTTATTTCCTAGTAATTTATTTTCATTATATTTACAGAAGTATCTGATCCTAATGGGTAGAGACTAAAAACAAGAACATAAACCAAGCAAACGAACAAAAGATTGATCTTTCACGGAGATAATTTAAGAAGTACTTCTCTGGAGGATATGAAGCAATCCTGCAATCGTCCCAAGGAAAACATGTAATCTGGATAATTTGATAGCTGAATCAGTGCTATTCAAGAATAAAGGAAGTAAACAAATATTTTGGGACTTAGAAGAACTCAGGCTAGGTAATCATACAATCTGGGTCCTTACTGAAGTACCTGCAGGATAGCTGGGTGCCAGGTAAAAGGGCATTTCAGACTGGAGTGTTTCTGAAAGCCTTAGGACGGATTTCTCCAAGAAGATGAAACCAATGGACTATGCTACATCTGAATATTCTTAAAAGATGCAGACAACTGACAGGGAGTTTGCAGTTGAAGCAGTGATAAGCACATAAATAAGCAAATAGCAGTTATAATAATAAAAAAAACCCCAAGACTATTATTAACTCCAAAGAAAACAAAAAGCTGTGTAGGAAAGAAAAAAACTTATTTTGATTTATTACAAGGTTTAGCTCTGAGCAGCACTTATATGGTTATAATAACACAAACACTAAAACATGAATCTAACCAAAATTATAAATTTTCATTATGAATTTATGAATTATGAATATTTACATATTCAAATGGGGTAGGGAAAAGGTATGGGTTAGGGGGAGGGGTGAAGGTGGAGGGAAGAAGGCAGGGGAGGAGAGATAGAAAGATAAACCCTCAAGTTCCACAGGAAATAGATAATTTCAAAACTTGATAAATCAAGAAATAGCAATATAAGCATGTTTTGTATTTCACAGACAGGAAGGTAAGTTCTAAAATAATTAGCCAGAAGAGCTGACTATAGTTGCTGCTGGGGAAGGGAAAATGCACAGGTGGAGGCAGGGGTATGTTCTTTGTAAAACCTCTACTTGGTTTTTGAACTATTTGATTCTATTGCCACACACAGATTTTATTTTTTTACTGAAATTTAATTCATATACCACACAATCTCCCTTTTAAAGTGTACAATTCAGTGGTTTTTAGAATGTTCATGGAGTTGGGTAATCATCACCATGATCTTATTCCAGAACAATCTCATCACCTCAAAAAGAAACCCTGTACCCATCGGCAGTCACTCCCCATTCCCCAACCCCCAGCCTCTAGCAACCACTAATCTACTTTCTGTCTCAGTAGATTTGACTGTTTGGGATATTTCATGTAGAAGGAACCATACAGTAGCCACATAGGGATTTTGATTTAAAATTTCTGATTAATATAAGACTTTTATTTAAAAAGAAAAAACCACAAGAGGATGAATTTTAGCCAAATAGGAGATAAATGAAGGAACTACAGCAAAGGGGCTGTCAGTAAGCACCGAATCTATTTAACCACAGAATAAAAACAGAACAATATGGGTATTTTATTTAGAGTACAAAATGTAAATAATATAAATCCAAATATAAGAGGTGGGGGAAGTCCCAGAGAAAGTGGGAGATGGTATAAGTATACTGATTTTCTCATGTGTTAGAGTCAGAAGCCAAAAGATATCATTTAAAACTGAAAAATCAAGTAAAAGCTGTAAGCAATATTCAAAGGCATAAAGATTATCCCTAAAAAGAAATGATCAACCAAAACCGGATAGTGATTGTAGAGAAAGAGATCAGAAGATTAAATATACAAGCTCATCATTTCTCATTTTTAGATGCCTGAAGACAATCTAAAAAAACAAAAGGATTAAATATAGCATAAAAAGCTACAAAGGCAACCATAAGAACCATAAAAAAAATAGAAGAAACACACATTAAAAAAAGAAAACATATGCCACATAGTGAAAGAGAGCAAAGAGAAGCAAGAAAACCAGAAAGCATAAAATAATACAGCAAAACCAAGATCAAGCGCGTCTGTTATACCCACTCTGCAAATGAGCTAAATCTACCCATGAAAAGAAAGCCCATCAGACTGGGTCACAAAGCAAAATCCAACCACCTCACTTCATCACTTCTAAGATGCGTATGTTTTCACATTTTAGCATCTATGACATTGAGATATGATATACAATGCCATCAGCCAGACAGAGGTCATGACGTAGCTGAGACGGTCCCCCCACGTGCAAACCTGTCCCAGCCCTTCATGCTGTCATCTCTCCGACTCGGCACAGCACGCTGTTGTAACTACACGCGAGGGTCACTGCCATCACCTACAATTTCAGTCCCAAAACACAAAGGTATTATACATGCGGTCAGGAACTCAAACGGAGCAACGGAACATACGTTTCATATTAGGGAAGCAAATACTCATCCTTGAAAGAATGACGACAACAATCAAGGGCCTTAAAGGAAAAAAGAGAAGGAAGATCCTCATCGGTAAAGCTGTGTCAGGTTGTTACTTAAACACAATCAGAAGGACCACCTATCCCTCACCAAGTGATGCCCACTGAGGGCAGGAGAAGCTGCCAAATCACCAGGAAGAGATGAAAGACGGCTTGAAAGCATGGAAGACTGGGGTACAATTCGTTCACACACAGGACTCTCTGCGGCGCTTAGAACACCAAGCTTAATTACTTTTAAACAAAGGAAAAGAAGAACACTGTTAAATGAACCTCCACTTATATATCTTTGTGCCTTGTCAAAACTGCTCCTCAGAAAGCTTCCCTGCTAATTTATTAACCTTCTCTTGACAAAAGATAAAGGGAGATCTCGTGCATACTTCTTTCATTCAAAATCACATCATAATCATTCATGCATACTGCTTTAAAATTTAACATTCAGAAACAAGGTTTTTTAGAAGTATGGTAGGAGGAACATGAGAGCGTAAGGGCTGAGGCTTGCTCAGCACTCCCTCCTCGGTGTACTTTCTACCCATACCCGGGGGCAGAAGAAATTCATTCCGCTGCATGGCTCAGCATGATTCACAATTTGCAGGCTAGCATTTCGAAATGTCATATTTATTGATCTCCGTTTGATGTTCCATTTGCCTTTCCTGGAGTAGACGAATTATGTTTATGGCATTTCCCTAATAGCAGACCTTGAAAATCTGAGTTTAAATGAGCTCTGAAAAAACATAACCAAATGAAATATCAACTAAACAAAACTATACGGATGCACATAAATTAATGCTTATTTTAGCATTAAAATATATCTTCTCTAAGACTTCACAGGTCACAATAAGGTGCCAACTTACCGCATAATAGAATAACATTTTAGGGCGTAACAGGCAGCTAAAAACTATAAGGAAAGTCAAATCTCAGACACAAAATGTAAATCTGCCAACTGAACCCATGAAATATAAAGCACGGTTCAAAGAGTGAGATTAAAAAAACGCATATCTAATCCCATTTCATAGCTCCTAGCCATCTGTGCAGCACTACCAGCTCCGTAATAAAAATCAAGTAACACGGGCCAATTTATCTTGCGAGCGACCATAATTCCTTTCTAACAATCTGGAAAAGAAATTATCAATGAAAAGCTATTGTGAGTCCACAGTGACAGATGAAGGTTTGCATTATAGAACAGGAATCATGTTTAAATGCGTTTTAATACTTCCAAATGGAGCACTTATTTCATAGGACAATTTATAAATGAGTTGTAGAAAGTTAACTTCGAAAACAATTACAATCTCAAGTTATAGTACATCACCCTTAGGTTCACATACACACAAGGATGAACGGCTAGTCTCAGTTTTCTCATCTAAGAGGACAGGTGACTGAATAACATAGAATAAGTAAGTTAGCAAGCTTCTGATTTTAAAAGGCTTTCAAAAGTTTAAATTTTTAGAGGAATGGCTGATTTCAAATGTTTCGCTCCACAGAAAGCCCCTAAGAAAGCACGACAGCATCGATCACAAAGCGAGGCAGTGAAATCAATGATACTACATTTCAAAAAGCTTCAAGTTCTCCCCATCCTCCAAAACCTGCTCAAGTCTCATGTCCTTCCACTGTATTGATCAGCGACGGCATGAGGAAGCGGTATCATTGCTGATTTCCAGAGCACTCAGTGTTTCCCATCAATATTTTCTACATTGAGCACATTCTTCTTAGCATTGCATTATCTTTGTGTATCTCAACTCCATCACCAGTATTTTAAGTTCTTTTTGAGCCCTCAACAAAGAATGAATACATGGATGGAAGGAAGGAAGCAAGCAAGCTTGGGCAACAAAATCCAGGGTTATGGGTTACAGATGATTTAAAATGTTGAGAAGTATTTTATTAAGACATGCTCTCAAGAATCAGCACTAGATTAGAGATGAAAGTATGACCTCCAAGAAATGACCTTTTGAAAATTCTTTAATACTTCACGTTTTAGCTAGAGTTTTTATTTTCTAATTAATATGAAATATGAATTTCCAAAACTATTTTCAAAACACCACACCCTGGCAGTACAAAGACAGAACAGTGGCTTAGCTCCGGACTAAAATTTTATTACACAAGGAAACAAGATCACCTAGATTTTCTTACAGAGTTTAATTGAATCACCAATATCCTTATGTCATAACATAAAAAAACAGGCTTATCAGATAAAATCCATAAGGCAAAGTACAAGAGACTATGTATACACATTACGGCTACGACCTTGTAACACACAAACTCTGGCACAGGTAAAAAAAAAAAAAAAAGTCAGGAGAAAATACTACAAAATGAACAAGGTGATGGGTTCAAAGGGAGAAACCATGGGGGATATTTTTCTCCTTTCTACTTTCTGCATCTTTGATATTCTATTTTATGTCTTTATGATAATCTCACTATATCTCTATATAACTCACATTTTATCTTCTTAAATTTCCTTAAATCACTACACATCATATGTTAATTACGATCTGAGAGACTATGGACTATGAGAAACAAACTGAGGGCTACAGAGGGGAGGGGGGTGGGGGAATGGGATAGACCGGTGATGGGTAGTAAGGAGGGCACATATTGCATGGTGCACTGGGTGTTATACACAACTAATGAATCATCGAGCCTTACATCGAAAACCGGGGATGTACTGTATGGTGACTAACATAATATAATAAAAAATCGTTATTAATAAAAAAAAAAAAAATAACATTTTAGAATCAGAGGCATAAGTGGAGTCACTGCTCAGTCATTCTAACAGTAAGAACTTAACGAAGTCACTCGACTTCCCCAGGCCTCAATTTTCTCATCTAAGTAAACCACCTTAGCAAGATTACATAATTCTCATGTCAAACACCGCCCACTAGCCAGCTCACAGGAGTGCTCAATTTACATGAACTCCCTTGTAAATATTTTTTGTTGTTGATTGAATTTCCATGTAGTAAGTAGTTTTCACTGATTACGTACTTTGGTTAGGACTGATCAAGTTATCTTAAACAGCTTCCTCCATCAAAAGACTTCAAAACGTAAAAAGTTCAAGAAAGGTATTTTGAACAGAAACCCAAGTTCTCCTTTCCACTTAACACAGATAAGACCTCAGAATCCTTCAGAACACAGCAGCCCAGGTAACCAAAGGACTTGCCCTGACAGTAAAAACCTGTTTGTCACCAGGCACCCAGACCAAGGGTTTCTTAAGGAGCTTCTCCCAGCATAAACAAACAAGGCCGATGACACAGGAGACGGCATTCCACAGGTCTCCAAAGAATTAAATCCAGGATTCAATTCCCAGTCACCCAATAAAACATTTCAACAACGTAGCTTTTTAAAAAGAGATGTTCACAGCTTTCAAAAAGTGTTTTAGTTCTTTTAGTATTTCAAAAAAGAAACATTGTGGTAAATCTTCCTAACAGTGGATATGACAATGGATTCCTAGCTATAACATCAAAAGCAAAGAAAACAAAAGCAAAAATCTGATAAACTGGACTTCAACAAAATTTAAAAACTCTGTGCATCAAAGGACATCACCAAGAAAGTGAAAAGGCAATCTACAGAATAGGAGAAAGTTTGTACAAATTGTTTATCTGTTAAGGGCATAACATCCCTTAACAGATAAATAACTCCCACGACTCAACAGCAAAAATTACAATCCTATTAAAAATGAACGAAGGACTTGAATAGACATTTCTCCAAAGAAGATACACAAATGGCCAATAAGCACACAAAGATAATCAGCATCATTACTCATTAGGGAAACCAAAATTCAACACAACAATGACACATCACAACTACTAAGATAATAAAAAAAAAGAAAATAGTAAGTGTTGACAAGGACGTGGAGAGAGTGGAACCCTGGTACATTGCTGGTGGGAAATGTAAAATGGTGCAGCCACTGTAGAAAAGTTTGGTGGTTCCCCGAAAAACTACACACAGAATTACGGTATGATCCAATAATTCCACTCCTAGGTATATATGTCAAAGAACTGAAAACAGAGATTCAAACAGATAGTCATATGCCAATGTTCACTACAGCATTATTCACAATAACCAAAAGGGGAAAACAACCCAAGTGGTCACTGATGAATGAACAGATCAACAAGAGGTTGGGGGGGGGGGGGTGTGTGTGTATAATGGAATATTATTTGGCCATAAAAAGGAGGAGGTTCTGACACATACAACATGGACGAACCCAGAAAACATGCCAATAAGCCAGGCATAAAAGGGCAAATATATGATTCCATTTACATGAAGTAGCTAGAATAGTCAAATCCATACAGTATAGTAGAGGTTGCCAAGGTTTGGAAGGAATTGGAATGGGGAGTCAAATAGTAACAGAGCTTCTATTTGGGGTGATGAAAAGATTTTGGAAATAGGTAATGGTGAAAACTGCACAACACTGTGGATGTAATTAACGCCACTGAAATGTATACTTAAAATTATTAAAATGTAAAATTTAATGTTATATATATTTTACCACAATACATTTTTTTTTAATGAAAGTAAACACAAAGGCACAGGGAAAAACAAAACAAAACAAAAATAATAAATAAAAATGACAACACATCAGCACCTTTCCACACACTGCGTTCGGGATAGAGGAGGCTGACATTTTCGGTTATGAGCTTCACGGGCAGCAAGTCTAGCTCCTGACAACTGAAAAGGAATAAAAACACCATTTAATAAACTATCAAACTTGCTACCATCCTAGAAAAACTGGTATCACATTCTGACATCAAGAAGCCAATTAAAGCAGTTCAATGTTGTAAACCAGCATCTGTTTCGGGGGAAAACAAAAAAAACGCATTAAACTGGGAAAGTTCCAGAGTAGTATGAAGTAATACCTAACATATTAAAGCACTGAGCGATTATCTCACACACGGTGATTTTAACAGTTGTGCAGAAGAGTTGTAAACAAGACTGTTTTCCAATAAACTTAACAAAGCTGAAATTTTTCTAGACAAAACTTTCAGAAACTTTAACTGGAGCTGAGTCCAAGAGGACTCCAAGCTCCTAACTATATCTCTAAGTGCTTTCATCGGTTCTACAGTAGCCATATAAAGGGTCCTCAGTGCAAATGTTAAAAAAAATGTTTTTCTAAAACACTCTCTGGAATGATCACAACTCAAACTCTTTAGGGAGAAATCTGTATTTGCAAATAAAGGATCAGCCACCCAGTACTGACACCTCAGAGTCTTAAAGGAAGGGTCTTTGAGACAGTTGTTTACAACATCAGCACTCAGAGTAAGTTTAGAGTAAGTATAAACTCCAGTCTTTAGAACCAAAACCCAAAGTGTATCTTCATCTATCTGAAGAGATTTACCTCACTTAATGCTCAAGCTGCATGTTTTTATTGGTTTAGACATTCTCAAATTGTCACATACATCAGAAATAAAAAAATATATGTCCAAAAAGTTGATATACCTTTTCATCTTCCCACTGAAAAAAATTACACTCTTTTCTATCTCTACAGGCTGAGCAGGCATAAAATCTCCGTGCTTCTTCTTTTCCTTGGTTCACCTTTACAAACAGAAGAGTGGGTCCTAGTTCCGGAATGGGAAAAAAACATGTCAAACATCAGTCATCTACATCAAGTGCCTAGTTTTCACCTCTCTTAAATAAAACTTTATTTGGTTTTATGCACAATTTGTCATAATTAAACCCACCGCTCTGTTTAATTACATAATTTTCCCCTCTCACATTTAGGCACTCATCATACGAGACACAACTCTTGAAAACTAGTCTCTGCAGAAAGAAAATGCCTTGTCAGTTGCTGTCTACATGGTGAGTGATCTGGGTCCTTAGACTAAAATATGAGAGCAGAGCACTTTGCCACCTCCACCCAGTTATCCTTTCAGTGAAAATCTGAGCTTTTGGAGTTGGGCACATCCTCTCTCCACAAATTAGAGAAAAACTGGGTCTGGTTTCTAAGCAATAATTCGTGCTATCCTTTCCCCTAACTTTTTAAAATAAAAAGATAGCAAAACAACCAATGAAATCCCCAAGTACTTGACAACGGATTTACTCAGTAACATGCATCCCCTTTGCCTAGACTCTGCCTCTTCTCTTGAGGGGGGAAAAATATAACAGCCACGGAGCCAAAACCACCACAGTGAGGACTTTCTATGACAGTTTCTTAAGTAAACTGAAAACACTACGTCCCCAGGAAAGGCCGTTTTTTTGACATCACACATGGTGAAAGAGAGGAAGATAAAAATCTGGGAGCCCTGCGAAGCCCAAAGTATCTTCAGGCTAACCTCTGCCCCTCGCGCCGGACAGCTTGGCTGAGCCCAGACGCACACCCACCGTGAGGGCACAGCGGAGCGGGTGTGGCAGGATCGGAAGGAAATACCACCTCCACTCCCGAGCTGCCCTGACGACCCGCGATCCCCTCTGCCTCTACTGTTCCCAGCCAGTCCCTGGGTGCCGCCATCTTCCCTCCACCGTCCCGAAAGCCTCAGTCCAAACAGAGGAGGCTGAGAAAGAGTGCCGCCGCGCCGCACGAGGACTCACAGCGCCCCCGCGCGGTTAGGAGGAACTGAGGCCTCCCGGGCTGCAGCTCCGCCCCGAAAAGCAGTCCCTTCTGCCCCTGGCTGCCCCTAAGGGATCCCTGGAGGGCGGCCAGGGGTAGAGGTTTTGGGGGTAAGGGACGAGGGTGGGGGTGTTTGTAGGCAATTCACTGGACCTGTGCAATAAGCTACCTATTTTCTGCTTTACCCTTAGCACCTCAAGTACCCTCCTCTCGTAAGAATACAGCCAAAAGATGAGATGACTCTCTTGAGCAAAGATTTGGTGGGGTTTTAAGACCAAAAGGCAACCTTACCACCACCAGCACCTGACAATAGAAATAGCTGCAGCAACCGCCTTTGAGGAAAATATCCTCTTCTTTTGTTTTCCCGAAGTCAGTCACACTGTCCTCTTCTACCTCTTGGGCTGCACTTCCCGTTGCACGTTACAGTTGCACATCCATCCACATTAATACGTCAGAGAGAGAGAAATAAAGCAGCCCCTCTTTGCGTATGACATGATTGTCTACATAGAAAATGCCAAGGAATCTGCAAAAATAATTCCAGCTGAAATTGAGTTCAGCAAGGTTGGAAGATACCAGATAAACAAACATACAAAAACCAATCATACTTCTATGTACTAGGAATGATCCCATGAACATCCAAACTAGAAATAAAACACCACTTACAATTGCTCAGATAAATTAAATACTTAGGTGTAAATCTAACAAAATATGTACAGGACTTGTATACAGAACACAACTAAATGTTAATGAAAAATCAACGATCTAAATAAACGTAAAGACTGTGTTACCAACATCGTGAAGATGTCAGTTCTCCCCGGGTTTAGTGCTTGTACAAGTTTAAAACAATTGCAGGGGTGCCTGGG
The DNA here is from genome assembly GCF_024610735.1 of Ursus americanus. NCBI lineage: Eukaryota > Metazoa > Chordata > Mammalia > Carnivora > Ursidae > Ursus > Ursus americanus. The sequence goes on from NC_142134.1 coordinate 64,105,091, forward strand.
TGTCTCAGTTGTTTAAGCGTCTGCCTTTGGCTCGGATCCTGATCCCAGGATCCTGAGATCCAGCACTCATGGGGCTCCCTGCTCAGTGGGGAGCCTACTTCTCCCTCAACCTCTGGCCCTCCCCCCAGCTCATACTCTCTCTCACTCTCTCTCTCTCTCAAGTGAATAAATAAAAATCTTCAAAAAAAAAAGTTTAACACAATTTCTATCAAAATCCCAGCCAGATTTTTGTAGATAAAGATGATATTATTCTGAAATGTACAGGAAAAGCAAGGGAACTAGAATAGCTAAAGGAACTTTGAAAAAATAAAGTAAGAGGAACAAGTCTAACCAATTTCAAGGCATGATGGTACACACACACACACACACACACACACATGCACAGAGTTGTAGATGGAATAGCCAAATGTCTCCTTATAGTATTAAAGGATTGACTTACACACCCATAGTAACATCACAGAGTCTAGACACTGTGGTGTCTTAATGTAGAAATATTGCTCTTTTCCATGCACATTTCAACCAGTGGTATCACTTAAATCCTTCACGTGCGCCTGTAGTATCTGGTCTCTGACGTAATAAGGCCCCCGTTCAAGCTGTCCAGCGCAAGCTGCCAAGAGCACGTGATCTGCACTTACACGTCATCTGGATAGAAAACACTACATCCAGATATGATGATACTTTGGGAAATTTTATCTCAAGACCTAACGTCACATTATCATTAGCATTAATACATCCATTTTAAAAAATTTCTTGGGGCGCCTGGGTGGCTCAGTCAGTTAAGGGTCTGCCTTCAACTCAGGTCATGATCTCAGGGTCCTGAGATCGAGCCCTGCATTGGGCTCCCTGCTCGGTGGGAAGTCCACTTTCCCCTCTCCCTTTACGATCTCTCTCATTCTTGCCTGCTCTCAAATAAATAAAATCTTTTTTAAAAATGTCTTATAGGTACAGATTTGTGATCATTTAAAGACTTCTTTACAAAATTTGCAGTTGAGTTCCTGAAATCATACCACCAAGAATAGTCACAGAATCTGTATTTTCTGATTCTCTCTTAAATAACTCTGATGCTGTGGGGTGACCTAGAAGCAGGTATGGATTCGCAGACTTTACAGGCGACCTTCGCCAAACAGTACAAATACGATAGGGTTGACCCAAATAAGGCAAATGAGAGAGTATCCCTCAGTGTGAGAGAATGTGCAAGTTTCAAAAAAATAAGGCAGTTCCCTCTTTTCTGGGGGATAATTTTGGGAAGAAAAAAAACAAAACCCCACCTCACCTTATATTCGACATACATGGTAAAAGTCATGGACTCTGAATATTTGCTGAGAGAGGCATAAATATAAGCTTACAACCGTAAGATGGGAATGTTTCTTTTTATTGTCTGTGCAGGAAAATTCCTGAGCGGAGCAAAGCTGACGGACATGCTCGAAGGAAACCAGGGGCAGAGCTGGAAACGGGTCCCCCGAGCCCCGAGCGCGGAGACAGACCCTGGGTGCACTTGGTCTCACAGAGCGGAATCTCTGACGCCACTAACATGGGCTCGGGTTCAGCGACTCCTCCTCGGGAGGATGTGGACAAACCACTGAGCTTCCCGCAGGGGCCAGGGAGGCTCCCTCCTTACTTTGTTAGTGGGGTTAGAAGCGCTCCCACCTCCAAATCCACTGCAGAGAAAATGGTTCAAGCCCGAGGAGCATTTTGTAGTAACACCTGAGAAACTTCTTCTCTGTATTCTGTAACAGACCCCAGTTTTCCTTTGGAAATCCAACCCTCCCCAGTTTTAGCCCATGTAGTGGGAGAAATACAAAGGACCAGAGGGACTGGCTTGGGTTTGGGCAGATGACCAGGGGCTTCTGCTGGAATGGTTGGGAAAGAAACTACAATAGTTAAATTTTGTCTTTTTAGTGGCATGTGTCACGTGAATTGTTCACATGTCACACAGGTTCAGCCTTCCCATCTTGCCTGGCCCAGGTGACTGGCTTGTCTAGGGTCACCTTGGCAGGGGTAATTCGTCTCTGCCCCATGTGACTCTCATCCTCCTCCTGGAACCAACGGGACCAGCCTGGACATGTGTTTCTCATGGGAATGGCGGGAGCACATGAGTTAAGAGAAAGAGACAAGCATCAGGAGGTCTAGGCTTGGAGCTACCCCTGTCACTTCCACCATATGCTTTTGGGTCAGGCAAGTCATGTGGCCAAGCATGGCGAACCTGGCAAAGGGCATGGGTCAGAAGGGGGTGAAGAAGTGGAGCCTGTGGCACAATCTGTCACTGAAGCACCATTCACAGCAGCCACCATGTGGCTGTTGTATTTGTGGGAGTAATGGTTGTTGTGGTTTCCCACCACTTAAGGAGCACCTGCCTTGGCAAAAAAAGCCAGTAAGAGGAGAGCAGAACAAGGAAATAGGAATGAGTGAGGACACCATACGAGCACCTAGATCAAGCCATGCCTGAAGTTTTCACTTATATGGGTCATAAATTCCTTTGTCTCCTTAAGCCAGTTTGAGATGGGGTTGGTTCTATCAATGACACCCAAGAATGCCAACTCTATGGCTCTATGGCTGCAGCCATAATATGGGATGGATATATCTGTGTGTTAATATGTATTGAAACCCTTTACCAGTCAAGACAAGCCAACCCTGCTCTCCAGTCTCCCTGCCACACCCCCTATCAGTCTGCCTGCCATCTTCCCCATCTATCTCTTCTGGCCCTTGTCGTGGAAACTTGTTTCCCCACCTGCCCTTTTTCTTGCTGCCCCAAAGCAAGTACAAAGTCGCCTACATCATCATCATCATCATTATTATTATTATTATTATTATTACTATTAAAGTAAGCCCCACCAATTCATGACCCTAATATCAAGAGTTGCATGCTCTACTGACTGAGCCAGCCAGGCACCCCACAGACCTACTTCTTTTTAAAGGGAAAACCATCAGGGGAGACCACCAGAAACAAAGGAACTCTACAAAGACTTCACTGTGACTATGTCTGCCCTCTGGTTATGGATCCTAACATCCTTGCTCACAAGGTCATTGCTGTGGATTGAACTGTGTCTCCCCCAATCCCCCCCAAATTCGTATGTTAAAACTCTAACCACCAATGTTATGGTATGGGGCTTTTGGAATATAATCAGGTTTAGACGAAGTCATGAGGGTGAGCTCCCAAATAGGACTGGTTCCCTTATAAGAAGAAGAAGAGACACTGGAATTTGCTTGCCCTCTCCCTCCCTCTCCCCTCTCCTTCTCTCTCTCTCTCTCTCTCTCTCTGCCACGTGAGAACACAGCAAGAAGCAGACCACCCACTGGCCAGGAAGCTGCTCTTAGCAGGGACTGAATCTGACAGCACCTTGATCTTGGGCTTCTCAGCCTCTAGAACCGGGAGAAATAACTTTCTGCAGCTTAAGCCATGGGTCTGTGGTGTTGCCGCGGCAGCCCCTTGACCAAGACAGTCATGCATCCCGTCCACTGTCCCTCTCTGCTTTGATTTCTGAGGGGACAGCTCACCAAACCTCTCCCCACCCCCGAGAAGCCTGAACTCTGACAACCGGGCTGGGGAAGGACTTGGATCCAAAGGGACTTCGTGCGGTTTTCCTCGGATCTTTGAAGAGCAGCAAGGACGCTGCTGAGCCAAACACCCTGAAAGTCAGGGCACTTGGAAAAGCTACGGAGACTCGCTGGTCATTTCTGAGGTGCCAGGCTTGGCCAGCATCGTGGGGCCGGACAGACAGGAGCCCCCGCTGGAAGGGATATCAGAGAACAGCAGAGACATGGAGCCCCTGGGATGCGCTCCAGGGCCTCGTCTCTTCGTGCCTGTGCCCGCCCCTCTAGCAGGAGCGCTGAGAACAAGGGGCAGAAGAGAATGTGTGTTGACACGCGTGACAGTGACTGTTCTGCTAACACAGAGAAATGAAATTTAAGGGGCGCCTGGGTGGCTAAGAGTCTGCCTTCAGCTCAGGTCATGATCTCAGGGTCCTGAGATCGAGCCCCTCATCGGGCTCCCTGCTCAGCAGAGAGCCTGCTTCTCCCTCTCCCTCTGCTGCTCCCCCTGCTTGTGCCCTCTCGCTCACCCTCTCTCTCTCTAAAATAAATAAAATATTAAAAAAAAAAGAAATGAAACTTAAAAATAAATAAATCTATGAAAAGCAAAGTTCCATGGGCGGTAGGTTAGGTAGTGTTCCCCCAAAGATTTGCATCCACCCAGAACCTCGGAATGTGACCTTGAAATAGGGTCTTTGCTGATGTAATGGGTTACGGATCAAGGTGAGCCCTAAATCCGACAAGAGCGTCCTTTGAGGATTGGCGAGGACACAGAGAGACACGCCGAGAAAGCCATGTGAAAATGGAGGGAGGCACAGATGGGAGTCCTGTGGCCATCAGCCGGGCCATGCCTAGGGTCACTTGAATCTAGGAAGAGGCAGGAAAGGATCGTCCACTAGGGCCTTGGGAGGGAGCATGGCGCTGCTGACAGGTGCAGAGCTGTGAGAGATACATTTCCATTGTTTAAAGCCCCCAGTTTATGGCACTTTGTGATGGTAGACCTGGCGAAGTCATATACATTGTCCGCGGCTTTGTTCCCAGAGAGCCCAGCTCTGCCGTTTATCTTCCAAGTGACCTTGGGGAAGTCACTATCTGAACGTCAGTGTCTTCACCTATAAAAATAGCCGTGACTACCACCAAGGCCTGGGCGTGTTGGAGGACACGACAAAAAGAACAGAGCACTTTGTCAACAGCCCGGTGATATGTACACATTAGATATTACACTGTTCCTTTATGGCCGTGCTCCAATGTGTGAGGGAGCCTCTATAAGGAAGAGAATTCCACGTATGCCAGATCATTCAACATAGCAGAACGCAGGTGAGATTACAAGAAGGCAGATTTAGGCTAAAAATGAGCATGGAATTCCTGCACCTGGACCCTGGGATGTAGATTCTTTTGCAAGTGGTGCTTGGAAGGAAAAACCTGTAAAGAAGTGAGGGGAGCTGGAAAGGGCAGGGGTAGAGCTGAAGCAGAGATGTCTTTGCAGCTGGAGTTGATCCTCAGCCTGATGCACAGGGAGTGCTGGTGTGTGACCAGCCCTGCAGTCCTGCCTGCTTTCAGGGGAGCCCTACTGTACCCTACCATCAGTCAATCCCAACCCCAAACTAAGAAGATGTCCTCTGTAAGACCCTTAAAGGAACTGACTTCACTGGGAGATTTATCTCCTTATTCTTTACCCCTTTTTCTTCCTTCTGGTGGAATGCAGATGTGATGGCTGAAGCTCCAGCAGCCATTTTGGACCTTGAGGTAACCTCGAGACAGAAGGCAAAAAGATAGAAGGAACTGGTCTAACTACACTTCTTTTATGTGAGAATAAATCCTTATCTATTTAAGCTACTTGCATTTTTTTGTTTTTTAAGGTTTTATTTAGCCCCGAGCCCCCAAGATTAGGTTGGATGCTCCTGTTAGGTACTCCTGCAGCAGCCCAAATGTACCTCAGTGGATTTAATTTTCACTCCACATTAAAATTGCCTGATTGCTGGCTTGTGTTTCTCTCCATGCTGTAAGCCCTTTGACAGCAATGGTTGTATATTCTTTTATCCACGGTGCTGACACATAACAGACATTTAATACATATTTACTGATTAAATGACAACTGAAATCAGACTCAGAAGGGACCACTGAGTCACTTCGTCTAGTGATTCCAACAAGGGCCATGCCACCTCCCAGGGAGCACTTTGGGAATGTGCGGAGGAATTTTTGGTTGTCACAGGGTTTGGGGGGGGGTGTCTTACTGGAATTTAGAGAGTAGGGGTTAGGTGCCAAATAATCTGTAACATTTGGGACAGTCCCGTGCCACGAAGAATGAATTACACTAAGTCTTGCACAACTTTTTTTTTTTTTAGAATCTGGAAAGACATTTATGTAGGTGAATAACATTTTTTTACTTATTTGAATCTAGAGTCTACTTTAAGTTACATAAACAGAAAATATTTTTGTACAATTTTAACATACCTGAATATGCCAGGAATGCAACTGCTGTGCATATCAAGGGGAAATTATACTTTGCTTTTGTCCAGATAGAGAAAAAGAATGGTGCACCATTGTGGAAAACTCACATGAGCAATAGCAACATGGCTCATGTTATCTGAGTCCCCCCCAAACAACCCTCTGTACCTGCCTTTATAGCTGTTTCAGTCAGCATATTATATCCATCAGCAATTTCTGGGTAACGAGCCAGTCCAAAACAAAGTGGCCAAAAACAGCAGTCATTCTCCCCCATGCATCTCAGGTTGGCTGGGGGTTGGCTGATCCAGGCTAGGCTCAGCTGGGCGGTTCTGCTTCAAACTCGGTCTGCTGGGCTTGGCTCCGCACTTGGGTCGGGCTCAAGTCTGCTCCGTGTGTCTCACCGAGGGCCCCAGGCTGCAGGGCCAGCAGATACTGGGAGGAGCTCTTCTCATGATCAGGGCAGAGGTACAAGAGGGCAAGTCCCACTGCACAGCGCACCTCAAGCCTTATTTCAGCCTTGGCTGCTATGATGTCACTTGGCCAAAGCAGGCTACGTCAGCAAGCCCAAAAATCAAGGGGTGGAAAACTAAAAGTATTCTCCTGCCTTGGAAGTGGAGGAATAGGGTGAATATTTTTGAGTAAAAAAAAATCGAATCCACCTTAGGAGTGACCCTACACGAATCTCCTAATTTAGCTCTGATTTTAAAATGTCCTGTATAGGGGCGCCCGGGTGGCTCAGTCAGTTGGGCATCTGCCTTAGGCTTGGGCCCTGATCCCAGGGTTCTGGGATTGAGTCCTGCATTGGGCTTCCTGCTGAGCAGGGAGCTTGCTTCTTCCTCTCCCTCTGCCCCTACCCCACCCCCACCCCCCACTCGTGCTTTCTCTCTCATGCTCTCTCTCTCTGTCTCACATAAATAAAGTCTTTAAAAAAATGTCCTGTATAAGTAAAAAATTCAGATTTGCCTTACTTATCTTAAATCCAAGTGTACTCATTTTAAGAAAGCATGTGCCTCTGACTGCTTTGTTACATCGTAACAATGAGGTCATGCTAAGCATTTACATATGAAACACATGTTTTATTGTAAGTAACTGTCCTTTTATTTTGAAATGTTTTACAGAGGTGCCTGGGTGATTCGATCGGTTAGGTGTCTGACTCTTAATCTCAGCTCAGGTCTTAATCTCAGGGTTATGAATTCAAGTCCCATGTTGGGCCCTGCACTGGCTATGGAGCCTACTTAAAAAAAGAAAAGAAAGAAAAAGCTATTTTATATATTTTATTTAAAATGAGGCCTTTAGATAGATTATATTATGTATGAATTTCATTTTACGACAATCAAGGGTGTCTATAAAGCACTCTTTACAGAAAGAAGACAAAGGGAAAAGGTTGGGACCACGGAGGTAATGCAATATCGTCCAGCCTGGTGAGGGGCAGGCAGTACAACTGAGTCACGAAGACCTTCCTTCCAATCCCGCCCTGACATTGACAAATGGATTATGTAAGTCCAGGCAAGCTGTTTCACATCATTGAGGCTTTCTCCCGTGCACTCTGGGGATAATAATACACGTCTTCCAGCTCGCAGGAAGAATGGAGTGCGATCACGTGTGGGACACTCGGGATCCTGGCAGGAAACAGATCTGGATGGGATATTAGATGATGTCTGGCATGAAAAACACTCAACACAGCCCATGGCCCCGTTTGGACTTCGTAAGTGGTAGTGCTGTTAGATAAACACTCACATGTACACGCATAACATACACGCGTGGGAAACTCAGAGCCCTCCCCAGATTGTGACTAGAGCCTCCACCAGAATCTAGTTGAGCTGGGAGGGGAAGGAAAAAAACCTTTTCTTCTCCCCATCTTGGGTTCTCCGGCTCAGGCCCCATACATTAGACTCACAAAAGACAGATTAACAAGAGAAAAAACAAGAAGTTCATCAGCAGGACGTCCAGCATACACAGGGGAGCTCAGAGATGAGTATCTCAAAGGGCTGGTTAGAACTGGGGCTTCGACAGCACCTTCACTAAAGAACAGTGTATTTTTAGAGCCATGACAAGACAAAGGAATAGGACTTGGAGGCTCCCAAACTGTGGGAAGGCAAGGATACGGGGAAAGGAATGGTAAGGAAGGGTCTAGAATTACCTGCAGTGATTAACTTCTGTCCTTGGAGGTGTGTGTGCAGGGGGGAGGGTGGCATCTTTACATGTTATGTCCTGCTTTCAGGCAAATATAGGGGGAAGGGACAGGGCTCTTCTTAGACCTGCATCTTCTCAATTGCCTTCAGCTCAAAATTATCCTTATGCCAAAGTGCCAAGTTTGGCAGTGGCATATTCTGCCACCTTCCAATCTCTTCGAGTCTTCTACAGATTATACCAAATTTCTGCATCAACAATGAGAACTTGCCCTCTCTGAGCCACAGACTTTTGAATCTTTAAGATAATAATATTTGCCCTCGAAACATATCAAGGGGGATGCTGTGCAGAAAAACGAGCAGCATTTTAGCTAGGAGATGCCGGAAATTGTGCATGTCCAACTCCTCACGCACAGCACGATAGCAAGAGCAGCTATAGATGTTAACCCGCTTAGAAACTGTGCTAGGGCAGGGCGCCTGGGGGCGCTCAGTTGGTTAGGTGACTGCCTTTGGCTCAGGTCATGATCCTGGAGTCCCAGGATCGAGTCTGCATCAGGCTCCTTGCTCAGTGGGGAGTCTGCTTCTCCCTCTGACTCTCATGCTCTCTCTCCCAAATAAATAAAACCTTAAGAAAAAACAAAAAATAAATAAGAGACTATGCTAGGGCAGTGGTGACGTTGGTTTAAATACCTTTAAGGAGTGCAATTTAAAACAAACACTTGAAGGCTAGAATAGCCTTCTGGAAGGGTCCCAAAGCCACGCTGAGATAAAAGGCAGTCTTATTTGTCCTGACAGGCATTCAGGCATAAGCATCTCTGAATCTGGTTCAACCAGTTCCTTGGCAGCCAAGGGATCAGCCCTGAATGTTTAGACAACTGTCGGACTCCTGGGAAAGGCAGGGCTACCCGATTTTTCCACTATTTCCGCAAGCCTCCATAGTTTCAGAAGCCTGACCTGTCAGGTGGGAATTGTGTGGCAGAGCCGAGGAGCAGCCCGGCTTCTTGGAGTCAAAGGAGAAGTGAACACATCTCTGCGTACAGAGTAGACTTGCTGCTTCTTTTTGATTTCATACGCTTTCAATTTTCAGGGCGAAGAAACCCACAGGCGGAGGCACCAGCCATCGGTGGGCCCACGTTAGCGTTTCACTGGCTGGAACTTGGCGTCAGGATTTGAAACAGATACCTCTTGAGATGTGATTTAGTTTCTCAGAAGATCAGGTTTGAATACATCTCTTACTTTTATCCATTGACCTCAGGGGCCTTTTCCTCTCCACCGGAGGTCAAGCCCACGTGACACACCACAGAGAGCTTTAAGATAGCCTTTTGATTCCAAATCTGTCGCCAATGTGCCAGGAAAGACGTTTTCAAATCCATATATTTGCGTGTGCACATACTCTCTTTATGCAATAATCCAAACCCATAAACACCGACATAGTCTTATTTCATCATCTAAAGCCAAAAATCCAAAAATGCCATGAATACACGACAGATGCTTAGATAGAAACCCAATCTATAACTACCAGAATTTGTTTTTAAGATTGTATGTATTTATTTGACAGACAGAGAGAGAAAGCACACAAGCCAGGGAGAGACAGAGGGAGAGGGGGAGGGAGAAGCAGACTCCCACCTGAGCAGGGAGCCCAACGTGGGACTCTGATCCTAGGACCCGGAGATCATGACCTGAGCCAAAGGCAGACGCTTAACCAACTGAACCACCCAGGTGCCCCTACCAGAATTTGTACTACTCTTTTCACAAAATGTATATTATATGCCCTTGTTACAAACCTCTGAAGTTACCATTAGCTTGTGTATTTTACATGTGGAGAGAAAGCTGGTTCGGTAGATTGCAAGATCTGTCCAAGGACACAGAGCTAATAAGGGGCAGAACCAGGACTTAAATACAGGTCTATTCCAATTTAAAATTCTTAGTCAAAAGAGAATTGGGGCGTACTTTCCATTTATTGAAGATAAGCAACATTAGAACGTAAGTAAGTTTATAGTATTTTGAAATGACAAAAGTCAAATCTATTGCATTACTTGGTGTTAGAAGAAAAACTCTAAAGCTTAAGGATTTACTTTCTCAAAGAACTCTTTACATGGATTTTGAAACAGGCTAAAAACATACAGAATAAAATGATTCTGATTAATAATGCAGTTTGCTTAGATAAATTCATTTTTGTTATATACTTTCACTGTTCAATCCATGAGCCCACTTAATATTTAAGGATCTTCCTCTGAAAAGCACCGAGTAATAGCAAAATGGCTCACAGCAAAGAACGAAAGCTCACAAAAGTGAAATACAGCTTTGTTGTAAGTTATGAATTTCATTCTTGAGATTTTAGACTTAATGAATATCATTCATGACCATATTGTTTTGATATTGTGACAGATTAGTACATTTGCTTGTTGAAAACCAACTCATCATCATCATCCATCATTGAAAAAGAGAGCTAACTTAGAAAAAGTTATCGATAAAGAAGATGGGACAAAAATTAAGTTTTCAAAGAAATGGTGGAGGGGAAGACCTAACCACCCTCTACATAGACAAGGGTATTTTTTGATTTGTGAACAGAGTTCCCACTGCCATAGCTCCCTGGCTCCTTTGGGACTTCCTCCCCTACCATGATGAATTCAATAAAAAGAAATCTGTGTTATCTAACTCTTGATGTAAATGCAGGAGGAAATGTGCAGACTCATCTGAAATATTCTTTTATAAATTTTTTTTAAAGATTTTATTTATTTATGTAACAGAGACAGCCAGCGAGAGAGGGAACACAAGCAGGGGGAGTGGGAGAGGAAGAAGCAGGCTCCCAGCGGAGGAGCCTGATGTGGGGCTTGATCCCAGAACGCCGGGATCACACCCTGAGTCAAAGGCAGACGCTTAACGACCACGCCACCCAGGCACCCCTCATCTGAAATATTCTTGTCAAAAATGTTTAACCTGAACCTAGTCACACTTTCAGATCTCACCTTCGGTTTATAGAAAATACTATAGGGGTAGAAGATCAAGCTACACAGTGAAAGGAAATAATTAGACAAATTCAGAAGGGAGGATGTTCCAAAAGTTACCATCGTGGGGCACGTGAAGGGACTGTTCTAGATTAGAAGATGGAACAAACAAATGCAGCGGATAAAACTTGACTGGATTCCAACTCAAGGAAATCTAGCTGTAAAATTATGTATTTGGCAAATAATTGAAGATATTTGAATATTGTCGATATAAGAGATAATAGACTTTTTTGTTGATTTTCTGCAGAGAGATGATGTGGTAAATAGGATGATCTTATTTCTCCTTCAGTATGGTCTCTCCACATGACTAGCGTGGTCTTCCTCACGGCATGGTGGACTCGGGAGTTGGATGTCTTATGTGGGTGACCTCCCAGGGTCAGGGTGGAGGCAAAGCTCCAACTGGTAATGCTTCACTTTCACTCCATTTTGATGTTCAAAGCAGTTGCAAGGCCAGCTCAGACTGAAAAGGAGGAGAGGAGGACAGCGCTTCCTGATGGGTGGACTGGCACATACTTACAAAGTGGGAAGGAACTAATGACAACCATCTTTGGAGACGATCTACTCCCCACCTCCAAAAAAGAGACTAAACAGGTTTGTTCCACACTTTCCACAGTCCAAGAGAAATTAAGACGTTGAAAATATGCTTCTATTAGAAATAAGAAATACATTGAGAGCTCAAGCCAAAGGCGGTCAAGCGTTTAGCCTACAAAGCATTTACTCTCTCTCCCTTTTATGCAAGGAATTTACAAGCGAAGAGGCAAAGGTAGAAAAGTGCCAGTGTAAGACACACGAAGATAAGAACATTATTCCCTAGAAAATACTTGATGTTAGCCCTATTACCATTTCCAGGTTTTTCTTCTCCCTTTGTGCAGTCCTTGAAGTGTGAATCCAAGAGTTGAAAATGTATTTTGCTGAGTTTTGTAGTCCTACTACCTTTTAGAGAATTCGATATACAGCATACCCAACAGATATTTGTGGGATTCAATGAGCGATTTATATTTATCATACACACTGTTATCCAGCCAGGAGTTGGGCTTTTAGGAGATGAACAAAAGCCAGAGAAAATTCATGTTATCTGCTGTGCTTGAGAAATGAGCCGTTCTGGTTCACCAGTCTAGAACAGAACCATGAGCCCGGCAGTAAGCAGGAACTTATCTCGGTAGTCAAAATAATTATTATAAATCCAGTTGAAAAGTTCTACATGTTAAGAAGAAAGCCTTTCAGACCTTACTTCAGAAGATACTTACGATGATCTTCGTCTTCCGTGAGGCATATGACGGAGAAGGGGGCTCATCCCTGCCAAGTTCAGAGGAAGAAATGCAAATGCAGATGCTGAGAAGATTTTGACCTTGGGTGGTGTTAGGTACTGAATGGTGTCCTCCCCCAAATTCATATCCAGAAGCCTGAACCTCCAAATGTGGTTCTATTTGGAGATAGAGCCTTTGAAGAGGTAATTAAGGTTAAATGAGGTCATATGGGTGGGCCTAACCCAATAGGGCTGGTGTCCTTAGAAGAAGAAGAAGAGGGGCGCCTGGGTGGCTCAGCGGTCAAGTGTCTGCCCTCGGCTCAGGTCGCGATCCCAGGATCCTGGGATCGAGCCCCTCTCAGCAGGGAGTCTGCTTCTCTCTCTCCCTCTGCCCATCCACTGCTTCCCCAGCCCTGCTTGTGCGTGATCTCTCTCAGAGAAATAAAAAAGAAGAAACGCTAAGATGAGTATACAGAGAAAAGGCCATGCAAGGACATAAGGTGCCTTGCCATAAACCAGGGGCACGCCTCCCCGGAAACCAGCCCTGCCAGCACCTTGATCTTGGCCTCCCAGCCTCCAGAACCGTGAGAAAATACATTTCTGCTGGTTAAGACACTCAGTGGTGTCTTGTTATGGGAGCTGGGGCACATTAATAAAGACTGGCACACAGAGCGTTCCTATCAATATGCTCCCGTATAAAAGCCGATTTAAAAAAAGGAAATAATTGAAGCATATGGAGAGTAACAGAGAATAATATTTAAAAAAAAATTCCCCTACCACTCAAATTTTAACAAAAGCGGACAGTGTGTGTTTGCTTCAGATCATTAAGAAGTTTAATCCTTCTCGTGAGCTTGGTGCCTTTTAGATCTGCTTCCAGACCCTCCTACCGCTTACAACTACTCTGAAGTTGGAGAAGAAGGCCATTCCTGGCCACACTTTTATGTACTTATATGTACCCATGTGTCAAAGAGCAACATACAGTACTGCTTTGTATTTATATAAATGATACATGTACATACCTTCCACATTGTCTTGAGGTTTATGTGTGCATTTTGGTATGTGTCGTTACTGAATGATTTTTAAAGTTTTCCATGGCATGGGTGTGCCACAATTTACTTACCCATTTTCCTGCTGACACATTTAAGATGATGCCAGGTTTTCAGTGTTCTGAACACTACAGCCCTGATCAACCTTGTCTGCGTCTCCTTGTATGCATGCCCCACCGGAGTCCTTGCATCTTCAAGTTTGCTAGATCCTGCTCTCCCAAATGATTGTGCCAATTGTTAGGCTTTTAATTTTTCCCAAATCTGATAGGTCTGAAATTGTAATTCACTATTCATTGTTTTATGCAGAATAATTTACATACAATGAGCGGTGCAATTTGACGATCTTTGATGAGAGAATTAACCTGTGAAATCAGAACCGTGATCGATCTACAGTGTATTTTCATCATCCCCATTTCTCATGCATCCATGCAATCCATCCCTCCCTCTGCCTCCACCCCCAAGCAACCCCTGGACTGTTTTAACAATAGACTAATTTTCATTTTAGAAAGATTTATATAAATGGAATCTTACGGTATGCTCTCTTTCTAGCTTCTTTCACATAGCATAATGATCTTGAAACTTATTCACAGTGCTTTGTGTACCAAAAGTCCGCTCCTTTTTGTTGTATGGACATATTTTTTGCCTACCCATTCACCTTTTGGTGAATTTATTTCCAGTTTGGGGTATTACAAAAAAGGCTACTATTAACATTTCTATGTGGCTGTCTGTTTCCATTTCCATAGTAAGGATAAAGGCCGGGTGGCATGATAAGTAGGTGTTTAACTTTACTCACGGTTTTTATATGCATTTCCCTGATTATAATGCTAGAGCACCTTTTCATGTGCTCGTTGGCCGTTGACTTATCTTCTTTGGTGAAGTGTCTGCTTAAATCATTTGTTCATTTCTTAATTGGCTAACTTTACTTCTTGAGTTGTATAATCTCTTTATGTATTCTGGAATTCTGGATACAGTTCCTTTATCAGACATTTTTGCCAAATATTTTCTCCCAGTTTGTGGCAGAAATTTCATTTCCTTAAGTATGTTTTATATAGTGTACAAGTTTTTGATGAAGACCAATTTCCCAATTTTTTCCTTTTATGGCTTATGCCATTTCTGCTCTAAGAAGTCTTCTACAAATGCAAGGTCACTAGGGTTTTCTCCTGTTTTCTTCTACACGTTTTTAGCTCTTGTATTTAGGTCTATATATGGGAAGAAGGGTGAAGGATACAAAATCAATGCTCAGAAATCAGATGCATTTCTATACATGAATAATGAGACTGAAGAAAGAGAAATTAGGGAATCCATCCCATTTACAATAGCACCAAAAACCATACGTTACCTTGGAATTAACTTAACCAGAGACGTAAAGGATCTATATTCTAGAAACTATAAATCACTCTTGAAAGACATTGACGAAGACACAAAAAGATGGAAAAATATTCCATGCTCATGGATTGGAAGAATTAACATAGTTAAAATGTCCATGCTACCCAGAGCAATCTACACTTTCAATGCTATCTCGATCAAAATACCGATGACATTTTTCAAAGAACTGGAACAAATAGTCCTTAAATTTGTGTGGAACCAGAAAAGGCCCTGAATCTCCAAGGAATTGTTGAAAAGGAAAAACAAAGCTGGGGGCATCACAATGCCGGATTTCAAGCTGTACTACAAAGCTGTGATCACAAGGACAGCATGGTACTGGCACAAAAACAGACACATAGACCAATGGAACAGAATAGAGAACCCAGAAATGGACCCTCGGCTCTTTGGGCAACTAATATTTGATAAAGCAGGAAAAAACATCCGGTGGAAAAAAGACAGTCTCTTCAATAAATGGTGCTGGGAAAATTGGACAGCTACATGCAAGAGAATGAAACTTGACCACTCTCTCACACCATACACAAAAATAAACTCCAAATGGATGAAAGACCTCGATGTGAGACAGGAATCCATCAAAATCCTAGAGGACAACATAGGCAGCAACCTCTACGACATCAGCCAAAGCAACCTTTTTCATGACACATCTCCAAAGGCAAGAGAAACAAAAGATAAAATAAACTTGTGGGACTTCATCAATATAAAAAGCTTCTGCACAGCCAAGGAAACAGTCAAAAAAACTAAGAGGCAGCCCACGGAATGGGAGAATATATTTGCAAATGATGCTACAGATAAAAGACTGGTATCCAAGATCTACAAAGAACTTCTCAAACTCAATACGCGAGAAACAAATAAACAAATCATAAAATGGGCAGAAGATATGAACAGACACTTTTCCAATGAAGACATACAAATGGCTAACAGACACATGAAAAAATGTTCAAAATCATTAGCCATCAGGGAAATTCAAATCAAAACCACACTAAGATACCACCTTACGCCAGTTAGAATGGCAAAAATTGGCAAGGCAAGAAACAACAATTGCTGGAGAGGATGTGGAGAAAGGGGATCCCTCCTACATTGTTGGTGGGAATGCAAGTTGGTACAGCCACTTTGGAAAACAGTGTGGAGGTCCCTTAAAAAGTTAAAAATTGAGCTACCCTATGACCCAGCCACTGCACTACTGGGTATTTACCCCAAAGATACAGACGTAGTGAAGATAAGGACCATATGCACCCCAATGTTCATAGCAGCATTGTCTACAATAGCCAAATCATGGAGGGAAACGAGATGCCCTTCAACAGATGACTGGATTAAGAAGTTATGGTCCATATATACAATGGAATATTACTCAGCTATCAGAAAGAACGAGTTCTCAACATTTGCTGCAACATGGACGGCACTGGAGGAGATAATGCTAAGTGAAATAAGTCAAGCAGAGAAAGACAATTATCATATGATTTCTCTCATCTATGGAACATAAGAACTAGGAAGATCGGTAGGGGAAGAAAGGGATAAAGAAAGGGGCGGTAATCAGAAGGGGGAATGAAGCATGAGAGACTATGGACTATGAGAAACAAACTGAGGGCCTCAGAGGGGAGGGGGGTGGGGGAATGGGATAGACTGGTGATGGGTAGTAAGGAGGGCACGTATTGCATGGTGCACTGGATGTTATACGCAACTAATGAGTCATCGAACTTTACATTGGAAACCGGGGATGTACTGTATGGTGACTAACATAATATAATAAAAAAACATTAAAAAAAAAAAAGAATTCAACCTATTGTTGCTGGCTTTGCAGATGGAAGAGGGCTGCAAGTCAAGGAATGTGAGAGGCCTCTAGAAATTGGCGATGGTAGGCAAACAGATTCTCCCCTACAGCTTCCAGAAAGGAAAGCAGTTCTGCTCACACCATGATTTTAGCCAGTGAAACCTGTATCGGACTTCTGACCTGTAGACCTGTAAGGTAACCCAATCTGTATTGTTTTTGAGTCCCTGAAGTTTGTGGTAATTTATTAGAGCGGCAATAGAAAACTAATACAGATCCTTGAGACTTTCCAACAGTGTGATGTTTGCTGTGGGGTTTTTGAGGATATGTTGTCTATTTGTTCTTGTATTCCTTCCAGTTTATTTCTGAAGTGTATTTTTAACTCTCATATTTGCTCTGAGCTCTGTCAGCTCTCATTTTATTTCTTCCTATTGCTGGCCTATCTAATCTGAGCTTTTCCAATATTGATGTTCTAGTCTTCTTTCTTAAGCTTCTATCATTCTTTGAATTTCTTCATAATTTTTAAAAATATTAGATCACAGTTTTTCTCTGCTTTGCGGATGTGTTTGGGTATCTTCCCTTTCTGTGGATATGTTATATAGGTCGTTATCCTTCTCTTAGAGCATAGTGCAAGATGTGGTTGTGTTTAAGTGAGAAGGATTTCCCTGTATTTTTAGAAGATTCCTGTGTAGGAGGTGAGGTGGGCCAGGACAGTTTCCTAATTTTGTGGTGTGAGGATTCTCTCTGCTGCAGTTACCACACCGTGTTAGAGAACATGGTTTTCTGTGTACCCCGTTAGTACTTCCCGTATTCGGTCTCATTGGGCCCCCTCTTCCATCAGCGTCCGAACCTTCTCTCCTGCACCCGCGCCTGCCCAGTCCCTCCTTTGCCAATGTGTGCTCTACACTCAATCATTTCCCTCAGGGCGGGCCCATGTGCACTCTCGGGCTACTTCTGAGAACTCTGCAGACCAGGCTGCCCTAGCAGCCCTAGACCTCTCTGTGGGCTCTCACTAGCTGCCAACTGAACGCTCAACAGCCCTATTTCCACTGTGGTTTCGCAGCCACACCACAGGCCCCTGATTTTGCTTTCTTTCTCTTTCTTTCCTTTTTTTTTTTTTTTTTTTAAGATTTTGTCAGAGAGAGAGAGAGAGAGCACAAGCAGGGGGACCGGCACAGGGAGCAGGCTCCCCGCTGAGCAAGGAGCCGAACGCCGGACCCTTACTTTGCTCCTGCTTGCTCCTCCGAAGCTGTTGTTCCCATGTGATCTTACTGCTATTGATGGTTTCAGCCCAAACTGCTTGGATTCTGGGATTCACAGGGTTACTCTACCACCTAATTTCAGCAGAGATGGTGTTTTTTCTTTTGCTATGGACAGCACCTGGGGGTTCAGGGAGATTAAAAAAACCACCCGCTGCTGCTACCATCGTGCCTCCTAAAACTGATTTTTTATTTTAAAATGATCTGTATTTTTCTATTTATATTGTAATGCCCAGATAGGGCAGACTACGCTACAGTAACACATGAATTCCAGACTTCGTGACTCAACACAAGCACGTACTTCTTGCTCGCGGCACAGGCCACTCAGTCGGGTCGCTCTCCGGGCAGTTCCCCCGGCTGTGCCCGACGGGCCCCGGCTGCTTCCATTCTGCAAATTCTTGGTATAGACGCCAACGGGAAGAGAAGAGAATGGTCAATCACGACCACTGCTTGTGAAGGCAGTGAGTTTTACTGCGAGGGCCGGAAGTCACATCGATCGCTCGTCCCCACATCTCACTGGCCAGCACTCAGTCTCATGGCCCCAGACGACCCACGACAGAGGCTGGCAGAGGTAGGGCGACATTAAGAATCTCTGCCACAACTCCGTGCGGTTGCCCAAGCAACTCTGGGAGAAAAGACAGAATATCAAACGTAAGATCCTGCCTAGCTCTTCATGTGTCTGTAAAAGGATTTCAGATGCCATGTGATTAAAGAACACTCGCTATGTTTTTAATAAGGCTTTAATTCCATCAGTACAGAACTTCAGATAAAAAAAAATTGTGACTCAAACTGTTTTCAAGTCTGTAAAAAACCTTCCACAGGTTTTCCACAGCCTCCAATTGCTGACAAATTCGGGGGAGAATAAGAAAGCATATAATTAAACAAAAGTAAAATTTCTCCAATTATAAAGGTTCCAGTTAAATATGGCTTTTGGAATTTTAAAGAATTAAACTATACCACTAATAGATGAGGGAAATGGTAGTTTGGCATCATTTATAAACATAAATGTTTTCACAAACATTCTAAATATTCAATATACATACTTCAGGAGAACCATGACCTTAAGACAATGATTTTTATTACCTTTAGTCTACCAAGTTTGACACTATAAATATACTCATTGAAAAAATTAACACAATATTTAAATAAGAATCGAGTTCATGAAAATTTACAAAATACAACCAATGTACTCTGACTTATGATCATATCTTAAATATTTCGACTTTACTCTTCTAGCCTGGTCAGGCCATTTAAAAAATAGTTCCACACTATTTGTAACTTCAGGATATAAAACAGTAGGAATTTACTAAGTTTTCCATTATAAAAATTAATATAGCAATCCAAAAAATTAAAAAGAAACTGTTTTATGAAAGCAGTACCCACATCATAACAACTTATTTCTTTAAGAACACAGCTTCAAAAGGCACATTTTAATTACTAGTATTTGCCTAAAGATGGTGGCTGAGTTTTGAATCTCCAGTCCATTCCCCACGCTCTCAGCACAAAGGCGGCGGAAGGCCGGGGGAGGCAGGAGAACACAGGTGTCCAGTGGCTTGTACTGAGGCAGCCGTGTTCTCACTCGCCGCATCCATGGAGACCAGGAGAAAGAGGTGAAGGAAGGGGGAGCTGTAGACCTGTCTTCCGTCCTAATTTAACCTTCATGAAATATTTTTTACACAAAAATACTTAATTAAAAAAAAATTACAAGACAGAAAGCTAAAAAACCAAAAGGCCCAGACTACAAACTGCCAGTTTAGTTTGAGTGGTGATGTTACTTGTTTGGGGCCTGAAGAAAAGAATGAAGCTTCTGATTCCTAGTAATCACATGTTCATACTGCGCTCGTCTCCATTTCAATCACTTGGTGAGTTAAAGGTGCTACGAAGTCCTAGGATGTCTAACGTACTGATTTTCAAAATCAAATATAAATGACTTTATGGTTATCGTTGTCATGTTCCCCTTTAGTTAGAAGTGATATTCTAAAGTCGACTGTTCATTATATTAACACTGGTAATTTCAAGTACCCTACAATATGACTGTTATTTTTAAGGACTTATGCGCTAGGACCCCAAAATGCAATCCAATATACACTTTGAGGTATGGTTTACTTTTCAGTGAAGTTATTACTAACTGAACTACTAAACTGAGTAAGATCAGTACTCTAAAGTACTAATTGATTAAGTAATTGATCCCATGTAAGAAACAAAAGGGACTTTTAATGCTATTTTGGAATTTCAAAATATTGGAGATCTGCCTCAATTTCATTTAGTCCCCTCCAGTCCCAGTTCAGAGCTTCCATTTTTTTTTTAAAAAGGGGGAATATCTTTCGATTTGTTTCCTTACTGTAACAAAATAATTGACCAAAAATATTCTGAAGTACAGAAAATAAAACGGTCACCTTTTACTCAACCAAAATATAACTTCCTGGTCGCTAACAATGGTCACTTTAGGGGCACTTATACAAGGTCTAAAATAGCAGCTTTTTCAATTAAGGCAACATTGCTCTATTCTTACCTGTTTTTCTATTAACCACTTATTAAAGTTCACAAGAGCAGTTTCACCCTCAAAGGCCTTTTATAATGTAAGAGGAGTGAACATGAACATCCTTCTCAATATTTAAAAAGAATATAAAAAGTTACTAAAAGTCAACAAACAACCTTATTTTTCTACTTGGAATTCTAAAGTAATTACAGTCATTTCAGAATGTGTAAACCATGAAATTACCTTTTAAACTAACATCAACAACATAAAATACAATTTTTCTACAAAAATACAATATAGGAGATACATCACTTTTTCCCTGAAATAGAAATTTAATATTTGGACAAAAAAAACTGTAAACTTTTGATTACATTCAAAAGATAACCTTTTAAAGACTTACATTATTTTGAGATTTTGGCAACGGGAGCTCTTAACAGCAGATTTGCATTACTGTATTGTTTTAACAACATAATAATGCCAAACGGTTCGTTTCTTTTACTCTTACATCTGCTACCAGGAGGAAAAGAATGGCTTCCTGCAGTGGACAGTCTGGGTGAATGCGCTGCTCAGCTGGACAATCCGACCCTGATTTCTTCCTTGACTGCGCTCCACAATCACACAGGGCATTTGTACCAGCTGGACGGGACTCTTCCCGTCTTTCAGTGCCTGAGTAAGATTTAAGATCTGTGGAAAGAAGAGATATTGTCACTAGTTCAAATAAGATAAAGACCTTCGTTCAGCTCACTGACATTACTTTAACCACTTATTCATAACTACAATTTTTATTTCATCCATTTATGCCCAACAGACCGAATAAAGTGAATGGTTCCATATTCTCCATTTGACACCAAAGCTAAACAAAGACTGGTCTAAACTGTCTGCTCTTTCCATAATTTGGCTATTGTTGATAGTGCTGCTATAAACATCAGGGTGCATGTAACCCTTCAAATCAGTATTTTTGTATTCTTTGAGTAAATACCTATAGTAGTGCAATTGCTGGATCATAGGGTAACTCTATTTTTAACTTTTTGAGAAACCTCCACACTGTTTTCCAGAGTGGCTGCACCAGTTTGCATTCCCACCAACAGTGCATGGAAGGAGCCCAAGTGGCCATCACTGATGAATGGGTAAAGAAGATGTGGAATATATACACAATGGAATATTACTCAGCCATAAGAGAAAATGACATCTTGCCATTAGCAATGACATGGATGGAGCTAGAGAGTATTATGCTAAGTGAAATAAGTCAGAGAAAGACAAATACCGTATGATTTCACTCATATATGTAATTTAAGAAACAAAACAAATGATGATGGGGAAAAAAAAAGATAGAGGCAAACCAGGAAACAGACTCTTAACTGTAGAGAACAAATGATGGTTACCAGAGGGGAAGTGGGTGGGGGGATGAGGGAAATAGTGGTGGGATGCAGGAGGGCACTTGTGATGAGCACCAGGTGATGTATGGAAATGTTGAACCACTCAACTGTACACCTGAAACTAATATTACACTGTATGTTAACTGGAATTTAAAAAAACTTAAAAAATAGTCTGCTTTTAACTCTATACTTGCCTTACCCACTCATTCAACAACAACAACAAATTATTGCATGCCTACTACGTGCTAGGCTCTAAGCACTGGGGCTGCAACCGTAAAAAACAAACAAAACAAAACCAAACAAAAACCCTGCTTCCGTAGAGCTTACATCTTAGCAGGCGGAGGAGTCAAGCATGAATCAGTAGATTATATCAGGTATTACAGGGTAAAAGTGCAATGGGAGAGCATGATGCAAGGCAAGGGGGTTAAAGATTTAGGAAAGGTAGCTATTTAAAATAAAGTTTTATTTAAGAGTTTACTCTTAAATAAAAAAAAAACTAGGAAGAGTAAAATATATTACATTCCACGTTTAAACATACTCTCAGAACTACTACCTGAGCATATAAATAAGGTTATGAAACTCAATGCATAGCTTACAGCCTATTCTACTCTGTTCAGATAAAATAAGATTTTAATAATTCATTTTCTTTTTTTCCTGCATACCAGGTAAAAAACTCCCTTTGTTATGTACTTTAGAAACAAAGATGTCTCCTTCAGGTATTGGAAAATATCTCATAGACAGTATACATTTTAGTGGTTCTTATAAAGATTATTTAATAATGATTGCATAAAGGTTTCAACATAAAGCCATACTAATAAATAAAATTCAAATACTTTGAATAGTATAAAACTGGATGGTTTAGATCCTAGAAAATCTGAAGTATTTAATACCTCAGGGAAATAAATCTTTACTAGCTACAGTGGTTACTCATTGTATTTATGTTTTAGGATCCCTTTTAAGTTCTTCCCTTAAAATCTTCTAGTCTGGCTATACTTGGATAACAAAACACAAAGAATTCATGAAATTCACATTTATAAGCATCGTTTTTATCATGAAAATAAATGTGGGCACCAGCATGGCTGAGGAATGAAATGTTCTGGTTATTTCCTCTTTAAAAATTCTATTCTAAAAATTGTTCTAGAGAACAAGTAGTCTAAACACACTAATTTAAGTAATATCTAATATTTTCCTGACTCTAAAGACAAGATTGTTGTAGAGAATATGGAAAACAGAATGGTATAAAGAAAATGAAAGTCATTCTACAAGCTTAACCATTTTTAAACATATAACAGCAAAAATTAATCCTAAAACTATCCTAAATATCAATGTTTCTTTGAAAGTTGAGACGACACTTGATGATCTTGCATTTATTTATTAAAGAAACATCTATGGAGCATGCACTGTGTTGGGGCGGAGAGAAGACTGAATAGGAGAAAAAAACCCATGCGAGCCCTTAAAGTACACACGTTCTAGAAACAAACAGCCATATG
Source organism: Ursus americanus (assembly GCF_024610735.1). Lineage (NCBI taxonomy): Eukaryota > Metazoa > Chordata > Mammalia > Carnivora > Ursidae > Ursus > Ursus americanus. The sequence continues at coordinate 64,128,248 of NC_142134.1, forward strand.
AACAAATAACCGGAATAAAAAGTGATGAATGCTTTAACAACGGTGGACCTGTGCTTAAAATCTGATCCCCTCCCCCACAGAGCACCCATTTTTTCCACTTCTGAAAGAACAAACAAATCTATTATTATATGTTTAAATCAGAGAAGACTATTTTTAGAAATAGACGAAGCACTGCAGGCAAGGACACTTTCGTCTCCATCGATCTGAGAACTGGGCAGGGATGTGATGGTTAGGCCAAAGGCAGATGGTATAAACTCACAGACTTCCACATATAGACTTTGCTCTCCTTTAGACTAGCCCACCGGTCCTCAAATTTCCGTGGGTATAAGAACTCCTGCACTATCTAGAACCACACCTACTCTCTGGTTGGTTTTAAGCTATCGTAAGCAATAGCAAAATGCCCAACGTGCTGTTTTAAAGTCTAATTTTTGAGTCAAATGCAACACCAGTGTATTTCCAGGGAGTGCTGCAGAAAACAGGACTCCGAGTCTAGGAAGACAGCGCTGGAGCCTGAAGGAAAACTGTCCTCCAGAGGAAAAGGAAGAGGCAACTGAGGAGTGGTGACAAGGCACAGGAGGGCGCCGCTGGGAAATGGGAAACGGGAGGGAAGAATGGTTCGGAGTGGCCAGGCTTAGGGGAGGCCGCCGCTGCCGAGAGCTAAGGCAGGTGCATAGGACAGACGGAGGAAGGTGCGAAAGGTCCTGTGGCCTGTGCTCCAGGTCGGCACTGGAGCCTCCACCCACGCAGGAGTTGTGGGAGTCGTTAAGTTGCAGGAGACATGATCCGATGTGCTTTTAGAGAGATGACTCTGGTCTAATGTGAAAGAGAGACAGGAGAAGAGGTCGGGATACCACTTACGAGATCATTAAATCCAGAGAAGAGATGAGAAGGGTCTCAGGCAGAGGCGATGCCTAAATGTAGCTGAGGTGCCAGACGAAGAGCCGCTTATTTCACAGATTCAGCATGTTACTTCACCCCTTTGAGCCAAGTTTCCTCCACATAAAATGCACAGAACTACGGAGAGCTGCTGTATGTGATACCGAATGTCACACTATCTAGTGAAGGGTCAGGTACTCGGGAGGTACTGAAGTGTTAGCTTTATTTTCTTCAAAATCAATTATTACTGAACCTGCAGATGAGCTTCTGGTTTAAAAGTCACTGAAGAGAAGTTCACTGTGTATTCATGGGGCAGTTTTATTTATTATTTCTGCCATTTTTTCAGGCCACATGTAAAATATATTTCACATAAATATGTTCTGAGGTCCAGTGCTCCTGACAGGCACAGACAGAACACAAAATGAATGATCTGAGACTCTTAACGACAGAGAACAAACTGAGGGTTGATGGAGGTACCCTGACCTATATATATAGCTTTTGGGTTTTAGCTGTTTTTTAAAAAAAACGTCTGAAAAGTTAGATAGTATTTTATGTCCTAAAGTAAGTCAGTGTTTTGAAACAGAAACCTAACAAACAAAAACGAATAACAGCAACTTCTGTTCCAAGCAACAAAATCACTATTCAGTCGGTTCCTTAACTAAGTCAAAATACTTATTTTATTTCTATTGTTTATAATTTTCCTTAAACTCTTCTGATTTGTGCTTTGGTACAACCAAACCTTTTGCCCTAGTTTATGGCAAGTTTTTAGCTTTACACACATAATCAGTGACATGTTCTAATTCTTCTCATAAAGATGTGGACTGGAACTAAGAACGTGTGTGAAGGCATTGATTTATTTTTTTTAATCTGGGACTGGTAATCTTTATTAAAGTTAAAGATGCTGAATGTTAACTTTAAATACAGTAGGTCATGATCAGGGTCAATAAGAGCGTTCAATTTGTTTTATTTATTTATATATATTTTTATGTTTCAAGTTTTTATTTAAAATTCTAGTTAGTTAACATGTAGCGCAATATTAGTTTCAGGAGTAGAGTTTAGTGATTCATCACTGACAGACAACACCCAGTGCTCATCACAGCAACTGCGCTCCTTCGTACCCATCACCGACCTCGCCCATCTCCCACCTACCTTCCTCCATCCAACAAATATTTGGTGAATGAATGATTATCTAATTTAATTATTTATATTTGTTGAAGTCATATAATGTAAAAATCAGTACAAAAACTAGACTTCTTTGCCCCAGGTATGCAGCAAACAGCTACCTTAAATTAAATGCGTACTTTAGGAAGAAAAAGTTAATTAGCAAGTCACTAAAAGACAATGTTTACAATAATTTATCTGTGTACAATATTTATAAAATTATTTACAATAATTTATTTCATGTCGAGTCTTCCTTTTGGAATCTAAGTACTACTACAGAGTGGAAGGACCAGACATTATCTGTAGATCAGCCGCCTGCAGGTCCACAGCAGCAGACCTAACACCCTGTATCTCCAGATAAAGGAGGTAAGAAGGAGTGACAGGACTGAGTAACGATTAGTACTCTTATGCCTCTATCAGTGCTCAACTTTGGTGACATGGTGATTCACTGAGTGCTCCAGAAAAGGCCAAATATATTCCATGAGAAAAACAATCAACAGGCAACAGAACTTGGTATTGAAACATCCAAGCAAGTATTTCAGGAGGAAAAATACAGTAACACTCAGGAAAACAGTTATCAAAATGAGGACAAAGAATTCACAGGAGGGGGAAACTGGCTAACAAACAATATACAAAAAGGTCAAAAATATCTAATTTAGAACAAGAGGAAAGCGTCTATTGAAATCCACTTCATTTTTAATCATACGAGCTATTTTGGTTCAGCATAAAAGAACTGCATCTCTGGGTCACCATGGAGAAAAGAGTTAACAACTGTTTCAAAGAGAGAATTTTTTTCTTAATGAACAAGATCCTAAAAAGGTTAACTTACCTGACCCCTCATCACAGACATCTGACTTTCAAAAGTGGCTTTGTTAAATCTTCTGTCGGTCTTTCATGGAATGGAAAAAAAACCCGACATTATTACAATTCCAAAAATCAAGATATTTGAAACACATATTTGAAAACAAATGATTCCTTCAGCTTAGCATGTAAAGCCATTTCAAAGCCTTCCTAATAGATAAAGTTATGTTTAAAGAGTATTTTTACTTGACTTATTTTTGGATGCCTCTAGACTGACAAGAATAGTTTACTCATACTCCAACTGGTTCCAAAAGGATTTAAAATGACCTTCTAGCCAATGGGTTTAGGCTTTTTTGAGAGGATTGAATCATAGCAGCTCACCAAGCATTTATTATAAATTACAGAGTACTTCTGTAAAAATTCAACTTTTGAAGAAAACAACTTGTCAAGTTTTAATATAGTCTCAATTCAGAGACACTCAGAATCAGTGTAACTTCACAAATTTATGCTCCTGTAAAGTAAAACTGCTAATTCCTGTTTAAGTCAGGTTCTACTGCAAGTAGTGATACCAGAAGCAGCAGATTGCAGATTAGCTCTATTAAAAAAATCTCCTCTAAGATTTATTTCATTTTTCACAATAATTAACTAAAAATTTATTTACCTTAAAAAGTTCATGAAGATCTTCACATAAATCTTGCACAAAGTTCATGTCAGAAATATATGGTAGAATTAAGTTTCTTATTTCTTCAGAAAAAGGAACTTTTGCTTGAGGAAGCCAAGCCCAGTGAAATGGATCTAACAAGAGAAAGAGAGAGAGGAAAAGTTATCAGGGAATGATCATCCTGATTCCAAGTTTGCTTGGTCAATTTAGATGGTAAAGCACAATCGCTTCTTGGACTTTTGGCTAAGATCAAGTGTAGATGGTAAAGCACAGGAAGGTATTCCTGGAACTAATTAAGTTCCTTAGTTTTAAATAGTAAAGAGTAAGAATCTTGATAATGAGTCTACCTCAAACAGCCCTACATCAAAAAATATATCTGAATCTCTTGTTCCTGAGTTTGGAAATTACAGGACAACTATAATTTGTTCATAGCTCCAGATCAAATACCATGGCTGACGTGTTTCCCTGCCCTCTTAGTCACAAGTCATCAGGAATTGACCACTCGTGTGTGTGCGTAAACATATGATGTTCCAAAATTTTAAATCATTAGTAGGTAAATAGGTAAGTGGCTTTAAGGGATCAAAGATCCATTAATCCAGGCTAATTCTAGTTCTCTCCTAAGAAGACCATTAAATCTATGCAGTGCTAGGATCAGAAAGATTTGTAATCTTCTAGAGAGGGTGCATACTCAGATAACCTGTAAGTAAGTGTAAGGCTTGAAACAATACAATCACCCACGAAACCACTGTGGGCTCATCCGATGACAACTTTCAGCTTTGATGGCTCCTACCCCTTAGAAAGCCCTAAGGAAAAAAATCTGTATCTGGAGTCACTCCTTCTTACTTCTCTTTTACTATCTCCTTGTACACTGCGGAAGTACACTGTCCATTCCAAAGAAAGCCTTTCCTCAGCCCACATGTCCCTGAAGTTATATCCAATTTCCTTCTCACTCTTCCCTGACCAATCACATAAAAGCCCTTATTCCATGCCTGCCTTTACTTCCAATCCCTATCCCTCAATTTCTATTATCACCATTCAACCTCTCTCACCTAGGGGCACCTGGGTGGCTTAGTTGGTTGAGCGTCTGACTCTCGATTTCGGCGCAGGTCACAATCTCAGGGTTGTGGGATCGAGCCCTGCATCAGGCTCTGCACTCAGCGCAGAGTCTGCTGGAGAGTCTTTCTCCCTCTCCCCCAGCCCCTCCCTGCTCAAGTGTACTCTTTCCCTAAATAAACAACAAAACAAATAAACAGAAAACCTCTCTCCCCTAAGACTACCAGTCATTTCATAAGAGTCTCTCCTAAGGCCCGTTTGTTCTCAGGCTACTTCATGTCTCCATAGCAAGTGGCACTGTTCTTGATCGTCTCCCTCTGGACAATTCTCTCCTGTGTGGTTCTGGAAATACTACTCTCTCAAAGTGTACCTTCCATTTTTTAAGACGCTTCTTGTTTGCTGGCTTTTCCTCTTGTATTCAATGCCACCATTCTCTCCCTCATTTGCTAAATGTTCAGGAAACATCTACTGAGTATTTGTGTACCTCACACTGTCCTAGTGACGTTATTTGCTCACCGTCACCTCCCTGGGCAGTAACCACCACCACGGCTTCCACTACCATGGTGACAGTTTCAAAACAATATCCTCAATATCGATTCTTCTTTCAAGTTCCAGATCCTTAATCCTCATCTGCATATTTGGCAAAATTTCCCAGATGTATTGTAGGCACCTTAAACTTAACACTTTTAAAATACAATTTGCATATAAATTCCAAACTATTAGAGGAAAAAAAGCAGTGAAACAAAGACATCTTAAGTCAGTTCAACGAAAGATAGGAAAGGAAAAAAAACAACTGGAATTTATGGTAGATAAAAAAAAAAAAATGAGATGGCAGGAAAAGTTCAAACACATCAGTAATTTATTGAGACTTTAACTAGACTTGAGTGTATCTATTAAAAGAATCTCAGATTGAGTAAAAAGATATCCAGTTAAGTGTTGTCTCTAAGTCATACACTTAAAACAAAATGATGGAAGTAAAAAATAAAAGTATAGAATAATACCAGGTAAATGCTGATAAAAAGAAATGAGGTGTAGCAAAGTTACAACAGATAAAATAAGAAAAGTAAAAAACACTGAGAGGGATAAAGTGGAATATATTTCACACTAATACAAGAACAAGCCATCAGCAAGATAAAATGCTGAGCCTTCATATATGTGAAATACAGAGCCAAAAAGGTATAGAAATGCAATAAGAAATTGCCAGAATCAATCACAGTGAACTCAAACTCTCAAAAATTAACAGATCAAAAAATATTATGATTTGACTAACAACTAACTTTAATTAATGGACAGATGCAAAACTGGTGTCCAAATGCATTCTTTTCAAGTACCTTCAAACTGGCCATCTACAAGATTATAAAGGAATTACTTAACAAATTTCAAACAGAATTCACGCAGCCACATTCACAGATCAGAAAGCAATAAAATACGAAAATGACAACGGGCAGTTCTTTTTTTTAAATCAACTGACATAGAAAATTTAAAACCAAACAAAATTTTCTTAGGTTACTCCCGTCAAAGGGTAAATCCGCTAGCATGAACATGCAGAGCAGAACAACAGAGCAGCCCCTACCTAATCTATGGCTTAGCCGAAGGGATACCTAGAGGAAAATTAAAAAGCAAGCAAAATAGGATGAACACATTAGAAGGAAAGAATAATGATGGAAAACACACATCAATGAAAGAGAAAAAGCAAATAAACAAACTGAACACCTGATCTACACAAGGCTAATTATCTTAAAAAAAAAAAAAGCAGAAAATAAATAAATGTAAAAAGGCCAATGCTTTACAACAGACAAGTCTGTGGCAAGCCTAGTGATTTAAAAAAAAAAAAAAAAAGCCCACTAATAAACAAGAGGAATTTAAAAAGGCATAGTCATAGATATAGAGACTATTTTTTATTTATTTTAAAGCAAGCTCCACGCTCAGGGTGGAGACCAATGGGAGGCTCAAACTCACGACCCTAAGATCAAAACCTGAGCTGAGATCAATCAACTGAACCACCCCCTGCCCCGATACAGAGATTATTTTAAAAATATATTACATATATTTCAAACATATAAAAAAATTTAAAAACTAGTACAACGAACTCCTATATTTTGAATAATCTAATTATTCCCAATTTTACGAAATGTGTTTCACCTATCCCTGTTTTCCCTCCCCCTAAATATTTTAAGGCAAATGAGATGATATCATTTCCTTTCACCCCTAAATACTTAATAGGCATAGAGAGGATTTTTTTTTAATTATAAGGGAATTCTATAAAAAAAAATTTGTACCCATAAATCTAGATCTCAAGATGTCATGAACAATTTTAAGCAAAATAAAAATGTCTAAAACTAGCACAAGAAGATGCAGCAAACCAGACCATTAACCACAGAGGACACTGGTAAGGTAGATAAATTACTACTCAACTTGGAAGGAGGGAGGTAGGCCTAAACTGTTTTGTAAGTGAATACTACCCAAAGCATTAAAGTTAAATTCTACCCAAATATTAAAATAGATGACTCATGTTGTAAACATTTAAAAACTTATTCTACAAGACTAACACAAGCCAAAAAACCAAAACTAGACCCAGTCATTCAAAGCTAAGCAAACAATACACGGCAAGGCCCATGCGGTACACATCTCCACATCCCCAGCCTCTACACCAGAGCCCTAATCAATGGTTATCCTTCGCCCAGGTTTTCGTCTCCTTTTTTGCTATCTCTAAGTTTTGTTCCCTTCCTATTCTGGAAAAGGGCAATTAGAGAATCTATAGGTGGTTCTAAATACTCACATGTTCTCCATTCATCAGGATGCTTAAAAGGAAATGCCAGACCATTATCAATTGCAGCTATTTTAATAAGCGATTCTTTATCATCAATCCACTGTGTTTCCTAAAGAAGAAAAAAAGTCTACTGATAAAAAATTTGTATGAATATTTCCAAAAGATCAAGTATTAAATTAGTTTTAAAAAATTACTGAGGTTTAAAGACATTTTATTTGAAGAGCCTATAAAAATAAAAAATAAGTTGCCAGAAAATGCAAATTCTTACCCTCAAAGGGAAGAAACCGTCTTATAAATCAATAAGAATTTCATAATCACTGTTTTTTTAATTTATTGTAAATTTAGATAGTAATGGTTTCATTTTTTTCCCTTTTTGGGGAAGAGGACCTGAAACTGTTAAGACTTAAAAAAATACATTGTTCCAGATATTTTATTGCTAGATGCACTGCTTAAATGTACAACATTTGCAAAATACTGTTATTTTTAAGAGAACTTAACAAAGCTACCTTATTAAAAATTCAGTCTTTCCTAGGGTCCCCTAGAAATAATTAGTACAAATACAAAATATTTCTAAATAAAATTACCCAAAGACCAAATATAATAAGGTCCAGTAGAAGGAATCTCAAGATATTCTTCATTACAGAATGCAGGCCATTCCTAACTTCTACGTCCCCCCATAGCAGAAACAAAGACCTTGAGAGCAAGAGGGTTTTCACAGTAAGGAGTACTTATTAATGTAAAGATAGATGGCTGCCATTACTAAGTGGCCTACATAAAAACAAAAGGTGAAAAAGATAACTTTAAAATCAAAAGTATTAGCATGAAGGTCTGTTTGATATATGTCTGGTTTATTTCTTTTAGTTTATATCATATATCTTACCCCAATGAAAATGCACAAATTACTTAAAAGAATGAAGTTTTCAGTAAAATCTAACTGCTTAAGATACAGCAATAAAATATATCTAGAAACTATTATGAATGTATACATTTATGTGTGTGTTTTAAACCCATTTCTGCTACAATTGCCATTTCTTTTTCTTTTTTTCTATTTACAACTTTACTGAGGTATAATTTACATACAATAAACTTCACATGATAAGCATTTGCAGATGTGAACCCTTCCCCAAAAGTTTCCCTGTGTCCTTTGCAGTCCCTCCCTCCCTCTGCCCCACCCGCAGGCAACCATGGTCTGCTTTCTGTCACCAGGGATTAGTTTGCATTTTCTAGATTTTCATGTAAGTGGAATCAGACAGTGTGTTCCCTTTGTGTGTAGCTTCTTTCATGCAGCAGGATTTTGAGATTCATCCACATTATTGAGCAGTCGTAAGACTCAGAAAGAAGTGAATTACTAAAATGTAAACATGTTGACCAAAAATACCAGAAGCCTTTATTACATAAAGGCAAAATAAATCTGGTGGTTCTACAGGAAACTGCCCAAGTTCTAAAAAGAAGTACCAAGCTGGTACCATTCTTCCATTCTAATACAACATAAAAAAAGACAAGAAAAGCTACATAGAGATTTAGAAAAATAGAATTAAAAAATGCAATGTAAACAGAGGAAGGATAGAAAAAAAGACGAAAAAAACGGAAAAAGGAGATAAAACCAAGGATCTAAGTGAAGGAAATGAAGAATAACATAAATTTAAGGAATCTTTTACAGAAACTGATTGTGTGTGTGTATGATTTTGAAATTTCCTTACCTTAATTTCCTTTCCCTGTTTCTGCTTTTCATATTTGATTAACCAATTATCATTTCCCCTGTCTTTCAAGACAAAACAAATCTGTTACTTCATTTTTTATGGGTATCATAGCTTAATATCAAAGGGAATAATCTATTCACCTTTTAATTTTCAAGCCCTTGATAGGTTATCTGTGGCATATGTTTAGATATTAAGAGCTCCAATTTAACACATACAAATGAAAAAACACTTAACAAATGTTAGCTAACACTTTCTGAGAGTTTACTCTGTGCCAGGCATTGTTGTAAGTACTTAACATGTACTAATTCATTTAATCCTTATAACCACTCTGTGAGGTATGTGTAATTATTATCAAGAACTATTAAGTCAGGGCGCCTGGGTGGCTCAGTTGGTTAAGTGTCTGCCTTCTGCTCAGGTCGTGATCTCGGGGTCCTGGGATCAAGCCCCACATCAGGCTCTCGGCTCACTGGAGAGTCTGCTTCTCCCTCTCCATTTGCTCCTCCCCTCTGATCGGTGGCCGCCCCCCCCAATCTCTCGCTTTCTCCCAAATAAATAAATATTAAAAAAAAAAGAACTATTAAATCAAGGTTGTTAAAATCAAGGATAACTTCTCTTCACCTTAAGAAGACAAAACATCTACCTCCATTGCCAGGCAAATTTCTGGGGAGATTCTCACCTAATGTCTACATAGAAGTACTCCGGTCTCTGTATCAATTTTAATATTAATCCAGGACCATATTAATTAAGAAGGTAATGCTGGAAAAGTATAATAATGCTTTTTCAGAAACCAATATAAATGAGCAAACATTTTGAACCAGGGGTTCTCAAACTTCAGAGTGCATGAGAATTATCTGGAGGACATGTTAAAACAGACTGGTGGCCGCCACTTGCAGAGTTTCTGCTTTAGTAGGGCTGGGGTGCACTCCTCTGAGAAGATGCATGTGTAACAAGTCCCCATATAATGCTGACCCAGGTGGTCCAGGGAACCCCACTTGGGAACCACTGTTTCATATTATCTACATCATTACTCCCTTCTAGAACAGAAAAAATTAAGAGTTTAATGTACTTGTAGACCATACTAACAGTTACCTAATGTCAAAATAAGCATCTAAAGTAATTTACACAATCGAATTTTAATTATTCATATTACACAGATAATATTTCTGCCTTTGTCCTACTGCCCACATTCCCCAGTAGGGACAGAAACTGACCTCCATCACCTGGGCAGCAGCCTGCTAGGAGTTAGGGTCTCCAGTACGGGATTAACTTTGCCCAGAGGAGTCAGTACTACAGAGATGCAGTAACATCTCTGTTTTCCAAGGCAGGTAGAGAAAAAGTGGCCTCAAGTCTTCTGCTCTGCATCAAGAATTGAATACAGGAGCACCTGGGTGGCTCAGTTGGTTGGGCAGCTGCCTTTGGCTCAGGTCATGATCTCAAGTGTCCTGGGATCCAGCCCTGCATCAGGCTCCCTGCTCAGCAGGGAGTCTGCTTCTCCCTCTCCCTCTACCCCTTCCCCTGTGTGTGCTCTCTCTCTCTCAAGTAAATAAAATCTTAAAAAAAAAGAGTTGAATACAAGTTACAAGCTAACGAGATCTGAGTGAACAAATAAGAGAACTTCAATACCTGTATTTCTGATGATGTAATCCAAAATAACTAATCTTTCAAATTGTGACTGAAATTCTTTTCTAATATTCTCAGGCAAAGGGTCAGCTTCAAATTTCCTAAGCCAATATTCAGCCTCCTTGTAACCTTCAACAAATAACTGAAAGGAACCAATCTATAATTTTAAGAACTATAGTTAGAAAAGAAAGTACAAGAACAAAAGGATAACTTTTTCAATTTCTCAGCAGTACCATCATAAAATATGTTACATAAACATGGTAAGAAAAACAAAAGAGTTAACACTAATTTAGATAAGCCACATTTATCAAAACTATTTTTATACACTAATTTTAAATAATCACATAAAGAATACATAGCAAATTAAAAATGCTCAACCCTAGGCTTTTGAGGAGCACAGAGACTATTTCAGGATAATTAAAAAAGAAAATGCCTCTCAAGGTGATAATCTCAACTCAGAATGTTGTTTTCTAAAAATATTCATCAAAATGAATTCAATTATAGAAGCCAAATATTACCCGTGTCCTGGCCGTCTAATAACAGTGCAATTTCATCTTACTGAAAAAATACTTCAGGATTTTTCTTAAAACATAAAATACAGAGTATAGCTTTATTTTTAAAAAGAATGCGTTCTCTGACTTTGCAGATTACAGATCCTGTCATAAATTTTAAAGAACTAATCAATCGATCACAAACTCTATAGTAGTTTCTAAGAAAATCCTTTCCTTGAAAATATGTCCATTTTAAGATGCATTTCTGTCACTAAAATTACTACATGTATTTACAGCACAGGACATACAGGTCACCTAGTTGGTCTCATAAATACAAACTACCATAAAGAAAATCTATTTCTTATCCTAACACTATGTTCTTGTTGTTGGCATGAAATTTTAACTATTTCTAAAAGGTTTTCTTTAAAGCACGTATAATTAAGTCCTAGTAGTCATAAGTATGGAAATAATATCCTTCTTTAGTCACACTTGATTTCAGCATATCCAAGGAATAACAGGCCTTGCAAAAATTTTCAAACTTCCTGCTTACCTGGAGTACAATTTTAAAAACAATTTAAGTTAACTATGAATTTTTATTTAAATTCTTTTATCTAGACAAAGGCACTGCAACCACAAAACAAAACCACAAATATATTAAAAAAAAAAAAAGCCTAAATTTTTGTAGAATGCTTTCCCATTAACCCTCCCCAATCTTGCTTAGCTAGTAGCTGCTAATCATTCCTGAGGTTTATTTAAAAGCGCTAAGAAAAAACAAAACCTAGTATGTAGCCAGTACACATAGTTACTACCACTTACTACACTGTGTGCTGGGCACCATACCAAGTACTTGACATGAATTTCTTTATTTAATCTCAGAGCCTCAGGAAGTAGTTTTTCTCACCCCCGTTTTATAGAGCCCAGGGCTTAGAGAGTAGGGGACTTGCCCAACATCTCAGAGCTAACCATGGACAGTCTGGGAAGGAAACCCAGGTCTGGTTCTTGACCTGAGCATTTAGGCTTTACTTTTATAAAGCTGTAGGTGCAAACTCCTCTTGGAAACACTCCCTGGCCGTCCAAACTGAGTTAGACACCCCTCCCAGATCTTCTCCAACCTTCCTGCATTTTAACTATCCTAACAGCTTTATCATTTTTGCACTGAGATGGCTTGTTCACTATAAGCTCTTTGAGGATGAAAAACCCGTTTTCTTTACTATTATATCTGCAGACTACAGCACACAGTGCCCAGGTAATACCTGCTGAATTGCCCCCCAAATAAAACTTAGCACAGTAATTTACCTTTGGAGGGAGTCCTATCCGATGGAATTTTCTACCTACTTTTGGCACTTTCTCTAAAGCATACTTTTTGCCTCTAGATTTTGCACGGTCAATTGCACTGTAGTTAAATGTCTCACTGACAAGCCAAACCACCTAGAAACATAACAGTTTTAGAAAAATGGTTATTAGGATTTGCATTATAGTATTTCGACTCCTATACTACATGAAATGTACTCTAAAATTGTAAATTAGCAGAGTTTAACCCTATACTAAATGCCTCAGAGAACCTAAAAAACAAAGGCTTAGGGATTTTGCAAAGTCAGCTAAATGGCATATATTTCTGGGAGGGACAGCCTAAAACTGGCCAGTGGAAGCAAGAAGTAATTGTCCGGAGATGTAGAATTAGGAACGAATATTCTGAGGAAGTCTTCAAGTAAAAATTTATAAAGGCTAAAAAGAAAAAAAATAGCAGTCTTTTGAGCGCATTAGTTATCTCTACCTTCAAGAGAATTTCTGGAACTTGGTATTTTTCTGCTTTCTAAATGTTAGTTCTTTTTTCCTCTTGTCAGCACCATCTAAGCTTATATGAGGCAAGCGATATTCCCCTTGGACACTTCGTGGATCTCCACTAGAGTCAATTTATTAGTTACTCATGACTCTGGATTACCAAAACAAGGGCTCAACTTTAGGCTCTATCATTAGAAATATTACTAAAGTGTTCACAGAGACCTACACTATAAATTAGAAGTACATGACTCAAAGCAATTTCTCCCTTACCTTTGTTTTAGGTACAATGCCCAGATGAAGCTTTTCATCCACCAGGGAGGCCCCAGCTTCGGAAAGGTATCCCTGATTAGGAAGCAGGCAGCCTCTACCAAAGCAGCAAGGGCAGCAGACCTTATGAACATATTTGGTCCATTTCGGATTCAGTTGACCATAAGGCTCTTCTGATTTGGGTTTAAACACACCAATAATTTTCTAGATAAAAAAGTAGAAATTTTGTTAGACTTTTAATATAGACAATAATCCATAAAATGCATTTTGAGAAATCTTTTTGTACTTCTTCTCTCCACATCTGAGCATTACCCTTACATATTAAGAGGTTCAGTTTAAATTATATTTTTATATTCATTCTCATTTGACAATCTGAAATCAATAATCCTTTGGGCTAGTAGCTTTCAAACTGTGCTCTGAGAAACTCTAGGGAAGGTGAGAGTGGAGATGAGGGTAGGGCTCTTAAGACCCCATGCCACTTAACTAGATCAACTCTGAGTTCATCTGTTTTATTACTGGACTTCCAAGTTACCAAAGGGTTCCACTGATTTTACAGTGTTTGAAAACCACTGCTCCAGGTCAAACGATGTTATCATTCAGTATCTTTTAAATATTAAAATTATATGTTTGTTTATCATTTATTTTCTCATTAGATGTACATTCTAAAGGGCAGAGACTTTGCTTGTTGGGGCTGCATCCCAAGTACTCAGAACAGTGCCTGGTACACAGTAGGCATTCAAGCATTTGTTAAATGAACTAATAAATCCAATGACAAAAAGTCTCTAAACTACAAAGGTAATGATAGTTATATGTGAACATCTATGCTGTGAGAGTCTCCTACGCTAATATTTTTCTTTTTTTTTTTAAGAATCAATTTTAAATAATTTCTCTCCTCTTAAAAAAAATTGCTCGGGGATGTCTAAAGGCTGTAATCTTTATTACTGGTCTGATAAAATATATTCATATTAAATTTAGAGGGTAAATTATCCTTAGACAAGCAATAAAAATCTTACTATAATTTTAAGTATATAATTGCTTTATAATGCAATAAAGTCTAAGTCACTAGTAAAAAAGTCAACAAGAACAAATTACAAAATCAAACTTGGAATAAAGGCTGATAGATTGACATTACCTACATATATACTTAAAAACTCAAAGGGGCGCCTGGGTGGCACAGCTGTTGGGCGTCTGCCTTCGGCTCAGGGCGTGATCCCAGCGTTATGGGATCGAGCCCCACATCAGGCTCTTCCACTATGAGCCTGCTTCTTCCTCTCCCACTCCCCCTGCTCGCTGGCTGTCTCTATCTCTGTCGAACAAATAAATAAAATCTTAAAAAAAAAATAAATAAAATAAATAAAATAAATAAAAACTCAAAAAAGGCTATGTTTTAAAATACTACTTCTATCCTTGCAAAAAAATATTAGGATGAAATCATAATCTTTTTTACTCCTGAAAAAAGAACTGCTGGCTATGTATCATTCAGAAAGCTTTTAGAGATAATAATATAGATTTCTGAAAAATTCTAGACTAAGTGGAACAAAGTCCCATATCAACTTCTCTTTTCTGCCCTAGAATTATACTTTGGTTCATTTCACTATGTCACATTCCAATGCCTTCAATCTTCAGATTGCCCAGGCTCCTCTGGCACAATGCTGGAAAAAATACTTCTAGGGCAAAATAAGCCTTTGAAAAAGATCTGGAAATGACATTAAATACATTATGAAGTTTAAATTTCTATTTTGCTTGGTTAATATAGTTACTGTAAAGTAAGGACTTATGAATATAAACTCAAATCTTTTGCTGAATAGGAGTATTCCATAAATGCTTGAAACCAAGTATTACAATAGGACAGCAAACTATGACTTAAAATGAAGAGCTCTATTTCTAAATAGTAGAGTGCTTTAGTTAAAAACAACAAAAAAACCCTGACCTCTATTTTTGAAAAGGGTGCAATCAAATTTATTAGGAAAATATCTTCAGAACCTCACAATGATTTCACACTTAAATTAGTGTTTTCCAAAATTTGTTATGTACATTAGATCTGTGAAATTCTCACCCTCTTAGGATCCTTCACAAAGTAACTTCCACTTGAACCTTGAGAGATTCTTTCTGGAAAAACTCCAAATTCTATTGCTTGCTCTGCTTTCAACACAATATCAGCAAATTCAGGATCATCCAAGAATTTATTCAATGCTGAAGAACCAACAATTATTGCATTAAAAAAATCAATGTTAATATAGAACATGAAAAAAAAAGAAAGGTCAGCTATGAGAATGCTCATGACAGGGACCTATAATATTGGGTTAGGTTATTAGCATTAGGACATTAAGGTACGGAAAAAAATGTAATCAAGCATTGTATGGGCTGCTTGGATCCTTCCTTTTTTTCCCCATAACTCCACTTCTCTTTAAACTTCAAGTAATGACACATGAAAAACAAAATCCCTATTTGTTGAAATAACCACACTAATACTTCACATTACTCTGAATTCCTTTCTTTCAGTGATTTTGTTCTCCAGCCTATCTCAACTTCCAATTACACAGTCATACCTCAGATCTGTCATTACCAATACCTGCAACCTCTCCATACCTTTCAATTTCAAGTACCTTCTATCTTCCTAGTTCATTTCCTCTGGTACCCCGAGTCCAAAAATTCTTCCATTCCCCTAGGGCCTACAAAGCACTGATCTACCATGTTGTCAGTGATCTTTGTGTCCTTACGCCCCTCCTTGGCCAGCTTAAATTATGGTCAGTCGTTACATAATCACTCTTCCTTTCCTCCCTCCCCTCATCATGGTCACCTGGAAAAATCCCAGTCCTGGTTAAACTCGACTGTCTGCTGAATATACCTAGACCCGTGCAGTTAAACTCGACTAGACAAACATACACAAACACAGTGCCTGATAGTTCAATTTAATTTAAATTCATCACCAGAAACCTCGGGTGGGCCCTTCATGATGCCTGGGAAGCACACCACGTTCCTGTTATGGACTGAATGTCCTCCCAAAATATGTTGAAGCCCTAACTCCCAATGGAATTGTATTGGGAAATAATTATGTTTAGATGAGGTCACGAGGGTAGGGCCTCCATGACAGGATTAGTGCCGAGAGCACGCTCTCTCTCCCTGTGTCACATGAGGACAGAGTGAGAGGGTGGCCATCTGCAAGCCAGGAAGACAACCCTGATCATGCCAGCACTCTCACCTTGGACTTTTCAGTCTCCAGAACTGTTAGAAGTACGTGTCTGTTGTTTAAATCACTCAGTCTATGGTATTTTGTTCTAGCAGCCTGAACCAGTACAACTCCCGGTGCACAGTCTCTCCCGCTGTTCTGGGCAACTCTCACACCCTCCCCTCTTCTCAAACTTCCAACACCTCCTCTCTCTCAGATGAGCCTAAAGCAAAGAGATGCAATCAGAAAAAACAATCAGCCCTCTGCACTGAATCTGCCCATGACATCCTCTGCCTTCCCCCATTACTACAGATGAACCATATTTCCCTCTTTATTGGATTATTTCCATCACCATACAAAGCATGCTGTAATTTTTCTCATCCTAAATCTAACTCCCACAATACTCCTAGATGTTCCCTCATTTCTTTGATCCCCTGTATAGCAGAAGGCCTCTATAGTTATTTATATTTACCACTTCCAATTTTTCTTCCCTGATTTTCTCTTGAACCCATTTAAATCAGGCTTCTGTCCCAACCACTCCATTGATAAAACTTTTATTGGGGTACGTAGTTGTCCATATTGCTACATCTAACCTCAGAACTTATCTTCCTTGCCCAACTCCAACATCTGACCCTGTTGATCACCCCCTCCTCCTTCACTTGGCTTTCCAGGATCCCCCTTCTCCAGGTTTCCCCACATCACTGGCTCCTCTTTATCAGTCTCTTTGCTGGCTCATTTTTATCTGACAGGTTGACTTTGCAATGCCTCAGATTCAGTTCATGGTCCTCTTCTCTTCTTTATCAACACTGATGACTCCCAAATTTATATTTCAAGCCTCAACTTCTGCCCTGAACTCCAAACTACTATACTCAACATCTCTACTTGGATGTTTAATGGACAGCTCAAACTTTACTCCCCAAAACTCAATTCTTATCTTTGCCACCCCTCCTCACTGCTTCTCTCCCAGGTTTCCCTATTTCAGGTGCTGGCAACTACAAATCTTTCAGCTGTTCAGGCCAAAAACCTTGGAAGCATCCATGAGCTTAACTCTCACCTCCAACATCCACACCATCAGCAGGTTGCATGGCTCTACCTTACATAAACACCCAGAGCCCAACTATCTCCATTCACTCAATGTGATTCAAGTGACTATCAACTCTCACCTGGGTTATTGTAAGTCTCCTAACCACTCTCTGTCTTTCACCCATGCCTTCTCTATACTCGACAGAGAAGCTATAGCAGTAATCTTTCTAAAGCATGTCCGATCTGGGGCACCTGGGGGGCTCAGTTAAGTGCCTGCCTCCGGCTCAGGTCATGATCTCAGGGTCCTGGGATCAGGCCCCAGTTGGGCTCCCTGTTCAGTGGGGAGTCTCCTTCTTCCTCTCCCTCTGTTCCCCCCGCTCCCCCCCCCCACCTCGTGCTCGGTCTCTCTCAAATAAATAAAATCTTAAAAAAAAAACCCAATGTCAGATCCTGTCACTCTTTTATATAAAACAACCCAATGATTTCCCATCTCACTAAAAGTCCAGTCCTTATAATGGCCTCAAGGCCCTATACAATCCTCCCTAACTTCCACTTTATTTTCCTGTTTAGCACTACACTTGTCAGCACTTATCACCTAATATATAATTTATTTATTTTGTGAGCTATAAGAAGACAACGATTTCTTTCATTGCTGTATGCCCAGAACTTTTATAGTTCCTGGAACATAACAGGCATTCAATACACACTTGCAGAATGAATTAACAATTAATCATTTAAAGTGATAGACAAGGAAAAAATTACTCATACTTTACTTTGGAAGGTATTTAAATGCTATTACATGCATTCAACATTATGAAAATTCAAAACATAAATTTACCTTAATTTAAAATTTGCCTTAATTTTGGCAGAAATAAAACTGTTATTTATTTTTAAAAGTCTGTGCTAAGAAAAATACTACAAAAAGGGCAATTGAGCATATTTAACTTACTTAAAAGAAGAATAAATAACCCAAGTATTTTAGTCATGTCAATACAATTGATATGCTAATTCCTAATCATTCTCATTTACCCCATGAGAATGGAGGAACTTTTATCTTTCTTTATTCACTGTATATCCCTGGCACCTGGATGAGGGATCAGCATCTAGTGGATACTTAATACATATTTAACTGAACAAAGTATTATTTATGTGCTAGAATATGCCAGTAATTATCATTAGTTAAATGATATTTCTTCTGGGCGAAGACTCTTAATAAGAAAGAACTTGAAAAGTTATTTGTATCAACCCTGCTCCTAGCACTAGTATACTTTTTATAATACATCAGTAGGAGGGGGTCTTTGGGCAAATATTTCAACACTTTCAACGAGACATCACTACCTTTTTCCTGCTCCTTTTGTTTGGAAACAAATATAAATTTCTTTTTCTCGAAGTAAGTCTCCTGTAGTTTCACCCAATGTCCTAGACCTGCTATCTGGAGCAAAACAAAAATCCACTTACTCCTTTCTTCCCAGGGATGGTCCTTCAAATAGCTGAAGATCATTGCATGTTCCCCTAAGTCTCTTCTATTCTCCACCTCCTTCCATATGGAAGTGTTTTCAGGCTTTTCAGCATGTGAGTTGCCCTCTTGTTTCATGCCTCAGGTTTTCAATGTGCCCCACTAAAATATTGTCTCCAGAATTGAGCAATCCATTGCAGAAAACAGACATCTGTCAGTGTTTGGCAGTATACCAAAATGAGAAGCATTTTGCATTACATTAATTGTTTAGGATTTGGTCAAACTACTAATTCATATTGAACTGGCTAAACTCTCAGACCACTCTTGGTCTCTCCCATGCCATACATGAGCAGTTCTTGTGGAAACTATGTGCAGACTTGGACATTATTACTACTCAATGTTATCAAATTGTTTTATGGGCTAAGCTTTATGAGTTCATCATAGAACCTACCTTTGTGGCTTTCATGGAGCCCATGCTCATCCATTGAACACTTAATTCTTCAGTTTCAACCAAAATCAGATCAGGCAGAACCATTCCTATAAAATCAGCCAGGATGTTCTTAACCCCTTTCTCTGTAATTTATCCTTTACTGAGCACATCTTTTGGATAAATGAGATAATCTCCCCACATGAAAGTGGGCATTCTTTGAAGATAGCCTGGATTTACCATCACTAGTTAGCATGACACTTAGAAGACAACTGGTCCTACCATCTAATTACCAGGCAGAAAAAAATGACCACATATCAACTGTTCTAAAATCAAATAAATTATTTTTTTAGGAGATAATTTTTCTTTAACTCATAACGCACAATTACATCCTAAAGCTTTCCTCATTTTACTTACTTAAATGTACATCCGGCAATTAGTTTAACTCAGAGGATACCTCCAAAAGTTATGCTGCCTCAAGCTGGATGTGCTACGGAGATTTGGGTTGAAGGTTTGTAGTCACTGCTTGTTTTGATTTTTAATAGAAGGGCATGGTTAGCTGCATTTTCTTTAATTAAAAGAAAATTTTTTTCAGGTAAAATTACTGTTACCTCTCTTAAGGAATAAACTACAGGGTTTTGATTCGTTTGTGTACCAAAGAATTTTCTGAGGAAAATCTCACTTCTACCTCTGTGTACTCCCTTTCAGTCTCCTCTAAGATGGGGTGATCTTCTAGTCAAGTTCCAGTCCTATCTGAGCTCCTCACTTTTCATAAGATATGAAGCACATCCTCTCAACATTTGCCTATGCTATTCCCCATGTATATTCCAAACTTCCTTCCCAGCGCTAATTCTTTTTTTTTTTTTTTTTTTTTTTACAGATTTTATTTATTTATGTGACAGAGAGACAGCCAGCGAGACAGGGAACACAGCAGGGGAGTGGGAGAGGAAGAAGCAGGCTCCCAGGGGAGGAGCCCGATGTGGGACTCGATCCCGAATGCCAGGATCACGCCCTGAGCCGAAGGCAGATGCTCAACGACCGCACTACCCAGCCGCCCCCTCAGCACTAATTCTTATTAAGCCTTCAACTCCATCTTATCACTTATAACACTATAACACAACGATCTAAGTTCCAGGACAGAGATCTTTGTTTTGCTCTCTGGTATACTCCAAGTGCTAAAAAACAGTGCCTGGTACATAGTAGGCCCTTGATAAATCTCACAATTACTTATTAACAGACTATCCCCTTGACCACACTTAAGGGTTATCACTGGTCCTTTAGTAACCAGAATTGAAAACAGAGGAAGAGAATCCACTTTATAAACCTTTTATGTAAGTCCATGTGGTAATTATCAAGTTCTCATTTCAAGAAATAAACCAAAATGAGCCCCTCCTCACTTGAGGGGTTGGGATTCTATCTTACCCACTGACCAGAATATTTTCTAAAAAGAAAAGTAGTTAGCTCACTAGTTTGGTGATCTGAACTCTGCCCTTGCGAGTTCTAGGGCCAATCATTTTTCAGGTCTCAAATTAGATAGTTTCCTCTGCTAAGTGTTCCCTGGCCCCTAAATCCAGGGCACAGTTCAATGGGAACCCTCAGTTTTCCCCATCCCAATATACCAGCTGTTGGAACTGTTTTAATTGACCATTTCCACTATTAGGCTTTATAAAGCTATGTGGGGACAAGGCTAGTGACTGAACTTGCATCTGATATCTGGTCACCACTGTTTCCCCAAGGCCTCAATTTCCATGGGCATCCAGCAGGCACTCAAGCATTTGAGACTGATGTATCTTGGCAATAAATGGAAAACAAAAAATGGGTGTCTTCTCATTACTGACTGAAGAATCATCTCTTGACAGGGCAAAGTGGCTGCTCACTCACTACCTTTCAAAAGCTCAGTTATGGAGACTGTCAAGACACACAGGGCATCTACTCTTCTAACATCTTCCTCTAAATTCAGCCAGCTTATCAGTGTCTAGAATACGGATCCAGCAATACTGATAGCACCACCCATTAGAATGTCCTTCTATTAAAATGGGCTTCAGGGAAGTTATAAGATCTACTCCTATGAAACTTATCACTTTTATTACAAAGATACTATTCATCATATAGTCTCTTCTCCAAAAGATACATCACAGGTTTTCCTTTGTCTGTTTTGATTCAAATAACTAGTTTAACTTTATGGGCACATTGATTGTGCTCCTCTCAAGTTGGCTCTTCAGGAACTTTAACGATCAGATTTGTGTGCTGCCTGCACCGAGCGTCTCATGTGCATTTTGTGTACTCTTATTCCAGCCTCCGTCTTATTTATTTCATCATCTTCTTTCTCATCCACATCTTTCTTCCTTTTAAATGATGTCATTTTGTTCATACATTTATAAGGCATCATGAATCATTAAAAGGCTTATAAATACACACTTCCTTTTATTTTGGTAGTTCTTTGTGCTCTAACACCATTCTCTAATTGTAGGCTCTCCAACAAAACCGTTAAGTGCTCCTGGTTTGTATTAACTGGGACCCTGAGAAGTCACTTCATCTCTCTGTGCTTCCTTAAAATGAGAATAACAAATAGTAGTCACTTCATGGGGTTAGTTATGGATTAATATAAGTGAAGTGCATAGAACTATGCCCTAACATACTGTTTCCTAGTTATTAACTATTATCATCTTTATTACTCTCCAACTCACTGATTAAAATGACAACTAGAACAAGGAATGCCACTAATCTTTCTACTTTGACACTGACCCAACAACACCATGATCATGCTGGTTCTAGACTTTGTCAGTGTCTTGCTCAAGTAAAGGTTACAGACATTCTTCCACTGGCTAAAGTACATAAAGCTCCTATTTACATAAACAAAATAGTTAAGCATAAATGCATATGCATTAAGCATAAGATAAATGATGTTAATATCAATCTAAAGGTAGGATTTCTTAGAACTAGAGAGGTGGCTTCATGGAAATTGTGGTAAAGGGCAAAGGAAGTTAATGGATGCATTAGAAAATAACTTAAAGATCTAGTTATATCAATCATAAACTTTTTAGGAGACTGGTTTGAAATTTTTAAAATACTTTTTACAATTCAAAACTATTTTTAAATCAGTTAAAAATAAGACCTGCATTTATAACCACAAGTAACAGCTATTTTATAATACTTGGGACCTACAGCAAAATGGAAAAAGTGCAGGACATACAAAGAAGAATTAGGCTCAGTTCTAGCTTTACCACTTCCTGTATACTTGACTTTGGCCTACCACTGAAGTTTTATGACCTACTAGTCATTACAGCTTTATTCATTTTCAATTCTCACAACACAGTGAGGGTGATTAAGAACTTGTGCTGTTGTGAGAATTAATGAACTATACAAAAAGAGATCTTAGTAAACTGTAAACTGTGATATAAATAAATTATTACCATTTAAAAAGGGAGGAATTCTCTTTAGCAACCCATTTGTATTCTGAGTACTATATTCTATCCCACTGTTACTTTTTCTAGTCTTAATTTTTTTTTTTCCCAAAACCTTACTTTCACAGAATAAACACACTCAAGGTCTTAGGCTCTTTTAAAATCTAGCTACACAGGTAACTGTAGGGTAGGAAAAAGCAAGCTAGCCACACAGATCTTAGTTACTTTACAGAAGGGATTCTAGGTAATATAGAAACCAATTACGTAGCTAGGTGAATGTGGGCCTATTTGTGATCATCATGTTTGTTCTGTTCAATGTACGGTCAATGCACCTGTTAGCTAACATAATGGCAGCAGAGCTGCATGTCAGATCAGTTTGCTAAAGCTTTATTCATGAAACACTTTTAGGGGAAAGTTTGGTTCTCTTGGGCCTCTCTGATTTACCTGCCTGAGAGGATGTCTGAATATAAGTTCAACTACAACTTGAATAACCTACTCTATCCCAAATTCCTTAAATCGTAGGCGCTCCATTAGTGTAATGGTAGCAGGACATGTAAAATCTAAAAACTCCAGGGAAACTAAGCAGTATCAATTAAAACCACATTTTCTGTGGCTTTTAAGCCAGCACATACAGAGTTCTACTACAGGCACAGTGCACACACAATCTCACTTAAACCATCCCAACCACCAACAAATAGATGTTATCATAACTTTACAAACTAGGCCGTCTCATCTCCAGTTACAAATCACACAAGTATACACTATTTTACTATAAAAGTAGCCTTACTCAACTCAACTTGCCAAAAAACTTACTTTATCAACAAATAATCCATGCTTGCAAGAGTATGCCTACACTTCTTACTAGTTTTCAACATCAGATCAATTACCCTCTTTTCCACCTGAGGCTACCGGTCCACTTCATAGTGAAAAAGTGCCGCCCCTCACCTCTTCGAGTATAAGAATAGAAATGACTCAAGAAAGAAAACTTTGCAAGAGAGATAGCAGCTAGAGAAATTCAACTGCCTCTGTCCCCTCTGGCTAACGTCACAATAACAACATCAACCAGCAAAAGTTTTGAAACGTGTCCCAGTGGCACCTAGATATTCTTGCTGTGCATCTCTTCTCTGCTGTCATCCATCTGCCTTGCAAATTCACAACTTGGGTTCTTAATCCAAACCTCAAGTCCAAACTTGAGCAAACAACTTACGTCATTTTACCGTGCTAAGTTTTCCTCAGTGTCTGATTTCAAAAGTTTAGGCTTACTCTTAGGGGAGGCCCGAAGGATCAGAGTTTCGTGACAACCACAGGCTTTAGGTGAGGTGGCCTATGCCCCCTGGAAAAGGTGTGGAGAAACGGGGGAGCAGAGAGAAAGGCAAGGTGTCCCAGGTTCGACCTGAAGCTGACCCCCTGGTCCGTGCTCCGGATGGCAAGGTTGCCTGGCTAACTGCCTTTCCTACCAGGCAAATGCTGGTGTGGGACAGAGATGGGACCCCAGGAGCGGCTGGGCAGCGACCCCAACGCGCGCGGGGGGAGGGCTGCGGGGTGGTGGTAAGGGCCGGGTCGTACCTGCATTCCGGGTCCGGCCGGAGGCCGAGCTCCGGGAACTCACGCTCCGCGAGGGGCGGCTGGGTGCGTCCCAGGACTGGAGTAGCAGTTCCTCGTCTCCAGCCTCGCGAGGGGAAGCCACGCCCTCCTCGCCCGCAGCCTCCACGAGCCTGACGGCGCTCCCCGGGGCGCCCTTAGGTGGCTGGGCCCAGGCGATCCGAGGCAGCAGCGGCTCCCGCTCCTCGTCGTCCTCCTCTTCCAGGCTCCCGCCGCCGTCCGCGGACGCCAGCCGCCCGGGCTCAGAGGACTCCGCCATGGCCTCCCTCCGTGCCTTTTGCGTTGAGACCGGCTCAGAGAGGCGAGCTGCCCGGCTGTGGCCTCGGCATCGCGGGGGACCGCAGTGGCTGGGCCGGGTCGAGGACCTCCTCACAGGCGTACCGCCCGCTCCGCGCCAGCCGGGCGGTTGTCCCCGCGCAGCCGCCAGCCGCGCCCCACCTCGCGCCAACCCTGCGCCTGCGCGGAAGGGCGGGGGCGGTGGTGGGCGGGGCCGTCACCTGCAGCTGCTGGAGCGGGAAGACGCGAGGTGGGGTGGATGTGGTCGAGGAGCGCCGAGGTGGGCATTAATTTATCTCCTCCAACCTAAATCAGCCTCTCTGCCACTGCAGAATTCTTTCATAGAGTGTACCATAATTCATACCTACATATTTATTTCTGTGACTAACATTTTTTACCCCCACTACAAGCACGTGAGAGTAGTGACCTTGTCTTTTGTCCAGACATTCTGGACATTGGTTGTTTGTATTTTGTCTCTTCTTTTTCCCCACTAATTTAGCGAGAAGTTTACCATTTTAAAAAATCTTTTCAAAAAAGCTGTCTTTTGGTTCCATTGATTTTCTGTTTTCTAGTTCATTGACTTTTGAGCTTTTTTATTTCCTTCTTGCTACATTTGATTTCCTCTTCTTTTGCTAGCTGCTTAGAGTAGAAGAGTGTATTATTGATTCTGGACCTTTCTATTTTTAAAAAATTTAAGTAAAGCTATGCCTTTCCCTCTATGCACTACTGTATCTGCATTCACAATTTTTGCTATGTTGTGTTTTCATTCTCATCATTTCAAAATAGATTTTTATTTCCCTTGTGATTTCTTCTTAGACTCACTTCTTTGAAGTGTGTGTGTAATTTCCAAATATGTAGGGGCTTTTCTAGAAATTAATATTTATTTCTAATTTAATTCTGTTGTGGCCAGAGAAGATACACCAAGATTTCAACCTTTTTCAAAATTTATTTACATTTCATAACATAGTCAGATAATTTCTGCCTACCAATTGGAGTTTTTAGTCTACTTACATTTAATGTAGTATTAATGTGGTTGGATTTAGATTTACTGTCATTTGCAATCATATTCTATTTGTTTCATCCTTTTTTGTTCTGTTCCTCCTTTCTCGCTTTCTTTTGGGTTAATCAATATTTCTTCATATTTCATCTTAAATCCTCTATTGATCTTCTGCTACACCTCTTTGCATTAATTTTGAGTGCTTATTCTAGCACTTACTGTATACATCCTTAAGTTATCTCAGCGTACAGAGTTTATATTGTAGTACCTGATGTGAAATGTAAGAACCTTGCGAAAGTGTTGTTCTATTTATCCCCCAACCTTTATGTTATTATTGTCATATATATTAGACCCACATATGTTTAAGTATAGTGAATACTTTTTGTCTTGAACAATTACATGTCTTATAAAGAAATTAAGAAAACAATGTATAGTGTTTTATATTTACCCACATATTTACCATTTCCAGTGCTCTTTTTTTCCCCCAGTGCTCTTCATTCCTTTCTGAAGATCTGCATTTCCAACTAGTATAATTTCCCTTCCCTCTGAAAAATTTTTTTAAAGCATTTCTTGTAATATAGATCTGCTGGTGATAAATTCTAAGTTTTCATCTATCTGAAATTATCTTTATTTCACCATCATTTTTAAAAATATAATTTCTCTAGGTATAGAATTCTGGATTATGTTGTCCCCCTCCAAGTTCAATTCTAAAAATGTAATTTCATTGTCCTTTACCCTTCATTATTTCTGAATTATGTCCCTCCACCCACCCACCCTGTTTGCACTATGTTGTTTTCTCTAGTTGCCTTTAAGATTTTTTCTTTATCCTTGCTTTCTCAATAGCTAGACCATGATGCTCTTGATATAAATTTCTTTATATATATCCTGTTTGAGTTTTGCTTGCATTTCTTGGATCTGTAAATGTATGTATTCCAACAAATTTGGAATTCATAGTTCAGCCATTATTTTTTCAAACTTTTTCCTGTCCCATTCTGGGATTCCTAATATATATCTGTTAGACTCTTTGGTATTGTCCTAAAGGTCAGTAGGGCTCTGTTAATTTTTTAAAAATAGGTTTATCTCTGTTTTTCAGATTATATAATTTCTCTTAATCTGTTTTTAAATTTTGCCAACCCTTCAGCCACTTCTAACTGACTGTTAAACCCACCCAGTGGGTGTATTTCAAATTTTGTACTTTTCAGTTCTAGAATTTCCATTCAGCTCTTTTTAAAGAGTTTCTATATATCTGTTAACATTGTCCATCTGTTAATTCATTATGACCATATATATTTTTAAGTCCTTGAATATATGTAAAGTGTTTGAAAATCTTTGCTAATTCTTATATCTGAATTATCTTAGAGTCAATTTTTATTGATTACTTTTTTTCCTGACTATGGGTCAGATTTTCCCATTTCTTTACATATTTGTTATTTTTTAAATTGTATATTGGATTTTGTGGATGATATTTTGTAGAGCCTCTAGATTCAATTATCTTCCTCTGACAAGTGTTGATATAGTCTAGTGTGTAGTTAAATAGTCTAGACTCAAATTTCACCTGAAAATTTCCATCATTTCTTTCAGCAATCCTGATGTTGCTTTTTGCTGGGCTCCTTAGAGTCTCCCTCATGCACTGAGTTCAGAAGTCAACCAAGGATTTGGGTAAGGTGTACGTGCAGATTTTGGAGCTCTCTCCTCTGTTACTCGTTCCTCTTCAGGATTTCCCTCCTTAATTTCTAGTTGTTCTGGTATCCCCAGACTCCATCCTTAAGCCATTAGGACTGTGGCTTTCTGACTGACTTCCTGGTGCCTTTCATAGTACAGACTGAGTAATCCGCTCATCATGAGAAGATATATAAGCATAAATCATACTTGTATTTCAATTCTTTGAAGAGTGCCATCCTTTCAATTACTGCCTGCCTGCTTTCGGTTGCTTTCCAATATCTTCAAATAATTGTTTTTATATTTTCCCCAAAGTTTAGTTTTTATCCATAAAGAGTTTAGTCCGATATAATCTCCTTTGACATATTTTATTGGAAATGTATCCTTTAATGAGGTAAATGGTACTATATTTTTGTCAGTAGTTTACATGTTAATACTGGACTGTTATTTATTGCTTGATAAGGCAGGATTCAGCATCAGTTCCATTTGTAGTTTTAGTTTTATAGACATAAATGCTGAGAAAATCTGTTCAAATAAATAGGTGAATATGGGAAACATTTTATAATAGCAATGTCACTCAAATCTTTGATCTTTCTTTTAAGACGTGCTAAAAATCTCAGAATATTTTATTACCAAAACTTATTTTTATGATCAATCATCAGGCACCTCATTTAGGTCCTCCTCTGAGTTTTTTACTTTCTCAATTTCTGGGAAGTATATTAAAAAGGCTTTTAAAGATGTATCCAATTATTAATAATTGCACTGTAACTCTTTCACTTCAACGCACCTTATTTTTTAACTCAGAATTGGGAAAATAAAAATATTAACATTTTTATAGAACTTTTGCCAATATGATATTATTTGCTAAAATGCTTTTATGTTATCAAAACCTTGGAACATAGGTTTGACTCATTCAATGTGTGTGAAACATCTAACTTAAAAGTTAATTGGTAAAGCCAGGCTACATTATCAAATCAATCAGTCAAAGCAGACTTTTAAAAATTCACGTGACTATGGTAAAATATGTCCCTGTGTCAACATCTCAGTTTTGAAGGCTCTGCTACCTTCAGTATGTCTCACAGATATTTTACTTTGTTTCCATGGAATATTCCCTTAGGGGAGTACATTTTTTGATAGTACTCAGGGTCTAGAAGAGGCAAGATCTTTAAATGAAACTTGTCACAGTCTCATTCTACAATATCTATATATTCAGAACATCCCAACACAGGCCTAAATGCACCATGTCTAATGTCACCATCACCTTTACAATAATGCTCCTTTAATAAGAAAATGCAGGAAGCACTGCTGCTATCTTATGGGGCCTCTGTTTAAGGAGACTTTTCTGAAACCTTTATTTTAAATCTAATCTTTGTTGGGAGCCTCAGGTTTTTTACACCCTGAAGCAAGGAGCCTTTGGATGATTCAGGATAGATATTCCTACACCAACTGGTATTCTACAGTTCAATTCTTGCACTAACCATCCAGAGTTAGCACAGATTCCACAGGATATGGGGTCAGTCTCCCATAAAACTGTCCTCACTTTAGATGCCAGCCACATTTCGGGGGGCCCCCAGGCCACTTGCATTTACGACCAACTTGTCTACTAATTCAGGGGGATTCCACGACTCCCTCAGATTCTATAATTTGTAGAACAACACTCAGAACTCTGCAAAGGGCTCAAGGTTCTAACCCTCACGGAGATTATGAGGACGTGGAACTTACAGACAAATAAAGAGGTAATTACAATACAGTATGCTAAGTGCCATGGGGCAAAGATCAGGAAAGGTGTTTAAGAAAGAGAATCTGGGAGGAGGGGAGAGACTTGGAGTAAAATCTCACCTGAAATTTCTGACATTTGTTTCAGCAATCCACCTCTTGCCTTTTGCTGGGCAAATAGATGACAGGGAAGGCCCTCAGGGCAGATGACATTTAGTTTTATTGGTTTGCGGGTTTTTTTTTTTTTAAGATTTTATTTATTTATTTATTTGAGAGAGAGAGAGCATGAGTGAAGGAGAGGGGAAGAGAGAGAGGGGAAGAGGGAGAGGGGAAGAGGGAGAAACAGACTCTCCACTGAAACTGGATCCTGATGTGGGGTTCCACCTGGGGCTCCATCCCAGGACCCTGGGATCACAACCTGAGCTGAAGCCAGATGCCCAACTGATTGAGGCACCCAGGTGCCCCAAGGGCAGATGACATTTAGGAGGAGACTTGCAGGCTGAGAAACAGCTGTTTATGAAAAGAATGGGAGAAAGAGAGAGAGAAAAGCAAGACACTGGGTTCAAAAGGTAGTCAAGGGCTTCATTGTGTTGCCTTTCAATACAAATCTCATGCCAAGATTTTCACCTTTTGCTGAAGGTCCTGACCACAGCTCCGCTCTCTGGCTAGAACCCAGGGTGGAGAATAACAAAGGGTGAGATTAGAGATTTAGGGCATTTATGAAGCTGGGCTTTGTGGGTCTGAATAGAGCTTGGATTGAATTGGAAATTCAGTGAGTCCATAGCCCTCTCAACTTTTGCTTAAAGGTATGTGAAGGATAGCTTAAAGGGTTAAACAAAAGTTTGATTCTTCTAATAAGTGAACAGAACACATAACTCTAAAATACTGTTGAAGATTAATCTTAGGTACATATACATGCATTGAATGTTTTTGGAAATACACACAGAAAAGTGATAACCATGGTTGCCTCTGGAAAGGGAATGTGAGATTAGAGATTGGGGCGGAAAGGAGATCTGCTTTTCTCTCTATACAAGTGGCAGGACCATGGGTGGCTTGTTGGTACTGGTCCAGCTCCATCAGCAACCCTCTTTCCTCCAATCTAAGGAGAAAGCCATACTTACTAAGCAGACACAGATTAAAAACGTCCTAGTTCCTTCCTTCCTCCCTTCCTCCCTCCCTTCCTTCCTTCCTTCCTTCCTTCCTTCCTTCCTTCCTTCCTCCCTTCCACAAAAGCGTATTCCCCTACTGTGTGAAGGTGCTATTCTAGCACTGGAGTGAGAGGAATGAACCCATCCCTATTCTCAAGAAGCTTCCATTCTCGTGGGGGAGATAAACAATAGCAAGTAATGAAGAGGATTTAGCATATAAAATGATAGCATAGGCTATGAGAAAGGACTATGCAGTATGGGGAATATAGAATGATGGTGGTGTAAATGGGTAGATGCTGTCTTACATAAGGTAGTTGTAGTGGGTTGAATGGTGTTTCCCCCAAAAGATATGTCCACGTCAAATCCCTGAAACTTGTGAATATTATTTTATTTGGAAAAAAGGTTTTTGCAAATGTGATTAAGTTAAGAATCTTGGGTTGAGATCATCCTAGATTATCTTGGTTGGCTTTAAATCCAATGACAAGTGTATTATTAAAGAAAGGCAGAGGGAGGCTTGAGAGAAAAGATGCATGGAAACAGAGGCACAGATTGGAGTGATGTGGCCACAAACCAGGGGAGCCAAGGAATGCCAACAGCAGCAAGAAACAAGCACAACAGTCAAACACTCCAGCAGAATCTTGATGGAATTGAGTGATAGCTATTAGGCTAGCTGGAAGAATGTTCCAAATACGCTAAATTCCTTCTATACCGAAATTCTGAAAAAAAAAAAAAAGAAGAAGAAACTCTGGAGCTTCTACTTCTGTATACATTTTCATACTATTTGAATTTTTTTTAACCAAAAAATTACATTCAAAACGATTTTAGTGCATTACAAAGTTTTTATAGCAATGAGAAAAAACAAGAAGTATTTGACTAACGTGAAAGTTTTAATTAGATGTGATATTGAAGGTTGTGGTTCAACTGCTATGCAATCAGTAAATACAGAAAACAGAGAACACTACTGTTTGAGTAAAACTGATGATAGCCACTGGGTTGATAATCTGGTTTTGGCTTTGTTGATCTAGCTGCAGTGGACTTTTGCTTCAATCTATTATTACGTTGAGAAAACACAGAGATCTTCTAGAGGAGCCCTTCAATCTGTATTCTGCTCCACTTCAATATTTACATGTGTATGTTGTGAACTGAATACAGATATATTTAAGAAAAACTTCACTCCCAGTTCCCTGTCATTTCCAGAATTTATCTTACACTAATATTGGATCTTGCTTTAAGCAGAATCTGTTCTCAAAAACTTATGTACAAATAAAATGCTGCTTTAATGCAGTATTAATGAAGGCTGGAGTTTACTGAAAGTCAGCTGCTGTGCCATGTACTTTGAGTTTATTAGCATATTCACCCTCACAACAACTTAGAGAGGTAGAGGTTCTTATTATCCCCTCTCTACCCATGGAAAAACTAAGGCATACGAAGGTTAGGTAATCTGTCCCAGATCACCCAGACCTAAGTGGCAGACTTAACACCAAATACAGGTGGTCTGGCTTCATCTTCTTAAGCCACTCTCTTATGCAGCCTCTCTTTACTCAGGATATCAGTGGAAAGTTCTTTCGGAATCACAATTCTGATCATTGTCACTAATTTCTAATGCTATCCCATTGCTCGTCAAAACACAAACACGAAAACAAACCTAACAATTTACTACGGCATGTAATTCCTCCCACAGCCTGGGCTCTAACCTTCGACGTAAGCCTTATGTTCTACCTCATCCCAACTACAGCTATCTTGAACTTCTCCCTCTTTCTAGAATCAGTTTTTGCATGTCCCTGTGTCTATACTTGCTGTCAGGATATCCTTACCCTCTTCTTCACTTGATCTATAGCTACCTGGCATCTAAACCCTAGTTTAATGTCAATTCCTTTGGAATACTGTCCCCAGTTTCCTAAACAGACATCATGATGTCTCTGCCTTGTATTCTCCCCAAACCCTTGCTCTGACCTCTGATGGGGAGCCCTCTCCCATTGAAGTTTGATTATTTCCTTATTCGAAGGTGCCTTGAAGATGGGAGCCCCTTGCAAAGAGAGATATGTTGTTCTCTTCTCCATAGTTCTCTCTGTCTTCCTCCAGTTCCCAGTAGGAGAGTGACTAGAACATAGTGTGTACCTGACAAAAGTTTTATAAATTAATGAACAAATGAATGAATAAGTAAAATGATGTTTAAAAGAATTCTGTAAATGAATTTTGCAGTAGAAGCCATCACCCCCAACTCCTCTTTGGTGGCATTGATATCTGCTATCCAAATATCACCAAGACAATTCATGTTGAAGGTTCCCAAGGGCACCCCCAGGTTTGACGATGCACTAGGAGGACTCACAGGGCTCAGTATATAATCATACTCATCGTGACTTATTATAGCAAAAGGATACAAAGCAGAATCAAGAAAGGAAAAAGGTACATGGGACGAAGTGCAGAGGAAACCAGGCACTCTCCCAGTGGAATCACACAGGACACTCACACCTCCTCCAAACTGTAAGTCATGACAACATTTGTGAAATATTGTCTATGAGGAAACCTCATTAGAGACTCAGATCCAGGGTTTTTATGGGGGCTGGTCATATAGGCACTCTCTGCCTAGCATCTCTCAAAATTCCAGATCCCTAGAAGCAAAGCAAGTGTTCAGCATAACCCTTATTGTTTCCACAAGTAGTTTGGGTACAGTGACTCACACTTACTAGGAGTGGTGGGAACTCTCCCAAAATCCACATTCTCAAATGTCAGCCAAGGGCCATCATGACCTTTTCGGTAATGACAACAACTGCCAAATGAGAAGAGGAGCTCCTGAAGGGAAGCTTACATCTCAGCAAGAAAAGAGGGAGGGGGTTGGTCAGCCCCATGCTCCAGATTGAACAAAAAGGACACGAGCCTAGTCCCTAAGGGCCTAACTCAGAAGGGAGATAAGAAAAGAGTGTCAGATTTGCTTTTCCAAAATCCTGGTTTGGGATAGGGATGGGGTTGGGTTCGTGGGATGCAGAGCTGTGGTGGTGGTTAAAAACGCATATACTTCATTAAAATGCACTGATATTTCCAGTTTGTGCAGCTTATATTAAGAAAAATTTAAAATATTTTGTAACTGTATAGATGTAGACAACTCAGATTTTGTTTTTCTTTTTAACGGATAGAAAGCTAGGATCCCCAAGTGCCAGTTGAATTTGCAGGTGCTAGATAAATCCAGGAATTAGAGAGCAAGACTGTGCTTTAACAACTTTTATAAACGTTGTCATTCCCCCGGGATTCTTATTTCTGTGGTTGCCTGTTTGTCTGTAGTAAAGAACAAAAAAGCACTGAAAACAAGGAGAGGGCCATGAACTTGTCAGCAGGAAAATGGGGAGCTGGGGAAACTGGGTACCACCCGCTGCTGGGCTTGGGTGAGAGCAGGTGAGTGGGTGACAGCAGGTGCTGAAAGAGAAGGAAAATAGGTCAAATCCTTAAGTCCCAAACAGAGAGAAAGAAACAGGTGACAGGTGTGGGCCTCCAGAGAGTCTGTGGCTCAGCCTTTGAAGCCTGTTTTCATTTCATGGGGCTGTCCTAACAAATTATCCCAAACTGGGTGATTTAAACAACGGAAATTTATTCTCCAACAGTGGGGGCCAGAACCTGGAAATCAAGGTGTCGGGAAGGCCACGCTCCCTCCAAAGGCTCTTCCTTGCCTCTTCCAGCTTCCAGTAGCTCCCAACATTCTCGGCCTATAGACCCATCACTCCAATTTTTGCTCCAAAGTCACACAACCTTCTCTCGGTGTATCTCTGCGTGTCTTCTCCTCTTCTTATAAGAACACCAGTCATTAGATTTAGGGCCTTGCCTAATCCAGTATGACCTTATCTTAACTAGTCATATCTGCAAAGACCCTATTTCCACATAAGGTGACCTTATGAGTGGATATGCATTTTGGGGGTGGGAGAGTCAAGGGGAGCTATACAATCCACTATAAAATGCCATCACAGTAACTTGCACCTGTTATTATCAGATGGAAGCTTCCCCGATCAAAGCCTTGGTATGTGTATTAGTACAGCTTTACAAAAAAGGAAAACATTAACCAACCTAAAAAGTAATCACAAAACAGAGTGAGCAAAAGCAAAACTGCTTCCTGCATGTGACCAGATTTACGCTTTTTTCCTTGGATGAAAAGACCATGGTTCTAAACTTCGCAATGAAAACTCTTTGTTGAAGAAAACCTGCCAGAAAATCTGTCTATGAAACACCACAAGCTGAATGTGGTTCCATTCATTTTGGGGGACATCTCGAAGGCGCTCTGAGCTTCCTCACATGGTCCCCTCCTCACTGAGTGTGTGACAGGCCCACCTGCCAGGATCCAGGTGCAATCAAAGGCTAAGGAGGGGATAAGACGAACATGCTCATAAACATATCCACACCTGTTCAAGCCATCCATGAGGATGCCCCACCTATGCTAAATGACCTCCAGCCACCCCCTTCTAGAGACTGCTCCTCTGCTAGGCTTTCTCATTAAGCTGGGCTCAGAATAAAGGATAAGTTTATTTGTTCAAGAAAGCTCTGGCTGTTTGGAAATGGTCTCTCCTGGCTCTGAGGAAGCACTTGAGAGTGGCTGCACAGTCATTTCTGCTCCCAGTTAGACTTCTGGACACTGACATAGATTAACAAAGAAACTTATGCTGATACTTTTTTTATTTTTATTTTTTTATAATAATATTTTTTTATTATATTATGTTAGTCACCATACAGTACATCCCCAGTTTTTGATGTAAAGTTCCATGATTCATCACTTGCGTATAACACCCAGTGCACCATGCAATACGTACCCTCCTCAATACCCATCACCAGCCTATCGGATACTATTTTTTTTTAAAGATTTTATTTATTTATTTGACAGAGACAGCCAGCGAGAGAGGGAACACAAGCAGGGGGAGTGGGAGAGGAAGAAGCAGGCTCCTCGCAGAGGAACCTGATGTGGGGCTCGATCCCAGAACGCTGGGATCACGCCCTGAGCCGAAGGCAGACGCTTAACGACTGCGCCACCCAGGCGCCCCCGGATACTATTTTTAACATTGATCTCAGAGTTAGTGTTGTTGGCCAATGAGTTAGATGCAAAAGAAACTCAGAAGTACAACTGCAATCATTTGTGGCCCACAAGAAATTTTCTAACGACATATTAAGCTATTAAGAAATCAGCAAAAGCTGAATGTGTTTTGCCAAAATTCATCTAATCCCTAATGTGATGGTATTCGGATGTGCGCCCTTTGAGAGGTAATTAGGTCATGAGGGTGGAGCTCTCATTAAAGGATTTAGTATCCTTATAAAAAAAAAATATCTCTGAGAGCTCCAGTGTCCCCTTTCACCACATGAGGACACAGCAAAAAGATGGCTGCCTGTGAATCCGGAAGTGGTCTTTCACCACACCCCAAATCTGGTGCCACTAATTGGACTAATTGGACTTCCCAGCCTCCTGAAGTGCAAAAAATAAATTTCTATTGTTTATAAGCCATCCAGCATATGATATTTCTGTTATAGTGGCCCAAATGGTCTTAGACAGTCATTGTCTTAGTGCCATGGATGGCACTTTCCTAATGATTTAATCTATTCATCCCTCCATCCACTCACCCCTCACCCTGTTGATTCTACTTCTGAAATAGCTAAGTCATCAACTTCTCTTTCCCTTCATCACTCTTAGCCCCATCCAAACCATCATCATCTCTGTCTTGACCACTCTAATAGTCTCTTATTTCTACTCTAGCCCCCAAAATAGTTGTCATGGAAAGCAAAAACAGAAATCTCAAAGCAAACTGGTTTAAAAGAAATTCATTATCTTGCAAAGGAGGAAGACCAGCAAGTGGGCAAGTCTGGGGAGCAGGTGGACTCGGGCTCATCACTGTCACCAGAGACCCAGGTTCTTTATCATTTTAGCTCATGCTTAGTTTGTTGGCTTTACTCTCAGCCTGCCACCCTATGGGTGAACATGGCTATGCAGTGTTGTAAGCAGATTCATACCCAGACATGGCCATATCCAGAAGCAGGAAGAGACTGTCCCCTAGTGCATCCCTACAACTGAAAATACCTTTCCCATAATTCTCCCACGATAGCCCTCCCCTCAAAGCTCATTGCCAAGAACTGGTTCACATGCCTACAGTGAACCAATCACTGACAAGGAGAATGAGACCATTGTACTGACTTGGACAATCTTCATTTATTCTTGGAGTTGGGAGTATGATCCCACTTTGCCGAATCACCTTGAAGAGATGGACACCAGATTAAATTATAATTCTGCTGGCAGGAGGTAAGGGAGGAAAAGATACCAGGCACCGGAGCTGTCAGCCAGGCCTTCTACCCCATGTCTCTCTTCTGTAGAGCTGTCAGAGTTATCGTCTCAACTTGCATTGTAATTATGTCCCTCCTCTACATAAAGTTTTAGTGGCTTCACATGATACTTAGAATTTAATCCAGAAACCTTATTTGGATTTACAAAGGTTTGCAAGCTCTGGACGCTTCCCTCCCCACTTTCTGTAACCCATCCTTCTGGCTTCCTCTCTCAGGGATTGCACCTATGCCTGCATATGGACTGTATCAGTCAGGGTTCTCCAAAGAACAGAATGAATGGGATATAAAAGATTTATTTTGAAGAACTGGCTCATGTGATTGTGGGGGCTGGCAAGTTCAAAATTTGTAGGTCAGACCAGCAGGCTGGAAACTCAGATAGCAGTTGATGATGCTGTAGTCTTGAATTTCTTTTCTGGGAAACTTCAGTGTTTGCTCTTAGGCCTTTCAACTGATTGGATGAGACCCACCCACATTATGGAGAGTAATCTTTTTCACTTAAAATGAACTGATTATAGATGTGATCCATATCTCCAAAATACCTTTATGGCCACACCTAGACTAGTGTTTGATTAAATAACTGGGCACTACAGTCTAACCAGGTTGACACATAAAACTAACCATTATATAGACTATCCTTCTCCTCCTGTCCAGCCAGAACACGCCCACACCCTCTTCCAGGTCTCAATTTCCCCAGGAAGACTTCTCTGTGGGCCTCCTTCCCCAACCAGATTAGGTGCTCCAAATGAACTCTCTACCTAGCGCTAACATCACCCAATTTTGTAATAACCTGTTTACCCATTTACCAACTAGAACGTAAGCCTAAAGAGCAAAAACTGTGGTTAGTTCACTGTCTTGCCCCATCAGCTAGTACAGAACTTGCCACATAGCTGGCGCTCAGTAAATAGCTACCAAGGGAACACATCTGGTCCAACTACATTTTATTGCTGAAATAATAGGTTTACAGATGAAAAATACCTTACTCATGATTACCCCACAAATCTGTAGCAGAGCTTGATTAGACCTCATGGCTATAACTTCAGGCTCCTCTCCCCTTTGCTCCTCCTCTTTGTGCAGGGAGGTTAAGGTAGAACAGATGTGACAAAGATTAGTTTTCAGAGGAGTGTGTATGTCCAGCTCTTTTGTATTAAAAAAGTGATGCACACTCAGGTTCCTGCAATAGGGTTTTGTGGGGTTTTTTTTAAGCGTACACATGATGATTGGAAACTCATGTCACAG
This sequence comes from Ursus americanus, assembly GCF_024610735.1. NCBI lineage: Eukaryota > Metazoa > Chordata > Mammalia > Carnivora > Ursidae > Ursus > Ursus americanus. The sequence continues at coordinate 64,165,846 of NC_142134.1, forward strand.
AAGTTACTGTCCAGCCGATCTTGAGGGAAACCTGGCCAGGAAGTAGCTTCTTTCTTCCTAGCTCTCCCCACCCCACCCCCCAACAGCAAGGGGTCACCAATTGCCTGCCATCCTGCTGATTCAGCACTGCCCCATCTCATCTGTCCTTTTCCTGCTACCTGCTGATTCCTCATCTGGTCGTGCTTTCCAGATCTTGTGGTCACTGCTTGTGAAGATTATGGGTTCACTCTTGCCTTCTCCTTGCAAATTTTCAGAATCTCTTCCTGCCACCCATCTGACTCTCTCTTCGTATTTTCTAATCTAATTTCCAACAGGGCACTCTGGTTGGCTTCTTTTGTTACTATCTTTCCTGTTTGGATAGAGTTTTTCATGCCTCATCACTTCAAAGGTTAGCCCATGAATGGGCTGCTTGTAGGTCCAGTCGGTTGTGATAGAGGAGGTCTGGAGGCAGGCAGATCATGTGGCATAGAACATTCCAGAGATTGCAAGGGGCATATTTTTTTTCTTTTCCAGTGACTGAGAGTGAGGCAGGTACCTTCACTGACCTTTCCAATATAGCAGAAAAAAAATGACCAACGTTTTTGGATAATGGTCCAAAGTATTATCTCATGGCAAGGTATGGTAGTATTTTAAATAGGTTCAGGTGCCCTCATTTCTGGCACACGGTGGCTTTAGATTTTCCTTTTCAGGTTAAGAGGCTGGGAGTAAAACACGCTGGGGGCAGTGTGAAGAAAATGGGAAAAAAATGGAAAATGGAAAGAAGCAAAATAATCCTGAGATTATAACATTATTTGACTTGGACAATAACAAGTGAATTTAAATGAAGCTAGATCTCAAAGTGATTTCTATGAAAACAGACAGCTATGTTTTATTTTTCTTCCTTTCTTTTTTTTATAAAGATTTTAATGTAATCTGGTAGAGTAGAAGAAAATAACTCAATGTTCTGAAAATAAATTTCCCAGAGGAGGCCATTAAGGCAGCCCTTTTGTTTCCTGTCATACTCTGAATCAGTTACAAGGACAAACTCTATTTGTTTGGGTACATTAATTTTGCTCAATGGCCTTTCTATAAAATGAGCATCAAATTGATGGGACTGGACCTCAGCAAAGAAGAAGTTCCAATTTTCTCTGGATGGATTATTCTGGACGTGCAGTGGAAAATTATTATTAATAGCAATTCATGTTTACTACCCAGTGAGCATGAGAGAAAGATAGAGTTTAGAAATGCAGCTGTATCCAACTAAGCACTGAGCATCATAGGACAAATGACTAGGGAGTGATGACCCCGATCTTTGGCTCCCGTGTGGCTAGTCTGTTTGGGCCACATTTGGTGTGTTGGGTCATCGGTTTTCTCTGACCATGCCTTGGTCTGGGGACTTCAGGAAAGTAAGATAGGTTTTTGAGATGAGCTCATCATGTGAGTTGTCTTCTTGCAGGTTCCATGTGGTGCTTATGTTCTGGATGCATCCATGTGTTTATTTCAGTCATTCAACTGAGCTGAACAGGCACGCTCCCTTCCCTCATGGAGTCGAATTTCAGTGATTACATTTGGTTCCTAGGTCTTTCTAATTCTGAATCAGCATTCAAAGATCAAACAATAGCAGAGGCATTTTGTGCTTTGGGATTTTCCTTTCCGGGTTAAGGGGTTGGGGGTAAACCATGCTGGAAGAGGGTATGAAGAAGGAAATACAAAGAAGTGAAATAACTCCATCTTCTTGGGGCTTAATCAGAACCCAGCTACTCCCTGTGGTTAGTGGGGTATGGAGAGTTACTATCATGCTCATTTCTCATAAATGCATATGCCTTTGTTGCCTTTGTTATCTGCGTTCTGTGCTAAGCTCATTCCTGAGTTTATTTTTCTTTCTCTTCTGCAGAATAAATGAAGATGATCCAAATGAGAGCAGGCAAGGTGTCTTCATTTAGAGCTCGCCGTAGCAAAGGAGTCAGCCACCATCACTTGCGTTTTGGCAGAGGCTGAAAGGCGGGCAGAGGAGCAGGAAAGTTTTATAGTGAAACAAAGGGAAGGCTTCAGGTATGTCCTGGTTGGAGGCTGTTGGCATGGGGAAGCCAGAGGTGGGCTGACTAGAAGGGGGCATTCTATATGATTGGTTAGGGGCATGGGTAGTGGGCTGTCTTTCACTGGTCCAAAGTTAAAAAATTAGGGAAGTTCACCTAATAATCAAGTCCTGGTTGTTTTGGGTCAGTTGCTACAGAGATTATTGTCTAGCTTAATGGCCGGTGGATAGAAATCATCGTCTGGCTTGCAGATAGAGGTTGGCTTCCTGGGGTAGTTACTACGGATAATAAGTTGGTTTCCCAGGCTGTTGCTGCAGGTTGTGGGTCAGAGTCTGTTTTTATATATGGTCTGGCCATTGTCTGTTTGTATATTCAGTCTCTCATTCGTTTGGTTTACTTAGGTTGCTTCATCTATTTTAACTTTTAAATCCTTTAGTTTTTATGTATTTACTAATAGCCATCAATTCTGCAACCTTCATGGTACATTTTCAAGATCTTTTAATTACAAAATAATGTATGTTCATTGAATAAAAAGTTTTAAAATAGAAATAAGGAAATGGAAAAATGACTTTATAAACTCCCACCAACCATGTCCCTACTGACACTTTGCTATATGTTCTTCCTATGCATATTTATCAGTATAATCTCATAGTACTTTGTACATTCGTAACTCTCTTTTAAATAGTAGTTGGTGTGTATTTCTCTCACTGGGGTTTTGCAGAGATGGAGTGTGTTTCTCATTCGACCGTTACTCCTCCAACCTTCCATGGTGCATTGAATATAGTAGTATATTCAACAAGTATTAACTGAATATTTTATATTGAACCACATGAAGTAGTCTCTTTTTTATGTAAAAAAAATGATCAAGTAATGGCAGCTCGATGTGGTTAAACCAATTATTGGATGGATGATTAGATGGATGGACAGATAGACGATGGATGGATGAATTATAATGCCATTGTCAATTCTATTCTGCATCAAAATTCTGGATGAATGTGTTGTGGCCCCTTGTCAATGACGGGGAAAATTCTGACTTCTGCTCTCAACTTAGTTATTTCTTCCATTTGTTTATGACTGTTATTTAGCCAGTTACCAAATGGCAGTGTCAGTCCTTTTCATCCATATATGCATTTAACTTTTTTTTTTATAAGACTTCAATCTCCTTGTCATGAGTAGATGGATCATTTCATTTTTCAATTATTTGAGCTTCAGTTTAGGATTTTGGCTAATGGTTTTGCAAGACATTGATTAGAGAGGTCTTTTCTTTTCCTGATTAAAAGCATATATGAAATCCTTTCTCCAGCTCTCTTTTATTTGTATCTAGTAATTGTGGATATAAATATATGACTCTGGTGATCTGTCACATATTATATTATGTGAATTTTTCAGGAAGCAAATTCTTTTTTTTTTTAATCATTTCAGAAGATTGTCATTAGTCAGACTAAGGATTCTGGAAGTAAATCTTAAGTAAAATGAATTGTTTTCAATAAAACACTATAATAGCAAATCACTGCTGCCAACTGCTATTTAATATTCCTCCTATTATAATATCTGTGTATAATATCTGGAGTAGAGTTGCCACTAAATTATCTTTAACGCTGTGATCCTTAGGGCTTGGTGTTTAAAAACTACAACCAGTTGGTAATTGAGTATAGTGGGTAAAAGTACAGGTTGGGGGACACCTGCGTGGCTCAGTCAGTTAAGGGTCTGCTTTCAGCCCAGGTCATGATCCCAGGGTCCTGGAATGGAGTCCTGCATTGGGCTCCCTGCTCAGTGGGGAGTCTACTTCTCCCTCTGCCTGCCACTCCCCCTGCTTGTGTTCTCTCTCTCTCTGACAAATAAATATATAGAATCTAAAAAAAAAATAAAGAGTACAAGGTTGGCTGTCCTTAGTTCTCTTTTCTTCTATGTCTGTTTCTTACAAGTCCTGCTATCTCAGGCATGTTACTTTTCCTCTTGGAGTCTCAAGTTACCTCCTCTGTAAAATGGTGCAGTAGACTGAATGTTTGCATGCCTCCAAAGTACATAATGTTAAATCCCGACCACCAATGTGATGGTATTAGGGGGTGGGGCCTTTGGGAAGTGATTAGGTCATGGGGGTAGAGCCCTCATAAATGGGATTAGTGCCCTCGTGTATGAGACCCCAGAGAGCTCTGTCACCCCTTCTGCCATGTGAAGATACATGGAGAAGACAGCCATCTATGAACCAGGAAGTGAGCCTTCGGCAGACGCTGAATCTGCCAGAGCCTTGATCTTGGACTTCCCAGCCTCCAGAACTGTGAGGAATAGATGCTTCCTGTTTACAAACCACTTGATCCATGGTATTTTGCAATAGCATTCTGAAAGGACTAAGACAAATGGGCGTAGTGTTATCTTGGAAGATAGAGTCATTTATTCTTTCATTCAATATGCACTTTCTCTTGTGTCCAGGCCCTGTTCTCAGCAGTGCTGTTGGGTGTCACAATGCCACGAACAATGCGGTCACACAATACATTCACTTTGCTTTCTATGTTCCAGGGATGCAGTGAGAAAGGAGGCAGGCAAGGCTTCTTCCAGTCTTTTGTTCCAGTGTAATACCATTGGCAGTTCAAAGCTATAAGCCAAATCTCAAAACCAGCGTGTTGTAGTCGGAGGAAGGAGTACTTGGGTCCAAATCTGTTATTAGAACTTGGGAAATTTCTAAACACATCCTGCTCAGTTCCCTCCTGGGCAAAATGTAAATAATATCTTCTGCCTCTTTGACCTCCCAGGATTGTCAGGCGAGGCCAGAGGCTGTTACACCTGGTGGCAGTTTATAGACGTTATCATTATGGTAATTCAACGAGATCATCGAATGAGCTTAACTCTTTGAGTGCCCTTTCTAAACTGTCAATGTAGTAGTGGGGATTAAAATTCTTACTTTTTAAAAAATCAAACTCAGGTTGGTTTGAAGAAAGAAATGTTTTTCTGGTTTTTTGGTTAGAGAGGTAAACATTACCAGAGGAGTTTTAGAACTCTTTCCTGCACTTGGGTAGAAAATGTATCCGCAGCATTTCTGGAAGGCATCACACTCTGTTCTGCTTATTAGTTTTAACTGGAATACATCTTGAAAATACCCATACCTGGGGCGCCTGGATGGCTCAGTTGGTTAAGCGACTGCCTCTGGCTCAGGTCATGATCCTGGAGTCCCAGGGTCAAGTCCCATATCGGTCTCCCTGCTCAGCAGGGAGTCTGCTTCTCCCTCTGACCCCCCCCCCCTTGTGCTCTCCCTCTCTCGCTCTCCCTCAAATAAATAAAATCTTAAAAAATAAAAATAAAAAAAATTTCTTAAATACCCGTACCTGGGTCTCTCACCCCAAGCAATTGAATTACAGCCCCTGGGGATAGGACATTTAAAACAACTAAAAATCACCTCTCGGTGGTTCTAATGTGCAGCCTGGGCAGGGAAGCACAGCCCCAGGGAATGTTCTTCTAAGCTAACACCGGCAGTTTTGCCAGAATGACTCCTGGCATTACAATGGTCCCGAGTGGGCGGGTGGTGGTTTGCTCAGCCTCCCTCCACCTTCCAAATGAAGGTGGCCCCTGTAGCAAAGCTTAAGGGCTCAGGCAGTAGGAGAGAGGACCTGCCCTCTGCTCTTACAAATGGCATTGCCAGTATTTAATATGCTTTATAGTAGTTATAATGTCACCTCTAATTTAATTGCTCCACAGATTACAGAGTGCTTTCAACTGCATCATCTCATTGAAATAAATTTGTTCTTTTTCAGATACAAGGAAACATACGTTCATCATAGGAGTTTTACAAAGTATAGAAAAGGGAAAAAAGGCATTAAAAAATCTCTCAAATCCCATTATCCAAAGACAACCATTGTTAATATTTTACAAATTTCCTTCCAGCTGTTTTTAATGAGCTACAATTTTATCATAAAATTATGTATATTCATTGTGAAAAATCAAATGCAGAGTTTATAAAGCAAAAAAAAAAAAAAGTCCCTGTACTCTCCCTAAACCCCCACCCACCCCAACTCCTACAACCCCTTTGCCAAATCACATTCTTCAGAGGCAGACATGGTTAATGTTCTTTAAATGCAAACACTTTTGGGCTTTTTCTTTCTATAGGCATAAGTTAAAAAATTTTTGCTTTTCATGGTTGTATTCTTAAAGCAAATTCAATTTCTATTCCATTTCACCCCATTGAAAATTACATCATAAGCTTTCTAGAGCATAATTTCTAATGGTAGCATAATATTCTACTGAATATATGTATTATCATTTGCTTAATTATATGTTGTTGAATAAGTAGGTTGTTTCCAGTTTTTCACTATTATAAATTCTACAATGACTATCTTTGTACATAAAGCCTTTTCTATTCTATTTAGGCAATTTCTACAGGAAAATCCACATTCTGGAAGAGTATTCCTGGGTCACAGCGATGATTCTTCCCATGACCTTGGAAAGTTGGCTATGCAGGTGCCTGCACATTTTATAGTAACACAGAGAAAGGATCACGGGCTTTGGGATCAGATAAACTCGTATTCAAATACCAGCTTTGACATTGATTAGCTGTGTGACCTTGGAAAGTAATTTAATCTCTCTGAGTCTCATATCTGCATCTGTAGTATACAGATAGCAATGCCTACCTGGTAATGTTACTATGAAGGTTATTTTGTAAGGCACTTAAGGTAATTCCTTCCCTAAATAAATACTGAGTCAAAAATGTTTCCTAAGGGCACCTGGGTGGCTCAGTCGGTTAAGCATCTGCCTTCAGCTCAGGTCATGACCCCAGGGTCCTGGGATAGAGCCCCCGCATTGGGCTCCCTGCTCAGCCAGGAGCCTGCTTCTCTCTATGCCCCTCTCCCCCGCTTGTTGGCTCTCTCTCTCTCTGTCTGAAATAAATAAATAAAATCTTAAAAAAAAATGTTTCCTATACCTCCTTTAAAAGAAAAGCAGGGGCACCTGGGTGGCTCAGTCATTAAGCATCTGCCTTCGGCCCAGGGCGTGATCCCGGAGTCCTGGGATCAAGTCCCACATCAGGCTCCTCTGCTGGGAGCCTGCTTCTTCCTCCCCCACTCCCCCTGCTGTGTTGCCTCTCTCGCTGGCTGCCTCTCTCTCTGTCAAATAAATAAATAAAATCTTTAAAAAAATAAATAAAGCAAAGCAAAGCAAAACTAAGAAAAATTGAGGCATAACATACACAGTAAGGTGCACACCTGTGAAATGGACAGCTTGACGATGTTTTACGTGTGCATAAACCTACGTAATCACAATGCAGATCAAGATGTAGAACATTTCTATCACCATAGGAGATTCTTTCATGCCCTGTACCCCTCAATAACCACCCCCACCTCCCAGAGGTAACCACTGATCTAGCACCATGGATTCATTTTTTCTGTTCTTGAACTTTATTTAATGGAATCATGTAGTATATACTCTCGTTTGTGCAGTGGCTTTTGCTCAATATTATGTCTGTGAAATTCATCCACGCTATTGTGAGTATTAATAGTTTGTTCTTTTATATCGTTGTATAGTATCCCAAAGCATGAATATTCCAACATTTATTTATCCATTCTCCTATGGATGACATTTGAATTGTTTCCAGTTTGAAGGTGTTATAAACATTTTTCCACACGTCTATTATAGACACATAACACTTATTTCTTTTGGATATATACCTAGAGTTGCTGAGTCACATGGTAGATGAGATTTAGTTTGGGTAGATATTTCTTTTATCTTCTTTGAAGACAAATTCTGAAAAGTTAAAACCGTTCATTTATTCATTCAATAGATGTTTGTTAAGTGCCTAATAGGCATCAGGCACTGTTCCAAGTCCTAAGGTAGAGGGGGGCCAGGGTTAGTTAAATAAGAGCTTCGAAGATGTCATTAAAAACCAGTCTTCTTTTTCATCATCTTTAGAGGGTTTTAGAATATTCAACTTCAGGTTTATACCCTCAGTCTCAAGAAGGCTGCTGCAGCTCCACGTATCACATCATTACAAGAGCTCATGGACAAACAACAAGTAGGTAGAAGAAAGGTCCTTTTTGTGTGTGTGAATTTTATTTCATTTTATTCGTTTATTATTTTTATTTTTGTGAATTTTATTTTATTTTTTTAAAATATTTTATTTATTTATTTGAGAGAGAGAGCACATGCACAAGTGGGGGGTAGGGGCAGAGGGAGAGAGAGAAGGAGGCTCCCCACTGAGCAGGGAGCCCAACACAGGGCTTGATCCCAGGACCCCCCCAATATTGTGACCTAAGCCAAAGGCAGGTGCTTAACTGACTGAACAACCTAGGCACCCCTGTGAATTATATTTTTTAATCAGGGAGAAAACTTTCCTCCAAACCCCCAGCAGACTCTCCTTCAGGTCCTGTTGGCTCGATTGTCATATACTCATGCCCTAGAGCAAAGAAGTCTGAAATAAAGTATATTCAGAATTTTCAACTTTTTAAATGAGGAAGAAGCATGTTCAACATGCAAAAAAAAAGGGGAAATAATTGTTGGTGAGCAATCCACAATGTCTGCTGTAGCTACGGTACAGCTGTTCAAACTTGGGTCAGTGACTTCCCCTCTTTGAGGCTTGCCCATCAGAAAAATGGGGGGCAATAGCACCTGCTTTAAAGGTTAGGGCCAGTATTAAGTGAAATAAAAGAACATGTGATGTGATGGGCAAATAATAGGTGCCAAATAAATGTTAATACTCTCCCTTTATACTGTTCTTATGCCCATGCCCATGTCACTCGATGTTTATGGGGATTTCATCAAGAATTGTTAAAATGAAAGATCAGTTGTGAGAGGTGAAGAGGAAAAAGGAAGAGAATGTATTTCATGTGGTGATATAAGTCTATGTAATTTAGAAATTATATGGCTAGGGAAATTGTGGCTTATTATTTTAGGATGCAAAAGAGAATGTGGAAAGCTGAATCAGTTACAAGGAGATGTATTGCAGTTAGCCAATTTTTTTTTTTGCTTCACAAATACATGAAAAAATATGATCGTGTGAAGGCTATTGGATACCAAATGGGCTTTATTTTTTTTTTCTTTTTGGGCTTTATTTTTAACTGTTTGTTTTAATAGCTCATGAAAATATGGTGGTGCTTTTTATGGCTGTAATGAATTTTAAGGATATGAGACTTCACTTCAGCTTTCTAGTACTAAATCTTTTTAGTAGAGAGATAAGATACTCAGTATGCTGGTATCTCTCTATGCTCCTGGTGGCCAATTCCTCCTTCTGTCGCTATTCATGCTTTTCTAAAAATTGCAGGCTGTGAGTATGGGTAGATGGGATGATAATTTCGGTGGCAGTTGGTGCCTAGGAAATTGGTATCATCCTCTGTGAGCCTCATTTGCCTTCCTCAGGTTTATTCTCATTTCTTAAATTTTTTTAAAAGATTTCATTTAGTTATTTGAGAGAGACAGAGGTAGCAACAGAGCTAGCAAGAGAGAGCCCAAGCTGGGAAGGAGAGGGAGAAGCAGGCTCTCCACTGAGCAGGGAGCCCTGTGTGGGACTCGATCCCAGGACCCCAAGATCATGACCTGAGCTGAGGGCAGATGCTTAACCGACTGAGCCACCCAGGTGTCCTGGCTTATTCTGATTTCTTAAATACGAACTTTTCTCCTTCCCTCTGTAGGATGTATGATGGCTTTTTTTGGCATTGGAACTTTAAAAGTGGGAAAATAGATGGGTGTATTAAGACTCTTTGAGTTCAATATCAGAAATTCAAATCAACTTCTTAGCCCTAAAGAAAATTGATTGACTGACATAACTGAAAGTTTAGGCCAAACTGACCTCAGATGTGGCTGGATCCAGGGGTCGAATGTCGTCAAATGATGGGTTTGCCTTTCTTACCTCTCGTCCGCTTTCCCCTGCTATGTCCATTCTCAGAAAGGCTGATCTCTAGTGGTGGCAGGACAGCTGCCAATATTTTGTCTTCTCAGCAAATCCAGAAGAAAAAAACAAAAACTAAAACGTATTCTTCCCACAATAGTTCCAGGAAAAGGTATCCACTCTCGAGGATGAGGGGTAAGAATAGGGCTGGTACCGAGCCAGAGAACACCAGAGCAGGTGGGAAAACAAATTGGGCAGTGCCTGTTAACTATTTTGAAGCGAGGAAAAGTGGCAAAGAGTTATCCTATTGTGTTTTTCTATTTTTATTTCATTTCATTCCTCTTCATCTTAATTTTTCCCTTACCTCTCTCTTTGGTCCTCCAAAGTCTCAAGAAGTGGGTGGGCAAGATTCAATCCTACTTGGGGGTAATGAGTGGGATACAGTTGTCATAATGGTGATTGTGGGTGTGGGGAAAGGGACCTGGTTATTCCAGCTCCTGCTTTTCATCACAAATCCCTTTGTCCAAGAAGAAAGTGAGAGTAACTTCAGCTGTATTGGGGCAAGTGCCTTATGTCTCCTTCACCATTGTATTTCCAGCACACCATAGTCCAGTGCCTGGCATGGCAGAAATATTCGTCAAGTATTATTTGAATGCAGAGAAGAATATGGAGAGGCAATATGACTTTTTCCTTAGTTGTCTTAAAGAGCATGATCTATGGAACTGGAGTGCCTGGGCTTAAAACCAGGCATTTCTAGCCCTGGCCTTACTGGCTGTGTGACTTGGGGCATGTCACTTAACCTCACTATGGCTCAGTTTCTTTATTTGAAAAATGGAGATAATAATAGGAATTGTTGAGAGAATTAAGTGAATAATACACATAAAAATACTTACATGATAGACTGGACCTCCAATCACCAATATCTAGTCATCTGGGGGAAGACTGTATCTCCCCACCCCCTTTGAAGTTGTGGGGCTTGGCCTTGGGACTTGATTTAGCAAGAAAAAAAAAATGTGAGAGGAATTGTTGGCTGTTGGCTCACGTGTTGCTCCTGAGTGGAAGCTTTAAAGGCCAGTGTGTGTTTTGACATATGCCATGTAGCACAGAATTCGGCCTTGCCCAAAGGCAGGACTGGCCTTTGCCCTCAGCTTCGAGGAGGTGCTCAATGTCCTACCTGATAGGAGTGTCTTCAGTGAGGGCAGAGTTGGCCTGACTAGAAAGACCAACCATGTGATTCAGGGTCAATGATTCAATCAATCGTTAAATCATTCAATTAACCATGCCTCTCTAACCTCGGTAATGACTCTGGACACGGAAGTTCAGGTGAGCTGCCTTGATCGGTAGTATTCTGTGTGTATCATCACACATCGATGCTGGGAGGGTAATGCATCCTGAGGACTGCATAGTTTTGTGTCTGGACACTTCCCAGATTCTGTCCTATGTGTTTCTTCCTTTAGCTGATTTTGATCAGTGTCCTCTCCCCATAACAAACTGTAACTGTGAGCATAAAAGCTTTCAGTGAATTCTCTGAATCCTTGTAGTGAATTAGTGAACCTGAAGATATTTGGGGGAACCTCTGAACTTGCAGTTGGTGTCAGAAGTGAGGGCGATCTTGGGGATTGTGCCCTCCAGTTTTTCAGTTTGGTTAACTCTGGGTGTACAATTTTGTTTTTCCTTTAGAGGACACCAGCAGTGTTCTGGGTATTGGCAGCTCTATCAGCCTGACTCTTAGGATATAGATGATGATATGCTGGAACAGAGTCCCTAGCTAACCTGTGTAGCATGAGAGAGAAATAAACTCCAATTAATTTTAAATAAAATTGCACTTATTTGGGGATTGGTTGCAGTCGCAGTGTAACCTAATCCATCCTAACAGACATAGTATGGCACAAGGCCACACTCAATATTAGCTCCTACAAATTAGTAGTGTAACATAAACACTTTCTTAAAACATAAGCATATACACAGATCAGCTTTAAATTACAAGAAAGCTTCCTACTAATGCCTGTTCTTTAAATCTTGGAAACTGAAAATATACAATTTTGGAACATTGTTCTATAAATACCAAGTCTCTTTTAAGTTCTTTGCACAATGAAGACAGTTGATCTTTGGAATTACTGACGATTTAGCATTCCCAGCAGAGCAGCTGTTTTTCCAAACTCCAGAGCCCCCAACCTCCACCCAGAAAAACATCTGGAACAGTTTTTTTTTTAATTGTGGGAAAATACACATATCACAGACCTTGCTTTTTTTTTTTTTTTTTTTTTTTTTAGAGAACATGTGTGTTGGGGGGAGGGGCAGGGGGAGGGAGATAGAATCCCAAGCAGGCTCCATGCTCAGTGCAGAGCCCGATGTGGGGCTCCATTTCACGACCCTGAGATCATGACCTGAGCTGAAATCCAGAGCCGGACGCTTAACTGACTGAGCCACTCAGGTGCCCCATAAAATTTGCCATTTTAACCACTTTTAAGTGTTCAGTTCAGTAGTGTTAAACATATTCACATTGTCGTGTAACCCATCTCCAGAACTTTTCCTTCATGCAAAACTGAATCTTTGTACTCATTAAACAATGCCCTGGCAACCACCACTTAACTCTCCATGTCTATTAATTTGATACTCTACCTACCTCATATAAGTGGAATTAAGCGGCATTTGTCTTTCTGTGGCTGGCTCATTTCACTTAGCATCAATGCCTTAAGACTCGTCCATGTGGTAGCATGTGTCAGAATCTCCTTCCCTTTTAAGGTGGAGTAATTTCCCATCATGTGTATAAAACACGTTTTGTGTATCCATTCGTCCATCAGTGGACACCTGGGTTGCTCCCACCTTTTGACTGTTGTGAAGAATATGGCTATGAGCATGGGCATACAAACAGCTCTTTGAGACCCTGCCTTCAGTTCTTTGGTATATACCCTCAGAAGTAGAATTGCTGCATCATACGATACTTCCATGCTTGATTTCTTGAGGACCTGCCATACTGCCGTGCACAGCAGTTGCATCTTTATATTTCCACCAACAGTCAAAGCAGTTTTAGAGTAGATTCTGCATTGAAAGCAAACAAGGTGCACTTTAGAATTTAGCCCAAGTCTACTCCTCCTAGGATCTCTTCCATCCGAGAAATATGGGGACTAAAAAGAATCTTCTTCCTAGATTATATATGGGGGAGGAGTATTCAGGAAGAATAACCAAAGGAAGGGAGGAAACCACCACCTTAATTGGACTTCCTCAAAGCCTCATCTTTTTTATACCTGTCCACCTCCTGATAGTCTTAATCTCTCAACCAGAATCTGCAAAGAGGACAAGAGCTTGAAAGAGCTTCCGTATTTGATTTGCAACCATTACTTTTTCTCCTCTTTTCAAAAGGGAAAATGTTTTCTTTAAAGGGTTACACGCTTGTTTTTTTCCCTCCATGTATCTTGCAAGTACATGGGTGGCTAATACCCCAGGCTAACTGCTGGTTATTTATCGCCGTGTAACAAATTATTGCCAAACTCAAAACAACGACCATCCAAAAATATGTCATGAATTCGTGGGTTATGAGTTCAGGCGAGCTTAGTTAAGTGATTCTTCTACATCATGATTGCCAACTGGGGTCCGTTGGTGGCTTTAGCTTGTGGATGACTGCTTTGAGAGGCTTCACTCACTTGTGTGGTTTCTTGGAAGATGACTGGCAGGCTGGGACCCCCCATTGTTGGGTGCTCCCACACAGAGCATGGTGGTCTCAGGGCAGTCAGACTTCTAACATGGCAGCTTAGGGCTCTCAGAGAATGTTCCAGGACCAAGAAGTGAATGCTTCCAGTCTTTTAATGCCTATACCCAGGTACAGAATGAGCTTTTGCCATATTCTATTGATGAAAACAGTTACAGAGCCTGCCTAAATTGAAAGGAAGGGCACATAGACCTTATCTCTTGATGGGAGGGGTGAGAAATAATTTTTGGCCATTTTTATCTTTTGCACTATTTACATAAGAAGAAGCTAACAGGACCATGACTCAGGTAGAGTCTGAGTTTCATAGTGATCAAGGATGGGAGGATTAAAGGACTAGCTCAGGTTTAGCAGAGCAAAGACTGACGTTCCAAAAAGTTAGCTACAGCCAAATCCCAAAACAGTGAGTGAAAGATTAATAAACTAATTAAGTATTAAAATTACTGAAGAGGAAAAAAAAACAATATACAAGAAAAAATAATATGTTTAATAAAGGGTTACTATTGACATAGAAAGAACTTTGCAGATTAATGGTAGAAAATACATACGGAGGGGTGCTTGGGTGGCTCAGTCCATTGGGCGTCTGCCTTCGGCTCAGGTCATGATCCCGGACTCCCAGGATCAAGCCCACATCGAGCAAGGGGCTCCCTGTTTAGCAGAGAGTCTGCTTCTCTCTCTGCCCCTCACCCCATTCATGCTCACGTGCTCTCTCTCTCTCTCAAATAAATAAATAAAATATTTAGAAAAAAGAAAATATGTATAGAAATGCAAGGGACCCAGAATATACAAAACAATCCTAAGAAACAAAAAGAACAGATTTGAAGGACGTACTCTTTCCAATTTTAAAAATTGCTACAAAACTATTATAATTAAGACTATGTGGAACTGGCATAGGATAAAATATAGAGCAATAGAATAGAATTGAAAATTCAGAAATAAATCAATTTATGGTCAATTAATTTTTGACAAAGGTGCCAAGAACAATTCAGTGGGGAAAAGATTAGTGTTCAACAAATCGTGCTGAAATGACCAGATATCCACATTCTTTTGCATGTGGATCCCTACCTCCTACTATATACAAAAAACAGCTCAAAATGAACCAAAGACCTAAATGTAAGAATTTGAGATGTAAGACTCGTAGGGGGTCAATGCTCTTGTCCTTGGATTGGGCAGTGGTTTCTTAGCATAGTGGTTTCTGTATCATAGCAACCAAAGGAAACAGATTAATTGGGTTCCATTAAGATTTAAACTTTTGTGCTTCAAAGAACACTATCAAGAAAGGGAAAAGACAACACATGGAATGGGAGAAATTTTTTCAAGTCATATATTTAATAAGGAATTAGTTTTCAGAATATATAAGGAACTCCTAACTCTATGCTAAAAAGACAGATTACCCATTTGATAAATGGGCACAGGATCTGAATAGATTTTTTTTTTAAAGAAGATATAAAATGACCAATGAGCACATGAGCACATGGTTCATCATTAGGGAGCAGCAGATCAAAACCACAATGAGATAGCACATCACACCTCTAGGGTAGCTATAGTAAAAGGCAGATAATAACAAGTGTTGATGAGGATCTGGAGAAATCAGAACCTTCATACATCATAGATGGGTTATGAAATGGCAAAGCTGCTCTGGAAGTCCATCTGATCGTTACTCTAAAAGTTAAATATACATTTACCAAATGACTCTCAATTTCATTTCAACGTATATACCCAAGGTAACTGAAATGATATAAACTGCTGTAACATTTCTAGAGAGCAGATTAGAAATAATTATCATGACTTCATTTTAATTTAATTTAATTTAATTTAATTTTTTTAAGTAGGCTCCACACCCAGTGTAGAGCCCAGTGTGGGGTTTGAACTCATGACCTGAGATCAAGAAAGACTTGAGCTGAGATCAGGGATCAGATGCTTAATCAACTAAGCCACCCAGGCACCCCAGAAATAGTTATCATGATTATAAATGTATATACCTTTCAACCCATAAATTTCACTTCTAAGGATATAGTCTAATGAAATATATTAAGGCAAGAGTTCAATTTACATGTCTAAGATATTCCCTGAAGTGTCATTTAATAGATTTGGAAATAAGGTAAAATATCTAGCAGTAGGAAATCAGTTATGACATAATTTCTATTAGTCAGTGGAACATTTAGCACTTCTTTAAGAAGATATTGTGTTGCTGGGCTTTTTTTTCCTGTCGCTTTTCCCTGTCTTGTGGAGTTGAAACAAACAGACCAGCGCAAACATCTATTTTTCTTATGCACCCCTGGGCCCAATTCCCAGAAGATGGACTGTATTTGAAGCAAAGGAGGCGAATGTATGATGTTTGCAAATTCTTTTTTGACAGTTCCTCCAGGTTGGGGGGTGATGCTGAGTTGCTTTTTATGTGCCTGTTTGAGAGCTAGGGGAAGAAAGATGCCCCTTGGTGTCCTAAATGAGAGAAGAGAACTGGAATCAGGAGTGGACAAGGTTCACAATTTCAGCCTGGAGGAAAGTCAATGAAAGAGGTGAGGGCCACTCCCGCCTGGGAGAGGCAGTCCCCACAAGCCTGCAGGATGCTAGAGGCTGCTTGCTGTCTGTTGCCAAATCACAAGACAGCCTCCCTGACTTGGAGCCCAACATCCCTTGGCAATCTCTGCATCTTAGGGAGATGGTTGGAACCATATGGCTATTGCCTAGACTCTGCTTCACATTGAATGGCTTTGTCCCTTCTGACCCTGAAACTTCCACTTCACTGCAATGAGTCTAAGTAAAACTTAGCTCTGGGTGGAGGCAGGGTTGGCCAGCCTAAATTTTAACAAGTCCTGTAATATCTATTTACTGAAAGAGAAACATGTCCATAAAATATTAAGTAGGAAAAACAAAGCTGAAAAATTATATTTGTTGTGATTTCTATTTTTTATATTAAAAAGCATACAAGTATTTGCATAGATAAAATATTTTCTTAAAGATTTATTTATTTTAGAGCCGGGGGGAGGGCAGAGGGAGAGGGAGAGAGAATCTCAAGCAGACTCCTTGATGAGTGGGGAGCCCAGTGTGGGGCTCAATCCCATTACCCTGAGATCATGACCTGAGCCAAAGTCAAGGGTCAGACAATTTTAGTGCCACTCAGGTGCTGCTAAGACACAATATTTTGATGAACATACAACTAATATGGTAACTGGCTACGCCTGGGTGGTGTGTTTTCAGAGGTGATCCTTATCTTCTTCTTATACACTTTCTTTTCTTATTATACTTCATCAGTGTTTGATCTTTTTTTTCCCTGTGATCATATATTACTTTATAGAAAGAAGAAACAAAACAATTTTTTTTTAAGTATGCCAATGTGAAAGGGTTAGGTAGATATTACTGGTCCAAGTAGGTGGACTTTGGAGCCTCGCAGGTCAAGGATGACACGTGGAAAAGCACACAACACAATCTGACTGCAGATTGCAGGGCAGAGGGCGTTTACTTTCTGGTCCACTTAGTACTCATCTCTAGATGCTAGCGGCCATGTTTCCTCGTGTGTCACATGGAAGTAAAAGGGATGTCAGAAACTGATTCTGCTAAAGGAAGAGTGTTATGGGCTGACCTATTTCACTCTAAAATTCATCTGTGAAAGCCCTAAGTCCTAGCACCTCCGAATGCGATTGTATGAGATTGGTCTTTAAAGAGGTGATTAGGTGAAAACGAGGCCATTAGGATGGGCTTTAATCCAATCTGATTGGCATTCTTTTTTTTTTTCTTAAGATCTTAATTATTTATTCATGAGAAACAGAGACAAAGACAAGAAGAGAGAGAGAGAGAGAGAAGCAGAGGGAGAAGCAGGTGCCCTGTGGTGCAGGGAGCTCGATATGGGACTTGATCCCAGGACCCCGGGATCACGACCTGAGCCCAAGGCAAATGCTTAACCAACTGAGCCACCCAGGCGCCCCTCTGACTGGCATTCTTATAAAAAGAGGAAATTAGACACACGGAGAGACACCCGGGGTATGTAAGCACAGAGAACAGACCATGTAAGGACACAGCCAGAAAGCAGCCAAGGAGAGAGGCCTCAGAAGAAAATAAACTTGTTGACACATTGATCTTCCAGAGCTTCCAGAAGTGTGAGGAAATGTCTGCTTAAGCCACCCCAGCTGCTGTTTTGTTAGGGTAGCCCTAGGAAGTGAATGCAATGATATTCACGATTTTAAGTTTTTGCATGTTGCAATGTGTACATTTTTCAGCCCAAATATTTTCACAAATGCTGCCTTTTTTGCCTTCACTGAGAGTACCTTTCTTCAACAAATATTTCATAAGAAAACCTCATCAGAGAAGTTGTCTCTATTTATGACGCTGCATAATTATAGGCCTACTACATTTCATTTCATTCCAGTTCAGAACATAAATTGGTCCAATTAAAAATAGATGCTTTAGCAAATGATTCATCTTACAAGTTGAGATATTTCATAATGCAATTATAGAATTTCAATATTAATATTGTACAGTAGTTGAAGGCTCATCGTTTTCATTTGTTCAGAACCTCCTGTGCTTTGGAAAGGATAAATTTCCAGGCTCCCTGTTTGCAAATCATGCTTCCAATAACAGTTTTAGAACTTGATTTAATAAATATTTTGACCAGAAATGTTCATAAGCACATAATAAGATGTGCAATTTCATTGGTCATCAGAGAAAAGTCCATTAAAATCACAATGAGATACCACTATATCCTAGGATGAATAAAATAAAAAAGATAAACACTACCAAGTGTTGTCAAAGATATGGTGCAGTTGGAACTCTTATGCATTGTCGGTGGGACTACAGTCACTTTGGCAAACGGTGTGGAATTACCTTACGAAGTTAAGGAATGATTACTATACAAGCATACAAGCAGAAATTCTACTCCCGGCTATTTACCCGAAAGAGATGAAAACATACATCCTAACAAAACATGTACATGAATGTTTGTAGCAACATTATTCATGATAGCCCCAAACTGGAAAAAAGCCAATGGTCCATCACTGTTGAATGGATAAACGAAGTGTGGTGTATCTCTAGCATGGAAAAGTATACAGCAATAAAGAGGGAGGAGATTTTTTTTTTTTTTTGAGAGAGAGGAAGATGGAGAGCAGAGGGAGGGGCTGGAGGGAGAGGAGAGAGAGATTCTCAAGCAGACTCCCCACTGAGCTTGGAGCCAAATGTGGGGCTCAATCTCATGACCCTGAGATCATGACCTGAGATGAAATCGAGTGGGACGCTCAACCGACTGAGCCACTCGGGCACCCTGGAAGGAAATATTAATATAGACAACAACATGGATACATATCAAAATATTACACCAAGTAAAGTCAAACACAAAGATTCCAAACTATATCAATCTGTTTCTATGAAATTCTATAATATGCAAAACTATAATGATAGGGACATCAATTGTTACCTGGGGCCAGGGTAAGGGGAGATAAATGAATACAGATGTGTCTGAGGAAACTTTTTTTTTCCCCCAAAGATTTTGTTTATTTTATTTGACAGAGAGAGAGAGAGAAAGAGCACATAAGCAGAGAGAGGGGCAGAGGGAGAGGGAAGGGCAGGCTCTTCACTGAGCAGGGACCCCGATGCAGGGCTCCATCCCAGGACCCTGGGATCATGACCCGAGCCGAAGGCAGACACTTAACCAACTGAGCCACCAGGCGCCCCTGAGGAAAATTTTTAGGGTGGGAGAATTGTTCTACTTTCTTGATTGTGGTAGTGGTTAAATGATTGTGCAAAATTACAATCATTCATCAAACCGGACACTTACAATTACTATAAATATTACCATGATTAACAAAAAAAGAGGAAAAGATTTCCAATTAGTTTTGAACAACATACAATCCAAATTTAGAGGACTTGTTTACAAAAAAATGTTTGATACACTGGTATCAGGGCAAGCAGATTTGATATCAGATTTGGTATCATCACTTGGGTGTGGGTTTGCAGCTTCAAGCGTTCCCTGAGTGAAATTCAAAACTGGCCTCCATTTGCAAAGGGCAAGCAGAAGCTGAGAAGAGGCATGCCACTCCAGATTGGTAGGTGACAGTTTTAATAAGCAAAGCAACACAACAGACAAAACTTGTCTTGGGCAACAGTAAGATGAGGAGATATCTGCACTGCTCACCAGAATCTCAGGAGTTTATATAGACACCTTAATGGGGTTCAGTCATATGTAGATTCCCGATGGTCTCAACAACACCTTACTCTCTCAAGGCTACATTCTTGAAGCGGCTCCCACTGTGGGAACAATGGGCGGAACATGTATTCCAAGCACAGGGGAAGGAGCGAGGAGCCCTCAATGGTCCGTGTTTACCCGCGCCCGGGTCAACCAGGTCATGTCCCCTTGATGACCTCCTCCAGCATAAAGACATCCCACCAACCCTTTGAGAAAGCATGGTCTTCATTTTGAAGATGATAAAACGGAGTGCATTAACATGAGTAACTTGCCCAAGGAAATAGCTACTAAGTGGTGAGGCTGGGATTCAATTAGGTCTGAGTTCAGAGCCCACTTCCATCTACCACATGCCTTTGACTTCTTAATTGGACCTGACATTAGTGTTTAACATGATCTTTTGGGGCCCCTTGAACATGCTGTGAATAGTATTTAATGAAAAACTTCATTTTTAGCCCGTTTTAAATGTTATTTTCCTATCACATTCTCTACTACAGCACTGTGCTCTACCAGTGGTCCCAGAATGAGGCTCAGGTGTCCTTCCTTCACTCTGGATCTCCTTCAGTTCTTTTTGTTTTTGTTTTTTTTAAGATTATTTATTCATTTGTCAGAGAGAGAGAGCATAGCAGGAGGAGCAGTAGGCAGAGGGAGAAGCAGGTTCCCTGCTTAGCAAGGAGCCCAATGTGGGACTT
Source organism: Ursus americanus (assembly GCF_024610735.1). NCBI lineage: Eukaryota > Metazoa > Chordata > Mammalia > Carnivora > Ursidae > Ursus > Ursus americanus. Next base: position 64,186,235 of record NC_142134.1, read on the forward strand.
GATCCCAGGACCCTGGGATCATAACCTGAGCCAAAGGCAGATGCTTAACCAAATGAGCCACTCAGACATCCCATTTCATTTTTTAAAAAATATTTATTTATTTATCAGAGAGAGAGAGCACAGAGGGAGAGGGAGTGGGAGAAGCAGACTCCCTGCTGAATAGAGAGCCCGATGCAGGGCTCCATCCCAGGACCCCGCAATCATGACCTGAGCCGAAGGCAGACACTTAGCCGACTGAGCCACCCAGGCACCCCTGTATCTCCTTCATTTCAATCAATGTCTCACATCCCTTCATTACCTATCAGTGCTTCACACCCAGGAAAGTCCAGTCCTCCAAGGGGTACTTGAAAATGTGTGTGTGTGTCAGGGAGCATTTTGGACCTACCGGTACTTAGGGGACATAAGCTGGGGAAGGTGAGCATATGCCAGGCATGGCCCAAGAATGAATCAAGCAACCAAAGTTGCCAATAGCACTCCTGCCCCCAGAACTTGGGCTAACTCCTATCTTTAGAGACCTAATCCTAGGTATTTCTGCAAGGCTCTCTCTGCCCAACCAGGCCCCAAGTCACCTCTCCCTCCTGAATGACTCTCTGCTGTTGTGACCTCTGTTCTTCCGCATAGCTTTTAGTCCTTTTCTATTTATTTCTCTTCTTGCTGTAAAAGCTTGTCTGTCAAAGCACAGTGGAGGCACCCTGGCTTCGGGAAGCCAGTCTGCCATCCAGTTGTGTCCCAGCACTTCGGGGCTACCGTGCTTTGCTTGCTCGGTCACTCAATCACAAAATGATTTAAAAAGGCTTCAATTGGCAGTGCCGTGGGAATTTCTCTAGGGATCTGTAGCTAGAAAGACAAGAACAGGGGGCCTTTCTATTGAATGGGTAAGATATGCATGTTATGGGTGCCTGTGAGAGCTCCCCCGGGGTTGGGGGTGGCTGGGTGGAGTGGGGGGCTCCAGCCGTGTCTGGCCTTTGCCGGGGCAGCATCAGAGATGGTTCTCCCAAACCCTCCTGTTGGCACTTAATTCTGCACAGGCAGTCACCGTGATTCATGCACCAGGCCATTAATCCAGGAAGAAGCCGCTAAATGGGCAGACGAACAAAAACAGGAGGCCCTTCTGAGAGCTGTAAATTATTTCTCATAACAGCTTTATATACTTGAAAGTGAAGGGTATTCCAGGAGCGCGGTGGAAAGTCCCTGGAACCTCAGGTTCTAACAGGAACCTAGGAAATCTGATTCAACCACAAACACATTGAAGACTTCTTTTGGACCAGGGGCTGGCCTGGCACAGAGATGAATAAAAAGACAGTACTTAATCTCTCAGGAGTTCAGAAACAGAGTGACTCTCAGCACTAGCCTTCTCTCCCCCAACACTGTTATCTAGTCCTAAGACGGAGCCCCTTCATGCCCTCTCTAGCCCTCCTCCTCCTCTGTGCCCCTACTGCTGTTGCTAGGTTCTTTCTTTCTTTCTTTCTTTCTTTCTTTCTTTCTTTCTTTCTTTCTTTCTTTCTTTCTTTCTTTCTTTCTTTCTTTCTCTCTCTCTCTCTCTCTCTCTCTCTCTCTCTCTTTCTTTCTATCTTTCTTTCTAAGATTTTATTTATTTATTTGACAGAGAGAGATAGAGAGCCAGTGAGAGAGGGAACAAAGGCAGGGGGAGTGGGAGAGGAAGAAGCAGGCTCCCGGTGGAGCAGGGAGCCCGATGTGGGGCTCGATCCCAGGACTCCAGGATCATGCCCTGAGCTGAAGGCAGACGCTTAACGACTGAGCCACCCAGGTGCCCCTGTTGCTAGGTTTTCTGAAAGTCTGGACGGATGGCAGCTGTGGTCTCTTCACCTGGTTTCCCTGGCTACCCTCCCATGACCCAGCATCTACAACACCAGCAGGTGAACAATCTGGAAAGGAAAAGCAATCTGATCAGAACGCCCCGTAAAGGGTGCAAACCCAGTGCAAAACCCTTTAAAGATGCTCAGTTGTTTTAAGGATGAAATTCAAACCACTCACCCAGGCCCTTCACCCCTGTGACATGCCCACCCTCTGGCAGTTTCCCAGAATTCTATGCTCTTACTCTTGCTCCCTTATACACCACATGTCTCAGCCCCCAGTCTGGCTAACCAGGCTTTCAAGATTCAGCCCAGGTTCCATGTCCTCCTCCTCCTGCCCCCTGGCTGAGGGGTGCCCCTCTTTGTGCTCCGTATCTGACTTCTTACGTCTCTCTCAGTCGACTTTGATTTTTCTCAGCTAAACCATAGGAACTATATCTGATCGGTCTCTGAGTGCTCAGCACCCTGCCAGGGGCACCGTAAATACTTTCGGAATGTATCTGAAGGAGGGTCTACGCAAGGTCATAATACATTAAGACAAGAATGCCGTAATGCATGTTTCTCTGCATGTGGTCCTTGCCTCATTTCTAACACTGCACTTGGAGAAGTTTTCATGGGCAGTTGAATGCCTCATGGTTCCTAGATGATGTATGGGAGTGCTGAGATCTTAGAAGAGACAGGTTTGTTATCTTTCAGGAAATCAAAACACAAGTCTCCAATATAACTCTGTCTTACAAATGATATGAACATTCATGTTCACAAGGATATCTGCATAGAAAGATCTATAGTTCAGTAGATTGAACATTTTGGTTAAGTAGTTGAGTTTGAAACTTCATGATTTTACTAAACAATCTGCTTTGCTTTTGATTCGGTTTTATTTAGTGGGACTCTATATTGGTTTCTTAGGCCTACCCTAAAAAATTCCTACAAACCTGGTGTCTTGAGACAACAGATATTTCTTCTCTCACAGTTCTGGAAGCCAGAGGCCCAAAACCATGAGTTGGCAAGCTGCGCTCCCCGCCCCCCCCCCCTCCGAAGGCTCTAGGGGAGAATCCTTCCTTGCCTCTTCCAGCCTCTGGTGGCTGCTGGTGTTCCGTGGCCTGTGGCTGCACTCGTGGATCCTGCTCCATCTCAGTCTCCTCTTCTCCCCGTGTCTCTCTTTTTCTGTGTCTTCGAAGGACACTTGTCATTGGGTTTAGGTAATTACCCAGACAATCTGTGATGATCTTGTCTTGTTATACTTAACATGATTAAGTCTGCAAAGACTCTTTGAAATTTTAGGGAATGTGATTATTTTACCCTGATTATAAATAATTATTTTGAAATGCTTGCATATTGTGGGGGGTCTTATTTCCTCAAGTTGGAAGGAGCTCCAACTGAGTGAGCATTCGGTTGTTTTTTTTGTTGTTGTTTCTGTTTTTTGAGCATTCAGTATTAATATCAAATGGGAATGCCACCTACTGGCTGCTATGATTCACAGCTGGCAGAGCTTGGATCGAACACTGAATGCAGAGTGATGTGTGCTTGCACGGATAATAAACCTAATTATATGGTACCTGTTAGCACATTCGAAAACATAAAATGGCTTTTCAAACACGTTGGATATGTTGAGTCCAGTAAGGACACTTGTCAAATTTAGTTTTCTTTTGGGTTTTGAAGCCATGAGCTTGAAGACAGTCCCCTTTATCCCCTTCGAGTTGCTAATATTTCTTGCTTGGAATCCTTGAGCATCAACCCTAGAATTTACAATAAAAAGGGTGTGAAAGTACTACATTTATATTACTATGGTGCTGTGAAATCAGTCCGTTCATCCAGGCCGGGAGATGGCAAGCTATGTCACAGGCCAAATCTTGTCTACTGCCTGACTTTGTAAATAAAGTTTTATTAGAACATAGCTATGCCCATTCACTAATATAATATTTGTGGCTGCTTCTACACTACACTACTGAGTTGAACGATTGGGACAGAGATATGACCCTTAAAACCAAAATTATTTACTATCTGGTCCTTTACAGAAAAAGTTGGTCAACCCCTGATTCCACTCAATCAGTAATATTTAACATTTTGGAACATACATTATGGGTTAGATGCTGTGTGGTTTCATCTAATTTTATTTCATCCTCCTAGTTATGCTAAGAATTGGCTATTATTATTATTAACATTTTATAGGTGACAAAACTGAGGGTTAGAGGACCCGGAAATTGCTCCAGATCACAAAACCGCTAAGTGAGTAGGTGGGGCTTGAATGGATGTCTGTTTGATTACTAAACATGAGTTTTCATTTATCAAACTAAAAGCAAACTTCTTGGTTTCCTAATTACCTAAATTAGCTCAGAGAGTTTTACACACCAAGGACCATAAGGAAAATTGTATATATTAGCATATATTTCTTATTTCTTTTTGAAAAACACAAAATTGCTTTTTAAGCCTTAACGGAACAATATTAAAAAATAAGCTTTAGCTTATTTTATTTAGTTAATATTTGGTTAAACTGAATCATATGCAGAGAGGCAATGAACTTGCCTGTAAAGTGTACCCTTTTCTTTTGGTTATAAACATGATTAAAGGGAGGTCTCTTTCGAAAGCTACACATGGGATGGAACCTTGGACAACGGACTTCATATAATATTATGGTTCTATTGGCAAGACCATCTTTGCAGTGGAGAAAAATGTCTCAAACCATGTTATCTGATGCCCACTTCTAAACTCTCCCCACCTGACTCTCCTCACCCTGATTCCATGTTCAACAATCAACCTACTGGTTATTCAGAGCTGGTACACTGCACAACTGTGTGTGTGTGGGACATTACAGTCCACATGAATGGCAGTCCCTAGGGCTCTGTAGTATAGAGCCTGGGAAGCTGTATGTAGGTGGCTCTGGAAAGAATGGGCAACTCTTGCTGATGCCTATAGTTTTAATGAAAGTTATTTCACTCGTCGTAAAATAAATTAGTGTCCACTCGTATGCATTGCTATCTCTGAACCTTAATTAATGTGAGAGTACTTGTAAGATTAGTCCATGTTTTATGTGCTGACACTGTCAGAGCTCACATCAGTTTTGGATTTGGCAGACCAAGAACCAGTCCCTGGAGAGTGGTAACATTGTCAATAGATGCCACATTATGAGGTCTTTAGGTAAAGAGCCATAAACTTCCTTGGCATTACCATGGTTAAATCACATGTCTTCCCATTTGTGGAAGATATTTTGCTGTGCCGCTCAGAAGTGAGTAGCCCTCAGCTGTTCCAGTGAACTGTATTGGCTGTAGAGGGCTGCCTTGTCCCCTTGTTCCAAGTTGGGGCAGCTTCAAAGGTCAGTCTATCCTCAGAATTCCCTGTAGGTTTGCTGGGGGCTTCTACTAAGACTGTGTCAAAACTCAGCTTCTCCCACTGCCCAATCCTGCTTTCTTCTCTTCCTCCCCCAGAGGCTGGTAAACTTCCTGCCTGTTAATTTCCATCTCAGAGTCTGCTTCCTGGGGACCCTAACCAGCCCCACTCAAGCCCCCAAATCAGAGACCTCCAACCTTAGGGTCTGGCAATCTATGGCAATGACAATGACGAAAGCTCCACTTATTCATCCAACAATTATTTATTGAGCACCAGTGATGAGCCAAGTTCCTTCCAGGCATTAGGAATACAGCAGTGAATAAGAAAAGTATCTGCCTTCCCGGAGAACTTTCTAGTGTGGGGGGTAGACAAAACCAGATAACAATTTAATATGTCTGGAAGAGTTATATACTTGAAGAAAAATAAATCAGGGTGAAAGGTCAGAGTTTTGAGATGAGAGGGGCTCCCATGGGGTGGTCAGGGAGGTGGTCAGGTCACCTTTCTGAGGTGGTGACATGGAGCAGAAACCCAAAGGAAGTCAGTAATGAAGGATCAGGAGAAGAGCATCCCCAGCTGTTAGCTAAAACAAAAAGGCCTGAGGTGGGAAGGAGCATTGGGTTTTTAAGTAATAGTAGGAGGGCCAGAATGTGGAGTGGAGTGAGCAAAGTGGCAGGAGGTGAGGGGTGAGATCAGAGGCCCAGACGGGTGCCTTTTATTTGAACCCAGTGGGAAACATTCAAGGCTGTGAGCTGGAAAGCAACAAGATCTGACTTAGGTTTAAAGAGATCACCCTGACTGCAGTGAGGGGAAGAGTAGAAGCAAGAGACCAGCGAAGAAGCATTGTAATAGTCTAGGAAAGGGATTATGGTACTTAGACCAGTGTGGATGGGTTAAGTAGCTCCATATGGGGATGTATTTTCAAGTTGGAGCCTCCGGACCTGCTGATTATTAAAAACTGAATGTTTGTGTCCCCCACCCCCATCCATATGTCGAAGACCTAACCCCCACTATGATGGAATTAGGAGATGAAGGTTTTGGGAGGTAATTGGGTCAGATGAGGTCATGAGGTTGGAGCCCTCATGAGGGGGTCAGTGCCCTTACAAGAAGAGGAAGAACTTCTCACCACCACTTGAGGACATGGCAAGAAGGGAGCCATCTATCTCTAAGCCAGGAAGAGGATCCTCACCCTAACTGACCCTGCTGGTACCCCATCTTGGATTTCCATCTCCTGGACTGTGGAAAATAGATTTCTGTGCTTTAAGCCACCTAGTCTGCAGTATATTGTTATGGCATCTCAAGGTGACTAAGACACTGGTGCAGTTGATGAAGGGCTGGGGATGGGGACAGAATCAATGTGGCTCATTGGTTTCTTGGCCTGAGCACATGAATCAATGGTGGTGCTATTTACTGAGATGAGCATTCTCCCCATGTACAGACTTCTAGAATTTCCTGTGCACAAGGCAGAGGGCCTGTGTAATAACGTGCCTTCATGGGGGAAGTCCCTCACTGTAAGCCCGAGAAGACTTATGACAAAGAAAGTAGAGAAGAGAGTATTTTAGTTAATACAAACAGGCACTTAAACTGTTTTATGAGAAATATTCCTGGCGGGGAGGGGAAGGGTAAGGGAGGTTGCAGTCAGGGGCATTTTGCTTGTGTTCTTACTAGGAGAGCTGTTATCACAGAGCAGGACAGATGTAGGGATGATAAATAAGCTTTAAACCAGAGCAGTGCTGAATGCAATTAGGCCTCTCTGGTCGGTTCTGCTATCTATTCATTTAATTACAGTTTTCTTCTTTAACTTGATGTAATAAATTTAACTGGTATATTTCATAACATTGAACCGTTCTAGCAGTGCTAAAATAAAATCTATATGGAAATGGTATGCAATCCTTTCAATAGACTACTGGGTCTGATTTGCTAATAATTAATTATTCAGCTAACTTGTTTATTCATATTCAATGTTCTTTCAAAAGTAAGTTAAGGATATTTTATGCCTATTGTCTTTGATTTTCTATTTTATTAAATTTAGCTTTTATCTTTATTCATTACCTTCTCCTACTTTCTTTGTTCTGTTTTGTTCTCTTCCTGTTTCTTTTTTAATATTTATTATTTGTTTATAAGAGAGGAAGTGTGTATTAGAGAGCAGAGGGAGGGGCAGAGAGAGAGGGAGAGAGAGAATCCCAAGCCGACTCCCCACTGAGCACGGAGCCTCACAGCCCTGAGATCATGACCTGAGCCAAAATCAAGAGTTGAACACTTAACCGACTGAGCCACCGAGGAGCCCCTCTTCCTAGTTTCTTAAACTGGCCACCTATTTCATTTGTTTTCAGATTTTTTTTTCAAATAATGAAAGCATTTAAGCACTAACCCAAATTCAAATCGCCATTTGAGTATCATGCTACCTGTATGGGTAGGCTTACATTGAAATATAATGAAATCGTTTCCTTATTGTTTCCTTGTTTTATTTGCTTTGTTTCTAAAACTCAGTTTTAACATTCCCAAATTGCTCAAGGGTTATTTCTTTTTCTCTAGAAGCAATATATTTCAGAATTTATTGAGGTTATCTTTCTGATCAACTATATGACCAATTTTTGTAAATATGCCTTAAATATAAGAGTAGAAGGTATGTAGGAAACAAAACTTCAGTGTCTTGTGGGTTTCCCGTGAAATCTTGTGATTCCCTGTGGAGCAGCCATGACCTGTTGGACTCAGTTAGCTCTTACTGGTGCTCCCATCTTCAGCCAGTCTGCACCATTTTCTTCATTTTGGTATCTCACTCGATCTCGTTCCTTCCACCCCAGCAAGCTTAGTCATGTCTCTACACTGGGAACTGCTATGAATGTACAGGCTGTCTGTCATTTCTGAGGGACTCAGCGTGTCCTCCAAGTCATGACCTTGGGACGTTTGAGGAAACAAGTCTCATATCGAAGATACAAATAATCTGATAAGCAGGTACCAGCATACGAGGTTATCATGTAAGTCCCCTTGTTATATAACCAAACCACATCCTCTCTTCAGAGATGAAGTGAGGGACGAGGCCAGCGGGCTTCTACAGAAGGCAGACCTGGGTTCAGACTGCAGCTTTGCCTCTGACTGGCTGTGCCCTTGGCCCAAGTTTCTTTCCCTCCCTGAGCCTCTCTTTCTTTGTTTGTTTCTTTCTTTGTTTCTTTCTTTTTTAAGATTTTATTTATTTGAAAGAGAGAGAGGACAAGCAGGGGGGAGTGAGAGAGGGAGAAGCAGGCTCCCCGCTGAGCAGGGAACCCGATGTGGGGCTCGATCCCAGGACCCTGGGATCATGACCTGAGCCTCACTTTCTTTACTTGCAAAGGTGGAGTTTCACTCACTCGATGCTTCCCTTACTGAAGCAGTATTATTTGGGCATTCAGATACCTGGTAGTGCCTGGGGATGCAGTGATGGGCACAAACACAGTCCCTTGCAGATAATAATTTCTATTTTATAGCATTGTTGTGTGAATTAAAGGGGGGATAATTCAAATAAAGGGTCTGGTACAGAATATATTGGTATTGTTACTATTAACCTTAAATTGTGTGGGATTCAAATGCCGAATTGGAGCAGCCAGGCTAGGGACTTGGTCTTTTTTGTTAAAGATGTCCAGCTTTAGGAGGAGAACCTGCTGGTTCTTACTCTGCACTGTTCCCTCTGGCCTACAGAAGTCCCACCACCACCTCATTCAGCTCGGTTAACTCTGTATCTGAGCAAATTATTAGCAAAAAGAAGGAAGTGGCCAGAAGGTACCCTCCCACCCATTCCAGATTCCCCTTGGTTAGTGCATTCGAGGGGAGATCTTTCATTCTTTCAAAATTATCGAATATCTTTTGTACATTGGATCATGTACTAAACGCAGAATAAACAAAACGAATGAACTGTGGCCTTTGTCTTTGAGAAGCCAAGAATATTCGAGACCCAAGTTCTAAAAATGCACCAGACCTCAGAGTATCCAAGAGTGTAATAAGGAGGGTGTTCTTCAACGAATGTCCGGGATGGTGTTTGGAAAAACCTAGGTCTTGTAATTTTTACAAATTTAAATGCAACTCAGTGTCACTTTTGGATAGAATTTTCCCTGATGTCTTAACCATCTGCTCAACAGCTTTCTGCCTCCCTTTCCATTCACTTTTATTTCAGCTGGACAGCTCCTAACATCCTGAGAAGGAAATGTTTCTGAGCTATAAAGAACTTGGAGTGTGTTTTTCAAAAGTACATTTTTCAACATGTAAGGAATTTCAAGAAATGTACCATTTGCCTAAGGGCAGATGATTTAAAAGGTCTCTCTTGTGATGGCTTCAAATAAGTTAGTGATTGGAAAGCTGATGCCTGAGTATATGGCATTATTATTCTGCACTGATGCTTCAGAGGAGGGAACTAGTTAGGGGAATATTTTCCTCCCGAACATTTATCCCTGCTGAAATAAGTCAAAATACCCAATGTTCTTTGTATTCAGAGGTGACACGGGTACCAGCATGCCTGTCAGTTGCTGTCAATCCCAGGCTTCTGGAAGCAATGTCACGGTGCTTTAACTTGCTTTTCAGTTTGCTCAGCATGTCTTTGAAGCATCGCTTCTCTTCGTCTCTTCCACAGCTCACTGTTCAGCCAAATTGCACTATTTCAGCAGGAACTTGACTAAATACTTAAAAGCTAGTGGGCAAGCCTCCTCCTTGTTGAGGATTTAAGCCTGTGGTTTTTCAAACAGTGATCCACAGACAGGCAGGCAGCAGCCACATGGCCTGGGGTGCTGGTTACATTACAGACTCCTGGACCTCATCCTCAGACCAAGGACTTCTGAAGTTCCAAACGGGAGATCAGATAACCTGTGTTTTTAAACAAATGCCCCGGTGATGCAGGGATGGTTAAGATCAATGAGTTGAGGGCTTTTGCAATCACCAGCTCCGTTTTGGTTGAGGCCTGTGTCTTTTTTTTTTTTTTTTTGAGGCTTGTGTCTTTCTTTACACACAGGGACGTCAACAATCAGCAGAAGCCTATTCCCAGAAATACACCTGAAGGGCAAGTCTGCTCATAGGATTCAAATCTTCCTGTAAAACTATCCTTTAAATACATTATGACTTATATTTTGAAAATATCCCACATGCAATCAAGTATACCTTTCTAAATGGCTAGACAGCAAACAAATCAAGTTCAAAACATTAACGTACTCTGAAGGAAGAGGAACTTGAATAGTGGGAGTAGAATTACAATTTGCACAAGCAGGGAAGAAGCCCTCTTGGCTGATAACACAGGCAAGAGCTCTTTGGGGCATTTGCTAAGAAAATTAAATGTGTAACACCTTCCAAGGCAGGTATACCCCTGGCCCTGCTTGGGGGAGGTTACCCTCCTCCCTCTGGCTGCCTAGATGTGGTCCCACTGGCTTAGAACCCCATTTCCATCGATATTGTTTCTACAAGCACAGACAGCATTTCTGCATATTTTTTTAACTTTTGCTTTTGACATTGTAAATTTGTAGGAAACTGCACAAAAACAAGTATATGGGGAGATTCCATATACCCAGTCCTCAGTCTCTCCAAAGATAATATCTTGTACAACTATAGCAAAATAGCAAAGCCAGGAAAATGATGTTGGCCATCGGTACAAGCCACAGAGCTTATTTGGATTTCACCAGCTTCACCTCTATGATTTCCCCCAATTATTTTTTAATTGCATTTTAATAGCCTTGAGGCAGGCAGCTTCCAACCATGCTGAACTTCCTGCCTGGACTGTCCAAGTTGTCTCTCAAGATCCCAATGTTTTTTGTTAGTGCCCTGGTTACAAAGTGACATAAGTGTTCAGTGGTCTGACTATAATTCTAATATTCCTAAAAACATTATTTTGAATGGACAATTTTTCCAAGTGTGTGTTTTTCAGCAATGGCTATTCCATGTCAAGCAAAAATATCTGTATCATGGCTCCAACACAGTAGTTTATTTCTTTTACTAACAGTAGAGTGCAAGGAAGATGTTCTGTCTGGCAATTAAAGTCACCCAGACTCTTTTCATCTTGTCACTCTGCCACTTTGATGGTTAATTTTATGTGTCAGGTGGACTGGGCTGGGGTACCCAGATATTTAGTAAAACATTATTTCTGAGTGTGTCTGTGAGGGTGTTCCTGGGTGAGGTTAACATTTGAATGAGTAGACTGGGTAAAGCAGATTGCCCTCCCCAGGTGGGGAGGCCTTATCCCATCTGTCACAGGCCTGAATAAAGTAAAAGGGCTGAGTAAGAAAGAATTCTTTCTGCCCGACTGTCTTTGAGCTGGAACATGGGTCTTCTCCGTCTTTGGGCTCAGACATGGACTGGAGCCACACCATCAGCTCCCTGGTCCGTAGGTCTTTGGACCTGGGCTACACCGCACCACTGGCTTGCCACGTCTCTAGCTTGCCAACTGCAGACCTTGGACTTCTCACCATAATCATGAGCCAATTCCTTATAGTAAATCTCTTTCTCTCTCTATATCCTCTGAGTTCTGTTTCTCTGGAGAACCCCACCTAATGCAGTCACCCTCTAGGGCCATGATTGTATTGTCAACTCTCTAGTGGCTGGGGATAGAGGGAATGGAGGACACAGCTGCTGCTTCTGGCGTGGACTAGGAAATGGCACATTTCATGTTCACTTATGTTCCATTGGCTAGAACTCAGTCATGTGGCCACACCCGACTGCAACAGGGGCTGAGAAAAGTTGTCTAGATGAAAGGCTCTCTCTCTTTAACTTCTAAAAAGGGAAGTTTTCTTAAGAGGAAGAGAGGAGAGAGGGAATGGCTTTGGAGTAGGCAAAACTTAGTGTCTGAAATAAGAATGAGTGCCTAGACATGACTACAAATTTTCATCGTAGACTCATTTATAAGAGTGAAAATGTTTTAACAACCTAAACAAGTCATAATAGAAGACTGGTTAAGTACATTATAATGTAGTCACACAACAGGAAAAAAATGCGATGTTAAAAATGGTATTTTAGAAGAATACATGGCTTTGAAGTACATTGAAATCATTTATAATGCATTGTTAAATGTCAAAAGCAGGGAACAAAACATGTATATGACATGTTCCCTTTTTTGGAAAACAACAACAACAGCAAAACCAGTAAATATGTGCTGGATGAACATATGCCACGATTTTAACAAGTGGTTATCCCTCTGTGGGCAATTACAGCTGATTCTTGTTTTTGTCTCTTTTTTAATCTGTATTTTCTAATTTTTTTGCAATATAACAAAAATGTGTCATACTTGAAATAATAATTATGTTGTTTTTTAAGAAGGGGAATTAGTATAGGTGACCATAAAGCAAGGATAAAAGGGACAAGGTCACAGAAGTCAACTGGTGATCTGGGTTTGAATTTTTGCTCTACCACTTACCAGTTTGTGACCTTGGATGAGTAATCTACCTTTCTACATCTCGATTTCGTCCATTAAATGAGAACTCTGGTGATGAAAATACTGCCCTCCCTGGCTTCCTGTGATGCTTAAATAAACTATTGTTCTCGTAGTTCAGTACTTGGCACACAGTAAGTTCTTGCAAACCTTCACCACTGTTATCATGACTATTATTAGTAGTAATGGTGTAGTGTCTTGGGGCAACTTAAGGTCATGGGGTAACATGGTGGTGTTTGAATGTTCTCTCCACTCTGGAGCCAAGTGCCAATCTTCATAGAGAAATCCCTGCTTCTCCCACATCAACATTACTCTAGTTTCATCTCAGTTTCAGCACTCTTCTTGTTCGTAGACTTTCAAAGAGGTTCTGTATTATTACCATCTAACCTAAACTCTGATCTCATTTTAAAAAATCATGAATTACAACCTTCATTATTTCATCTTAATAGAAGATCATACCATCAATCAGTCATCATTAAAGATTACTTCTAAAGAACTGGGGTTTTAAGCAGGTGCATTGACCACATTTTACAGAACACATCTCTCTCACTACCAGCACACACATACATATCACCATTCCCAGTGTTTCCTTTTACATAGGGGTCACTCTCCTGGTTTTCTCCAGTCCCTCGCTCGCTCCTCTCCCTTCCCCCCAACCAGGCTTTTCTTCTTCCTTCTCTTTGGGGAGACTGCCTTGGGCTGGCACTGGTTGTGGATAAATCCGGCCAATTCTGGGTGCTGTATAAGAAGCCCATTTGACAATGTCTCTGACACAGACTTTATCAGTAATAAAAATGATATTTTGGCCTCTGTCTTATCAATTGTCTTATTTCTTAACTGGTTCAAAACCTGGATGGAGAAAGCAGTTTTATTTATAGGGCCGTACTCAAAGTTCCCAAGAAACACACACACACACACACACACACACACACACACACACAAACACACACACGAGTTTCTTGATAATACAACTTATTAATAATAAAGGTGGTTTTTTGTTTGTCTTCATTTTTTACTAAAGCTATGGTAGGAAGCAGGTAGGGAAGAGGGCATACTGAACTATCTAAAGAAGTAAAACAATCTGACTAGAATAGGAAAGATTAGGTGAGTGCCCAATGTAGATTCAGTTTGCATTTTTAGGACAGGATAGTTGCTTCTCTACTTTAACAGTGCCAAAGAATCACTTGGGGATGTTGCTGAAATTCCAATTCTGATTCAACCAGTCTGGGGTGGAGCCCAAATTCCATATTTCCAGTAAGCTCCAGGTGACACTGGTGCTTCTGGCCTGTAGACAACACTTGAGCAGCAAGGGTGTAGGATTTTATGAATTTCTACCTTCCACACCCAGTAATCACTTATCAACTTACTTATTTTGAAGCTTATTTACATTAATAATTATTCTGTGTAATCTAGTATTTATGATGGGCCTCCAATTTTCCAAGTGCACTTCCATCTGGATAGCATATCTTATCTCTCACCTGCCCCTACCTTTTAATGGTTCCACATTATCAGCAAGATTTTGCCGCATTAACAAAGCACTCCAAAATGCAGTGGCTTAAAACCACCATTTATTTTGCACAGTCTTGTAGGTTATAATTTGGGTTGGGCCCAGCTGGGGATTCTTTTGCTGGTCTTCACTGGGTTGAGGCTTGCATCTAGGGCCAGCTGCAAGCACTAGGTCGCTGTCCCCCCAGCAGTGCTGACTGCTGCCCGGGGCAATGCAGAGGAACTGGACCACATGTTTGTCCTCATCATCCAACTGGATAGAGCAGGCTTGTTTGTGTGGTGGCAGAAAGATTCCACATGCAGCATCAGGAAAAGTCCAAATGTGCAAGCCCTTTTCATACCTCTTTCTGAATCACATTTGTTACCATCCCCCTACTGGTCAAAGCAAAGTGCATGACCAGTTTCAGCATCAGTATGACGGTTACCTAAGGGTGTGAAGGCTGGGAGGCAGAGGCATTTGTGGCTGCTTTTGCAATCCAACTATTCAGTTCAAACTGGCCTTCAAGGCCTTCTCCAGAAAGGCCTACCAGGCTTGTTTTTTTCTCTATGTTATTGCTCTTTCTTTTCCCTTCTCCTGGAGCACTCTTTCTGTTTTTGGACAGAGCCTTAATCCACTTTCAAATGCTACTTCCCACTTAAGCATGATGTCTACATTGAATGGAGGTCTTCAACCATATAGCACATTGCATTCAGACTATTGTAGTTACCTGTATACAGATGGCATCCTCCCCTACTAGATGAGATATTTCTAAAGGGTTTCTGATTTGGTTTGCTCATGTTTGTATTCCTGCAACATTCAGCAAATAATATCAATTGCTACAGTTTATTGAGTGCTACTATTTATTGAGTGTGGTTACTTTGTAGATCTGTCATCTCATACAAAGGAGGTATTCACATTGGCTCCTTTTTACAGATTAGGAAAGTGAAACAGAGAAGTAAAATAATTTGTTCAAGAGCACAGAGCCAGGAAGCTGTGGAGTCAGGATTTGAACCCATATCTCTTAAAGCCAAGAGCTTGGTCTTTTCAATTAGTCTCCTAATTGAATTAAAATACATGGTTTTGAATAAGCCACATGCAGATAATCAAGAACTGACCAAAGAGTGTATGTTTGTCTTCTTGGGAATGCAAGTCAGGCTTTGAGGACAGAAGATGGTCTCAGAGTTAATGGGCTTTCATAGAGTCAAGCTCAGATTCTGACTCAGGTCTATAGGTTCACAAATTGTCTTCAGTTCTCTGAGAAATGGTTCTCAGGCTTTGTAGAACTGAAGCATTGATAAGATGATTTCAGACTCACAAGGCTTGAAATAAGTCTAGAACGCTAACTTATTTGTGTTTGGGGGAGATAGAGAAGTGATAACCACACCAGCAAGGAGTCAGATGGTCAGCACGATATCAATAGGGAAACTAAGATGAGAAAGTTACAGAATGTGTTTATTTCCTGTCTCTTCCCAAAAACAATTTGAGCCCGTTGCAAAGGGAGTGGCTATTTTTAAGTAATACAGTCACCAGTGAGGCATGATGAGTCATTCTTGATGAAAGGGCTGAATCTGCCAAGCTAATGGAAAGACTCATATTGAGTCATCAATGTTCCATCTTTCTTGGGCAGTACTGGACAAATTCTTTTCTCTCAATGTCTCCATTTTCAACATTCCATAAGAAAGTCAGTATTGATTGGGGTTCACTTTCTTGGCTTGGGATTGTGAAGCCGGCTGTATTCTGATACACTCTGACTCCGATAGTCCTTTCCCAGCATTATAATTGCAGTTTGGGCAGCTGTCATAGGGGATGACAATGCCTTAAGCTTAGTTACTTAGGGATAGGGCATATTGTCATTCTTTCTGTAGGTGTGAATAACACAGGAAAAATAATTGTTAATTTTTGGTGAAGCGAATGATGCTTTAAACTTGTTATTCACTTGTAAAAAATGTGGTACATAAGTGAAATTTTGAAGTAAAAAATGCAAATGCCTAGAGTGGCAGTTTGGATGGAGTGCAGGAAGCAGGCATGACTCTATAGATATTTGAACTATGAAGGGACTTAGCGTAGGGAATAAGATGTTTGCAAAATCATTAGCTGGTCTAGAGATGTGGGCGCTAGACGGTTCTAGAACTGACTCCCAGAATATTGCACTGACCCACCATGACAGCTACCACCTCCAACACCATGATGCCAGGAAACCATTCCTGAGACTGTTCTTGCATCAGGAAGCCACACTGTCTCTGGACACCCAGAGAACAGACCCTAAAAGGCCAAAAACCCCTCACGTGTCCGCTGCCTTTCTTGCCAATGACAACACAGTTGAAAGAAGCAAGAAAATGCCCTCCACCTTCCAAGTCTGATGCAAGTACATCTAATGGTTACACTTAATTTGCTTCTAGAATGCTCTTCGGGAAGGAGTTTGGAGAATCACTTTGTACTTATCCAGACTTGGGTAAGGTCCTCGAGAAGGAAGCTGAGCGAGCCAGTCTATACTCGGGGGTTCAGTGGCTCCCTTGCTACCATGGCCATGACTAGCTGTGACAGCAGAGATCATGGCCTCATATTCACTGAGTGCACCTCCAGGCCACGTGCTGTGCTGAGCCCCTGCCATCCCTCATAGTCTTCCCCTCACTATTACAATGCCCCTTTTGCAGAGACGCAAGCTGGGGCCTAGAGAAATCAGGTAATTTGCACAAACTTGGAGGAAGAAAAAGAGCCAGTTGTGGACTCCATCTGCCCGATTCCAGAGCCACCGTCCCCAACACTGCTTGACCACTCGCCTTTATCCCGGCTCTACCTCCCGCCCTCTCTCTATGTCAAAGGCCTAGGAAACTCGTCTTCACTCTCTTTCAAGTGTCAGCAAGCCCCAGGCTCTGGGCCAGTTCACAGCCCCTGACAAGTTTCCTGCAGCTTTTCTCTTGCTCCTGCTTTTACAGGGGATTATATCCATCTCTGCAGTGTGAGTGCTGAGAGCCAGCTTTCTCTACCTACCTCTCCACCCTCTGGAGAGAGAACTGCTTTACTCATCCCAGGGAAGGTCTTAAATTACCTTCTGCTACATCCACATCAACTTTTATTTCATTTCTCTCCATCTGAAATAGAGAAGATGAAGGCGAGACCGAGCTTTCTGAATTCTGAGTCTCAGCAAAATGTAATTACTACTCCCCCCCAGCCCCAATCACAGGAGACTTCTCTGAGTAACTAGGTTGCTCAGTAACGGCTCTTCCCCCACGTCCTCCTTCCAAGTGCTCTTTGAAGCTTGGCGTTGGCGTGGAAGTTATTTTGCTTTGAATTGCTTATGAGGCCTCGTTAATGAGGTTGGTGACAGCCAGATCCTGCCATGCTTCTCAACATACTTGTCATTTCCCCCAAACATTCTGGAACACATGTGAATGGGATGACAAAATGGCATGGTCATTATTTGTGATTTGCATCTGCCAATGGAAAAGATCTCCTCCACAATTCAGAATGCCCTCATGATCTGAGATGTCACTGCTTTGTTCTCTGGTGTCTGCCTTCTGTCCTCTCTCCTCACCTGGGTTCATTCAGCAACCACCAAATGATAAGCAACCTTTGGAACCCATTCTCATCACTTCTCCATTCAAAAACGTTTGTGAATGCTTCCTATGTGCCCGGCACTGTGCTAAGTGCCAGGAAGAGCAGGTGAATAAATAGGGTTCTTGTCTTCCAGAAGCTTCCATTCCAGTCACTACATAAGCAATCAATTCATCAAAGAATTTTAAGGGAATATATATAGCGTTAACTTCAAATTCGGTTCCTGCTTAGATAAGACGTTCAGGGAAGGCTTCCCAGATGAGGCGACATTTATACTGACAGGGAGCCAGAAGCCAACCATGCAAAATGGAGAGGGCAAGATCATTGAAGGCAGCAGGCAGAGCATGTGGATAGGTGCTGAGGTGGGAAAAGAGACAGGTGTGTTTCAGGTCAGTGAGGTGGGAGCTCACCATTTGAGGGAGGATATTGCTCAGGGCTAGTGGGGGGCCAGACCTTGCAGGGCCTTCCAGGTCAAGATTGGGAGTCTGGATTGCGTGCTCAGTGTGATGGGGAAATTTTAAATGGGAAGCACGTACTTTGATATATAGTTAAAATATCCTTCTTGCTGCTGAGTGGGGACTGGAATGGGATAAGGTGTGATAAGCCAAAGTGGAGGCAGAGAAGCCGCAGCGTTTGTCCAAGGGGAGATGGCAGAGGCCTGGTCTAGGTGGTGGGGTGGGAGGTGGGGAGATGGGGGTGGGGTGAGGCGTGATGACATTGCTGACGGGTGAGGTGTGAGTGGTGCTGGAGCAGAGGAATCTATGATGCCTTCCGCACTTCCAGCATCAAGGAATCCCAGCACCACTACGGTGGGGTGCTCTTCTGTTCCTGGGGTTTAATGGGCTTTGTGACTCAGCACACGTCTTGGCAACTTGTCCTCTCTCCCCTTCTGGTTCTGATCTTGTTATCCCATCCACATCCCCCTGGACAGAACCCTGACACTACATACCAACAGCGTGGGGGAGTGGGAGAGAGCACAGTCTCTGGAGTCAGAAGCCTGGTCACAATGCTGGCTGTTTTGCTTGACCAGTGGGGCCATCCTGCCTGGCTTTTCTGACTCTCAGCTTCTTCAGTCGGAAAATGGAGTGAGGATACTCATACCCGCACTGTAGTGTTGCTGGGAGAATTGGATGAGCCATTGCAGGTAAAGTTGGAGCAGCATGTGGTACTTGGGCTGGGTATGAATGCTTATTAGTGTAAATCAGAGGACCAGGCACTTTTGAGCTGCCTTTATTTCACCCTGTGACCACCCCAACTGCAGGGATAGGTGCTGCAAGGCTTCCCCCAAATAGACCCAAATCTATAGTGGATTAACAAGAAAAGACTATTTTACTAAGTGCTTCAAAGGAAATAGAGGATGGGGATTTCCTCTAGAAAATGTCCCCTCTAGATTCTCCTCTAGAGAGGAATTCCTCTAGGCTTCCTCTAGAATGTGCAGCATTTCACCAAATCCCCCATTGAAAATCTGGCCCCGTCTTTCCCTCTCTGGCCCCTCACTGCCCTTCATCCTCCCCCCACACTGCCTTCTTGCAATTCCCCTGGCCTTTGGACCTGGACCCTCCTCACTGCACCTGTAGCTTTTTTTCCCAGAAACCACTATTGGTTTTGCTAATCTCTTCTTTGTTTTCTATTTCCCTAATTTCTGGTCTTTCTTATTTCTTTCCTTCCATATTCTTTGGGTTTATCTTCTGTTCTCCGACTAGATTTTGAGATAAAATCTTAGCTCAGAAAGTTTTAAGCCTTTTTTTTTCTTTTCTACTATATACTTTCCCCTCTATTTTCCCCACTCCCCTACTGTATACTCTTAAAGTTTTCTCCTAAGTATGGTTTTAGTTATTTCCTGTAAGTCTTGATATGTGGTGTTTTTATTACCATTCAGTTCAAAATTCTTTTTAGTTTCTACTATAATATTTTCTTCGATGGATGGATTATGCTTAATTTCTAAATAAGCCTTGTTTTTGTTATTGATTCTTAGCTTAGTTGCATTGTCAGAGTGTGCTTTGCATGATTTCACAGTTTTGAAATTTGTTGTGACTTGTATAACCCAGGATATAGTCAATTCTGGTAAATGTTTCATGTGAGCTTGAAAAGAATGTGTACTTTCCAGTTTGGTATAGTATTCTATGAATGTACATTAGGTCAAGTTACTAAAACATGGTGTTTCTGTATCTTTACTAATTTGGGGGTCAAATTGTACTATTAATTCAATATCCCAGTATGACTATAAATTTGTCTATTTTTCCTTTTGTCAGTTTTCACTTTATATATTTTGAAACTATGTTATTATGTATATACAGATATAGAAATATTCTATCTTCTGGGTGAATTGAATCTTTTATCTTTATGAAGTATTCCTCTCTATGCTTAATACTACCATTTGTCTTAAAGTTTACTTTTAAAGTCTAATATTAGTAATCTATGGTGGCTTTCTTTTTAGTATTTGCAAGTTACATCTTTTCCCTTTCTTTTTCTTACAACTTTTAATTTTTTCATAGTTTTTGGTTTTAGATGTGTTCTCGGTAAAGAGAATGTAATTGCTTTTGTTGTTAAAAATCAAGTCTAATAATCATCTTCTAAAAGGAATATTTAGCTCATTTATATTTAATACTGGTTTCTATTTGTCCTACTCATTTCTTTTTCTCTCTTACCTGCCTTATTTTGAACTGATCATTTTTTATTATTTTTCTTTTTCCTGTATTCATTTGGAAATTACATAATCTTTTACTATTTCTTTATTGGTTACCCTAGGTATTACAAAATAAATTCTATATTTGCAAACATCTATTGTCAATTAGTACTTTTACTCTCTTTTGAGACAATACATACCTTTGGAACAGAATTTCCCAAATTTTAATGTGAATATAAATCACAGAGGACCCTGTTAAAATAGGAATTTCCCAAATTTTAATGTGAATATAAATCACAGAGGACCCTGTTAAAATGGGAATTTTTGTTTAGCAAGTCTGGGGAAGGCCCAAGATTCTCTTTTCTAATAACTTCCATAGATCACTCTAGGAGTACAAAGCCGTAGAACACTTCAACTCGATTTACGAAGCCCCTCCCTAATTAAATGTTAATTAAGTGCTTTGATTCTGTACACATACAAACCCCTCAACACATTACTGTAGGGTTTTTTTTTTTTTAAGATTTTATTTATTTATTTATTTCACAGAGAGAGAGAGAGAGAGAGAAAGCATAAGCAGGGGGAGCAGCAGGCAGAGGGAGAGGGAGAAGCAGGCTCTCCACTAAGCAGGGAGCCTGATGCGGGGTTTGAGCCCAGGACCCTTGGATCATGGTCCAAGCCAAGCCGAAGGCAGACTCCTCAACAACTGAGCCACCCGCGTGCCCCACTGTAGGGTTGTTGTGTTTTTTTTTTTTATAGATAATATTAACCCACATCCACTCACAATTAACTTGCCATTTTTGTTGCTTTTTACCCCTTTTTGCATTTGATATTCCATCTGAAACCATTTTTCTGTTGCCTTAAGGACACCCTTTAGGTTTTCCTTTCATGGTGTTCTGTTGGTGAAAATTCTGTTTTTATCTGAACATGTCCCCTTAATTTTTAAAAAATAAGCTTTTTATTTTGGAATACTTTTAGAATTACAGAGATAAAACAGAAGGTTCTCAAATATTCTTCACCCAGTTTCCCCTAATGTTAATTTTATCTTACCATAACACATTTGCCAAAACTAAGAAGCCAACTTGACACATACTCTTGACCACACTTCATCCTTTATTTGGATTTCTCTAGTTTTCTCATTAGTGTCTTCTTTCTGCTTCAGAATCCAATCTAGGATACCATAAGTGATTAAGTCATTTGAATACCACATACACCTGATATGAGAAGGGCACTGCACTTCCTGGTGTTCTCTAAAACGAATAACCCTATTCTAACCATGAGAAAATATCCAACTCCAGTTGTGGAACATTCTAGAAAATACCTGACCAGTGTTCCTCAAAACTGTCCCAGTCACAGAAAACAAGAAGAATCTGAGAAATTATAATAGACTAAAGGAAACGAAGGAGACAGGATAACTGAATGCAATATGCTTTCCTGGATTGGCATATTGAAAAAGGCAAAGCCAAGATCAACAGGAAAGCAACTAACTTTAGGTAGAATTATGCCAAGAAGATATTTGGGTTAGGTACTAGTGGGAAGCAAGGGACAAAGATGTTATTGATCGCCCTAATGTCTTGAAAAAATTGATAATCCTTACCTGTTTGGTTTCTTTACTGGCTAGAGTGGAGTGTTACAAAGGGCTAGTGTAGGGTCTGAGAAGACCTTTGGATATAAGACCTTCAAAGATTTTATTTAGGGGAGGGGAAGAGGGAGAGGGAGAGAGAGAATCTCAAGCAGACTCCGCACTGAGTGCGGAGACTAGACACAGGCTCGATCTCATGACCCTGAGATCATGACCCTGAGATCATGACCCTGAGATCGTGACCTGTGCCAAAATCAAGTCAGACGCTTAACCAACTGAGCCAATCAGGTGCCCCTGGATATAAGACCTTCAACTACAACTTTGAACACTTCCTTTGCTTCTGGCTTCAAGGGATATTGGAGATTTGGGGTAGCAGTTTGGTAGGATCTATCTAATTTCTGGGTTCTGCTCCAATTATTTTTTCTGCATCTGGAGACTTTGAAGGTCATAGGATGTCAGGTATGATGACAAGACCTTTATCTGGGAAGGCAAAGATATATATATAACAGACACAACTTAATTATGAATAGGAGTCCTCTGGAACAATAGATCCTTCATTAAGCATTTGATATTATAATTCCATTTGCAGAGTAAGTCTCTCCTTATTAAATTTGCAGGGGTGCTATCACAGAGCAGAAAGTAATGTTTTTCAATCAAGGGTGCAAGTGCTACAGTTAAGGTCTGGCAGGTAGGAAAAAATCTGTGGGCTGTTTGAAAGATCTTTCACTTGTGTATATGTTTACTCTGAGGAAGAGGTTGAGCAAGATGAAGGGTTTAACGTATGTAGTAAGAGTAGCACCCCTATCTACCGGGAATTGATTAGGCTGACCATCTATATTTATTCATTTGAGTGTTTAAGGGTAAGTCAGGACATTGGGAACTGTTTCCTTCTTCAGAGTACCCTCTTTGATCAGAATTGAGGGTTTTTCTTTGTACCTGGTTTTTCTTTTATAAGGGGGACATTCTTTTTGGCAGTGTCCCTTCTGTTGACAATATCTACAATGTCCTTGTAAAAAATGTTTGCTTGGGAGTTGTGTTTCCTAGCTGTTTGATCTGCAAGACCATAGTTTATTTTAGATTCTGTCTCATTTTTATTCTAAACCCTTCTCTTTTTTCAAATTTTTATTTAAAGCCTACTTAGTTAACATAATATTGGTTTCAGGAGTAGAATTTAGTGATTCATCACTTACATAAAACACCCAGTGCTCATCACAATCAGTGCCCTCCTTAATACGCATCACCCATTTCTTCTAAACTCTTCTTAAAATGTTCCAGCAAGTGTTCAGGCAAAGGTGCTATTTCCTATTCTATTTTTGAATCAGGCTTCAACTTCAGGTTTAACTCCATTGACAGATTGCGATGAAAGGGCTGTTTTTACACTGACACCTTTGTGAACTCCTGAATGTTGTCAGAGGGATTTTCTAGTCTAGCACAAAAATCTCTTACATTTTTTACCATTTTTCTGTTTTCATGATTAAATTATGGTCCAATCAATTTTTATTGGAAATGTTTAGGGATACTACTGGTAAGAGGTTTTGCCCTACTTTTCAAGCCCTTTTTTTTTTTTTTTTTTTTGACCTTAGCTTCATTTTGGAAAAAGAGATCCTGTAGATCCCTTTCTGGGTCAATCCAATCAGCTTTTGCTATTCAAGATTTAGCATCTGCGCACTTGACCAATGTGTGTAGAAGCTGATATAGGTTAGGTAACCCTGAATCATATGCACCCGGAAGAACTGTAAATTCTCTAGGAATAGTTGCTGGTCTTGTTGGGGGTCTTGTAGGGAGGTCCTTAACTATAGCTCTTAATTCATTTTGGGTCCAAAATTTAAATCCTACAGTTGCCTGCATACCTGGCTCGTAAGAGAGATAGATCTTTAGAGGCTACTGACATTATATGGTGTTAGGAGGTTGTTGGGAAAACACAGAGGGTCTGTTCAAGAGGAAGAGACAGATGTAGTTGACACAAGTGAGGAAAGACAGAAATGAGAAAGATAAAAAGGAAGAGGGATATTGGATACAGGGAGGCAAGTGGAGGACAAGGAGAGGGAGGATTTACTAGGAAATGAGTTTAGTTTCTTGTTGCTTAGGTTTGTTAGATTCCTTGCCAAAGAATCTTTTAATGAAATAATTTTTGAACCAGAATTTCTTTTAGAGGCTTCTGTATACCAATTAAAAACTGCTGCCCATTGACCTAAGAAATCCTAATTCCCCTTCTTTTCTATTAAATACAACATTTATTCAAGTCAAATGTTCCGCAGAGTGGCCACTTGAAGGCATATGTCCTCACAGCTGAAGTTTTGCCATTTAGAGAGACAGCCACCAGAACTGGGAATGTAATGACAACAGATATAAGAAGCAGCAGTTTTTCCTGGAGGACGAGAGGATTTGGGTTTAGACAACCCCAGGAGAGCCGGTAAGGGTTGGTTGAAAGTGATGTTTATGTTTTTTTGTGTGTCAGGCCCCCCCACCTGAGGTTTGGCCCCCTCCAAACACTGACCCCCTGGCAGGTAGAAAATTAGAGTGAGCCCTCTCTCTAAATTAAAGGCAAATTCTCAGGACAAAAAAAAATCAGGGTGGAAGGAATGCCTTACCCAGTTTTATTGGTGACCCACGGTGAAGTTTGTCCAAATGGATGCCCATCTGGTGAGAACTGCAAACTCATTGGTCTGTGAGGCTGGCTTGAACAACAGGCTTATAGGGCGGATGGCTCTGCTCTACCCTTTGATTCTCCTTCTTATGACAAATAATACTTTCAAACAACACAATACAAAATAAAAGTACAAAGGAGAGCCAAAAAAAGGAATAAAAGGAATAGCCTGATTCCACCAAGGATAGCATATATAGAATAAATAACCAAGGAACTCAATGCAAAGATAGCAGAGTTCAGACCCAGCACTGATGATGTTGGCATGGACTTGACAAGCTACACGCAGCAAGGCACAGGGATCTTCTGTGGGACTCACATCTGGTCAAAGGCTGGGTGATGTCCATGGTGATGGACAGTGCAGACCATGTCTCAGTGGAGTCTCCAGGAAAACTGTGGCAAGAAACAAGGACCACCCAAATAATAAACAGAGCCTATTCATTCAGAGCTGGCTAGAGCAAGGGAATTAGTCACCATCACTTGCATTTGGCAGACTTAAGGGCAGTGGAAAAGCTTTAAGGTGAAAAAATGGAAAGGGTTCAGGTATGCTGTGATTGGAGGTTGTTGGCAAGGGGAAGATGGAGGTAGGCTAACTAGAAAAGAGTACCTTAGATCATTCGTTTAGGGAGAGCGTATTTGGCTTTCTCTGCTTGGTCCTGAGTTGGAAGCGAGTGAAAAAGATGGAAGCTGGGAGGCATTGACTGAGTCCTAACTGTTCTGGCAAGACTGCTGCAGGGGTTTTGGTTTGGGATTCTTATCCTATCAGACAGAGTCTAGTCCTTGTCCAGTCTATCAAGGTGAAGATGGCAGTGAGCAATTACATCTCATTTAATCATCATGACGGTCTCCTCCCTGTCTCTGTTTTACAAGTGAGGAAAGCAAAGCCCAGAGAATATGAGTCATGTATCCAAAGTCAGACAACTAGTGACACAAAAAAAATTCAGACCCATGAATGCTGAATCTATTTTTAACTATATTACGTCTTTTAAAGGCAATGAAATTATTTTGATGTTGCCCTATTAAAAATATTAGTTGCTCAGTAAGTACTCATTGGGTGAGAGAATGAAGGAAAATAATTTCAGAACACTTCTTTTGCGATTGTCTCCAGAGCCTGTTTTTTTTTTTTAAAATAACTTCTATGAAGGCAGAGCCTGATGATGGATTTAATTTCTAGAAACACATTTTTCCAAATTAAGACCAGTAAATAAGGTGAGAGAAACCACTGGCTCAGAAACCTAGTTTGTCCACTCAGTAATGAGATGGATCTTGTGATTTTTGCACATTTGCCTGTGATCAACAACTCAGCTTTGGAGGTTTTCCCAAAGTATAAGTTGCAAGAATAGTTGCATTTTGGGAGTAAGAACTCAACTCTTCAAAAGTTTAAAGGCTGCTGCTTACTTAAGAAAAGCTAAATTCTCATTATTTTTGTGGTTTATCTTTCTGGGTAATTTTATCAAGTTCTCAAATGGTCTATCATTCAATAAGTAGTTGTCGAATATCTATTATGTGTTTAGTTCTGTGCTTTGAACACAGATATCAAATATTGCTGTTGTCAAACAGGGACTCACAGTCTAGTTGAGGAAAACAGGAAATTAACAACTGGGATACAGTTTGACAAGTGCCAGGCTGACAAATGGTGGGTATCGATACCGTGGGAACATGTAGTAGGAACAACGGTGAATTGGTAGTTGCTAAACAACTAATTCCTGGGGAGTGGCAGGGAGGTCAGAGCCTGATTTGCAGCATTTGTTGATTTCCATGGTATATATACTCCCACCATGGCCAATTTCAAACTCCCAACATGATGCCACTAAAAAGGGAGTTGGAAAGACGTGTGCAGCAGTACACAATTATGCCGTATTTCCACTTCCAGATACAAGAGATGTAAATAATCCCCAAAGTGCAGATAACAGTAAAATGTAGAAAAAATAAGTAGGAAGTGATACGTTTGTGTATTTACCACGTTTGCTTTTCATATAACTTTATTGTAAACTTACATAATCCATTGTTAAAAAGCAGCTGTATTTAAAAACCAGCTCACAAAATTACTGAACATTTAATAATCAGCTCTTGCAAAGCAAGTATGAACCAGTTCGAGTGGACTCTAGCACACCAGTGAACAGGAGCAATGTCAGGAATTACGGTAGGCTCCCCTAAGGAGAAGAGTGCAAGGAAACTGAAGGCAGGGATCCTTTTTATTTCTGTATCTCCCATACCTAGCACTAGGTTGTTGAATGGTCAAAGCTATTCATTAACTCAATATGAAAATTTTTTTTAGCCCCTGCTATATTCTGGGCACCGTTCTAGGCGCTTTGGGGGTATAGCAGCGAAACCCAAGTCCGTACCTTTAGGAAGTTTACATCCATAGATGTGTGGGTGTGGGGTGTACAAAAAAAATGTAAAGTCAGGTGGTGGGTGATAAGTGTTGGGGCTAAAAATTCCGTAGTGCATAGGATGAAAGGAGTGAGGCACTGCTATTTCATAGCGGGCTGTCAGGCAATAGCACATGTTGAGACCTACGGAAGTAAGGATGAAAGGTTCTGGAATATGAGAAACACGGTATAAGTTAAGACTGAAGCACAGACTGCCAAATCTCACCATTCAACGGGACTGGAACACAGAGTAAGCTACGAAATTTTTGTGCAGAGAAGCCCACAAAGTTCCCCTTTACTATGCTCAGCCCCTCCGCACAAGTGCAAAATTCTTCCTCCAAGTCCGTCTCAGGAACACTCTCCGAAACACGCTGAACGCACTGACACCCCTGCGCATGCTCATGTCCACGGTTTCTCGTGCACAAACTAGGGTGGTTTGCGCATGTGCAAAAGCGAGACAAGCTTTTTGTCCCAAGGCCTTGCCGTACCGTCCGGGCGGCGTGTTGCATCCTGGTTCAGTGTGTACGGCGTGTGTCGAGTGTTTCCTCGCCACTGTCGCCACCACCAAAATGAACCGCGAGAGCTTCGCGGCGGGCGAGCGGCTGGTGTCGGCGGCTTACGTGCGGCAGGGCTGTGAGGCCCGCCGCTCGCATGAGCACCTCATACGGCTGCTTCTGGAGAAGGTACCGAGCTGTCGGGTCCTCCCCAGCTGCCGCGCCCCCCAAAGCCTCTGGCTCCGCCCAGCACCCCTTTAGTCCTGCGTCCTGCCCACCCGCTCCTGTTTGTCAGTTGGGACCTGTCCCGGGAGTCTGTCTCAGCTTGGCGTGCATTGTGCTGACTTGCTGTGCTCAGCTCCTTCTCAGCCTCACCGTAAACCAGCAAACCCCAGAGAGTGTTGTGAGGGAGCTTCTGGGAGTCGGGATTTTGAGTCCTGTTTTTTCTATAATTTCGGGATGTGGAAGTGAGGGGGAAGTCCAGTTGCTTCACTGTTTTGTTTGCGAAAAGGGCAAAGTTCACATCTTCCATCTTTCACCACTCCCCAGGACTCGGGGAACGCTTTGTGTTTGTAAACCAGGATATAGTAACTCGAACCAAAACTGCTGCAGAATTTCCCAGGTCTCGTTCCTGCCAGTATTCCGAATTTTTATTTCACTCAAGTTCGACAAGCCCTAGTCTTAGTCCGGTTTGAAGAAGCCTCATTGAAGATGCGGTTTATTGGTTTTCAGTTACCTAACTTACTGCAACTTTAAACCTGAGTAAATGTCATCGTATTCCTTTATTATCCCTTTTGGGAATCTGTAGATAATTGTAATGCAATGTAACAAATGTTTTGCTTCTTCGAGGTTTCTTCGTTGTGCTGAATTTATGTCTGAAGTTCAGAAAGCAA